>NW_027185447.1:8190000-8752500 GCF_022577435.1 Embiotoca jacksoni
GTGAGTCAGTGTTCCTCATTGATCCCTCTCAGATGGTCAATGAGGTGGAGCTGGACCATACTACAGTGAGTGTAGTGAAAATGGAGACTTCCACGCACATTAGTACAATCTGGGAGCACAAATATCAGTCGTCATGCTGACGTTTTTTACTGTTTGAAGTCTCTTGCAGTATTGACTGCAGATACCTTTAAGGCGGCCAGTTGTCGTAGATTCTTCAAACACACTGAATTGCCAATATAACCGCTTCAACGCTCAGCTAATCTTTGGATTGGCTTTGGGCCTTCTTCAGATCAGAAGAAAATACCCCAAAAACTGTTCTGAAAGCATGACGAATCCATTTGCACATATCAAACGAGGCACATTGGAACATAAGTACTGTATGTTCCCTGCCAGTTGCACAACAGTGAAACCAGTAAACTGTTAATTGTGCTATTTCAGCGATGTGTCTCTGATGTTTAGCTGCAGCTCCTGAAACACTTTAAACAATTTATTCTCAGACAAGAACATATATTTTATGCTGTAATCAGCTCTCCATAGTCAGTTTTGGTGAGAACTTTATAACACATAAACTATAGTTAGTGATGCTATTTATATGATGTTAATGTGTCAAATTTAAAGAAGGGTCTCAATGTAAGTTGACACGTGTTGACCAAACTGTAATAATTTGTAGTTTATCTTGACAGTTTATCTCTTAACATATAACACTCTCCAGAGCAATATCCAAACAACTCTATAGGAAAGTTTTGGCTGAGAAAAAAAAAGGGTGTAATTCCCTTTTTTTTCTCATTTTGAATGCACAGCTGGAAACATTTTCTCACAGGCTGAATCCAAACTATTGACTAAACTATATAAACTATAGTCGATATTGTAAGGCAGCTACAGCCTACAATATATCTTAGGGTAAATCATACTCTGTCATTGTTACTTACAAGATGAGATTCAAGACATTAATAAAATTTTTCTATGAATAAATCAAGTCAAAATACAATTAAACCGCTTTTACAAACATCTTTATTTGACGAGCAGTGCTAGTAAACTCATTTATCAGTTTTTTTTTCTCCAAACCTGCCTTTAGTATCTATTATTCTGAACGTAAGGACATAATTTAGTTTTTAAATGATAAAAGTAGGTAACTTTTTTAAAATCTACCAAAAAAAAAAACATTTTAAATGTCAATCAAAGTTAACCCTCCGCTCCATTTCACATCAAAGCTCTAACTCCCTTTATGTTTTTTTTAACAACTGTATTTACTCCTTTAGATTGGTGATGTGCATTTCCTGGAGACACTTCCTTGAGTCTACAGGAGTGTCAGACCGTTCAATTGTAATCTGCAGGTGTCAAAGAGGCACACTAAAGCACTGTGACAGGAGTCAGATGTTGCATGGAGTGGCGTGTCAAACACTGACCTGTGTTGGTAGTATAAGATGAGCCAGCTGGTGTTCAATTTGAATTTCTTTTCGACTTTTTTGATTGCTGCTAAAGGGAAATGTGACCATTTTATTTTGAACGTTTAAGTACGGTTAGAGTACATCTGCTGATATCACACAGTTGATTAATTGCTCAATTTTCCATCCACCTGTCTAAAAGGTGTTATTTGAGACTGTCTATCATAACTACCGCCACTTTAGTTGATGTCAAAACCCGGTTGTGGCTCTCTGACGTCACCGTGCGTTGCACATGTTCGCTCCTCGTGAATCACATGAATGCAAACACCTCACAATTTGTCAAAGAGGTTAACTTTGAAATGGCTCCATTTGTTGAATCCTGACCCCTTCATCTCCCCCTCCTCTTTCTTGCTCACGCACACACACCCCCAACAACATTCACACGTACACCCCTCACCCTCCGTCACACACCCACCACCCTCTACGTCAGTGGGAGACGAAGGGG
This sequence comes from Embiotoca jacksoni, assembly GCF_022577435.1. Lineage (NCBI taxonomy): Eukaryota > Metazoa > Chordata > Actinopteri > Embiotocidae > Embiotoca > Embiotoca jacksoni. The sequence goes on from NW_027185447.1 coordinate 8,191,891, forward strand.
TGGGGGTGGGGGGTGGGAGAGAGGTGTATAAAACAGTGAGGGACTTTGGAGGTAGAGCAGAAGAAACATCTGTGGTCTCCAAATCTTGTGAGCAGCTGCCACCACTTTCTCCACCACTCTCCTTCTGGATCTCTGGCTGTAGTCTGAGCTGCTCAGAGTCTCTCACACTCACTCAGTCACACACTGCTATCTGTGAACCTTCTGCTCCTGTGACTGCAGCCCTGGTCTGTCACCTGCACTCCTGTCACAGCATGCAGCTCCTGGTGGTGTTAGCAGCTCTGATGGGGGTCGTGCTCAGTGTTAGAGCAGCTGCCGTGATTCCTATGGAGGATAGGAGCCCCATCCATTTGAACAGGGTGAGTAGATAATATGTTTTCTGGATTTCAACTGTTATTATTGCTACATTTCTGCAATTTTATTGTAGGAAAACAGTTTGAATAATGTGTTGGTTTTTTTTTTTTTTTTTTTTTTAAAAGAATGATTGAACTTACAATATAAATTGCTTTTGGTTACACAATTATGTAGTGTGATATTTCTAATACGCATTTGAAAATATCTTAAAGGAAGTTGATTTAGTTTTTAATTAGTCTTGTCAGTACCTACAATCTTAATCAAAACACTAACACATGATAATTCCAGAGGACTTCTCAGTAAGATGTTAAAAATTCACATTTTCCATGATCTGCTGTCCCTTGAATAATATTTTCTCTTCTCTTTGTTTCTTGGTCAGGAGCTGAACAAAGAGCGCAAGGAGCTGATTCTAAAGCTGGTGTCGGGCTTGTTGGACGGAGCTCTGGACACCAACATGCTGCCGGGGGAAGCGGCACCTGTGGATCTCGAGGAGCCGCTGGAGTCTCGCCTGGAGGAGAGGGCTGTCTATAACAGGCTATCACTGCCTCAGCGTGACCGCAAAGCCCCCTGTAAAAACTTCTTCTGGAAAACTTTCACCTCCTGCTAACAGTGCCCCAAACACACCACCTGGCTCTGCCTGCCTCCTGCACTCCTTCCCTCCCAGCTCTACATGAACTGTAGTACTCTTCAGCTGTACTGTCATCCACACCTGTCAGACATGCAGCATCGATGGACTTCACAGAGACTTCCAGAGAGTCTGTTTAACTATTAATTATTTATGTATACAATGTATGTATTTATGTATGTAACAGTTTCTTTTAGGTTTGACAATAAAGCATGGATATAATGTTTGACATGGTAACAGTCAATTGCTTTTGCAAATTGTTAAAAAAAAAAAAAAGGTCATATTTTTCACCTGCTTCTACAATATAAATGCAAAGTCAGATTTCTTGCAAAATCCATGGCTGTATTTTTTTTATTGTGACTTACAATGCTGACTAAAATTGTGAAAAATGTTTGAGGGTTTGAGAATATATTTTTATCCTCGTAAACAGCAAACAGTGGACACGCAATTCTTTACCTTCTTCATTAAGAGCCAAAACAATCAGGTTTTTTTTTTAATGTTAAAATCACAGGCTCTTTCTAGTCCTTCTAGTTTATGGGCTAAAATATAATAATACGCAAGTAAGAAGAAAAAAAATCTGCTCCTACATTCTAAAAAAGAAACAAAAAAGTAGAATAAAAGTGCCACAATTTGATTCTTAAATTATCAGCTGAATTTAAAAACTACACAGTAACGGAACTAAGTCAAAAATAATAATGTTGTGCCTTTATGCTTTACAAATATAAATACATATAAAAATATAGGTCTGTAATGAAAATGAATTGTACATGTATTTTGTATTAGTTGCCAGTCAGTGATCCTTACTAATTCCTGGTTAGGGAGTAGCTTCAGTGACTTACTGCAGGTCGTTAAACATGTCAGTAAAATAGGAAAGTAAATAAATCAGAAGCTTTCCCCCCATATCCACTCAGTGCTGTTATTTGAAGTCGGTAGCAGTTTCAGTACAAGCAGCCTGGAAAGTGGAAAACTGCTGTAGAATAAAACAGTGAGAAGATTTTAACATAAAGATCAGGGGAGGGGGGGGATTTCTTTTGTTGATATTAATCTGACCTCACTGTTTGATAAAGAAAGCACAGACTGGGCTTCTATTGCAAGTTGAGATAACAAAGTGTTCCCTGTGTGCCAAAATCAACACGACTTATAATTCTTGCAGACAACAAGAGCCTGAGTTTGGCTACTGGCTTCTCGCTCCTCATTCAGTCTCATTACAATTACTCCACACTCTCAGAGCCCTTCTGGCATGTATGACTGCTGTGTTATGTGTGTGTCTGTTAACCACTTGTGAGAGAGAAAGTGGAGCGGGTGCCGGCCACCATCAAATATTGAGTTCAACCTGGGCCCACAGCCTCTATTACTGAACTGATGAATTTCCTGTGGTAAATTACATGCAGGTGAAATGTCCTGCTGTTCCAGAATAAATAGTGGTTGTTTTTTTTGTAGTTGTGAGTAAATGACCAATCATACAACTGAGCAAAAAAATAACAAATGTTTTGCATTTAGCGGAGGACTGTTGAATAATGGAAGCTAATGTCTAATACTCATGAGGGTAATTTCAGAACATTATTTACAGTCTCTGCAGTGAATTAATGTCGCAAAACTTTTTGGAACAACTTTCTTGTACAATAACTCCTTTACTGACTTTATTGTGACGTCTCTTTTTCATTTTGTCTTCTTGCTATGGGCTGGTTGATCACGTCGAAGCCGTTTTTTGTGTGAATGACTAAACTGTCAATAAAAAGCTTAAGTTAGATGGAGAACAAAAAACGTTCATTCATATGTAGCAAAGCTCTGTCTAAATATGAGGAAGATTAATATAATTTTTGTACTTTTTTTGTGTTCTTGTTAATGTCTGCGAGTAGAAAATAGTGTAGTGTAGAAAAGTTCAAACTAAATACATACAATTAACCACAAGTATTTAAAGTTTTCTTCCAGCTGCACTTAATGCCCAATGCTTTGCTGAAGCTTGGAAATGGCCAATCAATGAAAGACTCACATTGAAATGTATGAATTCTTAAATAACCTTCATTAATGTACTTCTAGAGTCTATAGGAAGACTAAACAACCAGAGGCAAAACAAAGCTTTGGAGTAGTTTACATGAACTGCTCTCAACTGTGTTAATGACTCTTACATGTTTCACAGGTGCAAAGACACGAATGAATATTTTCAGTTTTGATTGAATTTCAGGTAGAACATTAAAAGCTATGGTGATGACATTCCCCCCCCCCCCCGTCCCCCCCACCCCCTTCTATTGTTGTTGTGTAAGTCTTTGAGGCAGTTGAAAAGAAAAGCTCTTCAATTGTCCAAGCTCTTGAATTTCAAAGCTGTGTAATTACATGGTACTCACAACTGCCAGGAACTCTGTTCTGTCGCTCCCTTGAACGATGCTGAACAGACAAAGCCTCCTGTGGGCTCCTTGATTACAGTTCATCCCACAGCATTTGTCATTCTTACGTGATTTAATCAGAGAAAAAAAAAATCATCAAAATTACACATTTGTGTACATGAGAATAACTACACTGCCTGATGCTAGTATGAAACTTTTTTTTTTTTTTTTTTTTTTTTTTTTAGAATAAAGAAAAAAGGGGGAAGACACAAATATCTGATTCTCCTAAAAAAAAAAAAAAGCATCATCTGACACCAATCAGTATTTCCTGGGCTTGAGATTATAAACACAATACAATTTGATGTCAGTAGAGGTGCTGTCCACTCCTGACTTTCTGCCCCTGGGCTCAAATGAGCATGCAGAGGAGCAACATCAAAGCTGATGCCTGCAAGCGAAGCATTTTATTGGCTTTCCTTTTGATCTTAAGGAAAAGGAAAAGGAGAGCTCAGACTTAACTGTGTAATTCAAATTTAAATGTGACTTCATATGAGCCGGTGTTTAAAAATAACAAAGACTTAGGTATTGTTGATGCACTTTATAGGAGGAAAAACAACTTCAAAGTGAACCCACCATGGTTACATATGCAGTTGTCAACTTTATGGTATGTGACTATATGTTGTATGATTGGTAAATGGTATCTGGTTATGGCTGTTTCATTGTTAGAGGATATCTATATCTTACTGCAGTGACCATAGATAACTATACACAACCCAAAATGCATATGCACATAATGTATTAAAACAACTGGGACATTTAGCAAAGAATAATATTCTCATCATTACACAAAAGCTCTCCAGATGGATGTTTGTGTTGAGCTCCATTAATTCATATTTTCATAGCAATAACTGATCTAATTATTATGTGTAATTCCGTTGTAGAACAATTACCATTAAAATGAGCAGTTATAAGGCGCTTTTTAGCATATTTTAGCTCATTGTTTTGGTTTTATGGTGTATGAATTTTCTGTGTGGTTTGTTCCCAACAGTTCATCCGCCTTGTGTCCTGCAGTTTTTAATGCTGAAAGTCAATTGTGTGAGGGGGTAGTAAACATGTTTCTGACCCAGGGTCATAAAACACATCAGTATAGGTACAAAAGTAATTTGACTGTTAAAAGGCTCTTTAATACGTCAAACAGTAAGTAAATGTGTCACATGGCCCAATGTTCAGCACTGATTCAGGTTGCCTTCCGTTCAGTCATGGCTGGATTAACCTCCATGAGGATCCCACAGACTTTGAGACCATCATCAAGTCATTCCCAGATGTTGCCAAAACAGATGCATGCCAAAGTTTTCCAGGAGCGTGTGCTGGAAACTTTCATGGTCTGCACGATATAAACTACATTTTTCCCGCACACAGTTTCTGAGCGTCACAAACCTTGTTAAATGACTTTATTATCTGAATTTTATCTGACAACGGTCAACAAAAATAAAAGTCCAAAATGGATGAAGCTTTTATTTACTAGGAAGACCTATGTTGCAGAGTCCAGTATCAGATATATTGTGTCAAAGGGGTCGTATTTACAAGAAAAGAGTCCCAGCCCTATCATGTGGTTTTCACAATGTTGTAACTCAAATCTTTCTATAAGCCCAGAGTTCACGAAATGTGACGTGTTTGCCGGCATTTACGGAAAAGGCAGAAGCCATGGAAATTCATATTTCGTTAGATGCTAAGCTAATATTTTGTCATTTTAGTTGTGCAGAATTTTTCTTCATAATTTTAAATAATAGCCTATGTCACAGGAAAATGTTTGTCTTCCCAAAGTCCTCATTGTTTTGCTCCGTAACTTTGCATTTCCTGCAATACATCACCCGCCCGTTAGCTAAATTGTTTACCTGTGTAGCTTCTAGACACCATCCACATTGCTGTTGAATAGCAACAGTGTTTTTAGGAGCTCACGAGTCCCATTTGAATGCAGCAAGAGTATGAACTGCTCCACAAAAAAAAGTCATAGTTTATAGCGATAGTGGGCTACATGTTTTCAATAAACCTCTGAGCTTATTGTCCTATTAGCAATCGACCTAAACTGAAGAGATTTTCCTGCTAAATAACTCGTATGTAGTGGTGAACAAAGGACTGATTGTACTGAATAGTGAAGAGCAAATAGAAAAAAGTTTCAGGAGCTACTTGTCATAGCACTAGCATAGCAAACTAATTCACCGATACTCTTAAACCAATTATTTAACCTAGATGTGCAGAATCATTTCGCCATATCATTTTCAAGTATAAACAAAACCAAAGATGTGTTTAAAAAAAAAAAAGGCATGTCATTGTGCAGGAGTCACGATGTCATGAAGTTTAAGCATTTTGATGTTTTAACTGTTTTGGGTCCACCAAGTTGATTATTTTGAGAACAAATGTGAATAATTAATACTACGCTTTATCTTGAAATAATTTACTGTATTCTGTAAATGTGTTCAGATACACGTGACCCACAAAAACATATTTATACTTTTATAAAATTTTACTTTCATTGTAGGCTGTGTCAGCCTTACAGCTAGCTACGTGATCGCAGTGTTTGTCTCAGCATTTCACAAATGTGTCAGTATGAATTTCTATCCTGCACTAGTGAAAATTTTGAAACTGTTAACATCAAACGGCTCCCTAACCTGCCCCCATTTGACAAGACGGGCCAAATTAACATCCAGCGCTCGGCTGAATGCTTCTGAGGAAAGGTGTGAGCAGGCAAGTTGTGTGGCAATTTCCAGCTGAAAAGGAAAGCTGTGTCCTCTCCTGCGTACAACAAACAATGTTCACCAAGAGATATGCTGAAATAAATGATTTACATAGAAAGAAGGGGATTGTTCTTTTGAAATGAAATATTTCACAGATTTGTTTTACTGATTTGTGTGAACATACTGTTATATATCCAAAATATGAGCTGATTCAGTGTGTATCAGAGTAAATTGGAAATATAAAACAGCATTATGCATTCATTTTACATCAAATTGTATACGTGTTTTGTTTGAAAGCAAGAATGGAAGTTCTGTACCGTCCATAGAGGCGTACTTGTACTTTATTAACCCGGCTACTCTGAAGTCAGTGCCTGCAGCAGCCTTATTCATCCTTGTCAGCCAGACTCAATTTGTTTAGTTGTGACATTTGAGGTTTAGGTCATATCTAGAGCACTGAACAAATGCAGTATGGTTGACGAGCTGAGGCATTATAAAGTCAAATAAATATATAAATAACCATTTTAAAAATGCCGTCCTGGGGGACAGAATATGCCCAGAAGAAATAATGGACCTGTCTGTCTGTGTAGTATGCGCAGCTTTGCATCTCAGTGTTGTGAGATCATTAGTGCCTTTTTAGAAGGGACTGCTTTCTTTTCAGGGGAACGTTCCGTGATCCTGTTGTTGATCAGTCACTGCTTTCTGTTTTGAATGAAGATTTCCGTATCGTAAAGATTTTTATGTGTAAACAGATAATAATATATATATATATATATATATGCATATTCGGGAATATGGGCTCTTTGACTGCTGAATGATACTAGTTGCAACTGAGCAAAGCATTCTAGCTCACATACAACACACACTGAAGTGTCTCATTTCTCCTAAAGAGTTCCCCTGTTTGGGAGCACCAGTGGGAATGAAGAGATTGTTTTCCCCAGCAAGGCGTAATGATGCCTGATGGCTTATTCAGCCGCCCAGTGCCAGCACTAAAAGCTGATCATTATAGGGCCCTCTGCTCTTTGAGTGCTAAAGCTGTGGCTCAGAAAATGAGCTGTCACCAGCTTGAGGAGGAGATACAGCAAGCTGGTCACAACAGTGACCCTGTTCACTTCGGATGCCACTACTATGTGTAGCTGGTCAGGTCTGTGGCATGAAAGTAAAGACACAGGGTCACGAGGCTTTTAGGTGACAATGCAAGTAAACTGCAGGTTACTTTTGTTTTTTTGTTTTGCGAAAAGTAGCAATCTCATCAGTTTAGCATGAGAAAGCTTACCAGTCTAAAATACATAACTAGAATTACTGTAATATAGCAATATGAATGACTAGAATAACTGGAATTATTGTGGTTGTCTTCCTACGGTAACCAATCAAATTGTAGTTTACATCCATGTTTGTCCAGACTCATATGTAAAATCTGATTGACAATGGACAATGCTACAAATATGGATGGTCCTGCAAAGAAGTTACCAATTCTAAAACGTGGATGCTTCACACACCTCTTCAACCCATCAGCATAGAAGAGCTATACAATGACCACAGTTTGCAGAGGGACAAGATTGGTGTCAGCAATTCAATATGACAAAATCTAAAAGATGGTCACAGTATTCCCCTCATTTCTTGAGTTATGGCTTCGAAAAATGGAAAGTGTTTTGCCTATCTTTTTTAGTTCATGCTTGAGTTTAAATGAACGTTCGTGCCAAATTTAAAGACGTTCAAGGCATTTCTGAGATATCGACTTCACAAGAATGGGACAGATGTGGGGTAACAGAGGCCCTGACCTTAGAACCTTGACCCCTTCAACATCTAATCAGTTCATCCTTGATACCAAGTGAGTGCCAACTTTAAAGATATTCCCTCAAAGGGTTCATGAGATAATGCATCCACAAGAATGGTATGGATGGATGTGGGGGAAGTGAGGTCCCAATCACCTGTGCGTTTTACCACAAAAATCAAGTCAATTTATGTGTGATGCCAAGAACATTTTTGTGCCGAAATATAAGAAATTCCCTCAAGGCTTTCCTAAGATATCATGTTCACCAGAATTGGCCGATGTGAGGTTTAGAGTGAACTTTGAACTTTAACCCCCAAAAATGAATCAATTCATCCTTGGGACCAAGTGAACGTTTGTGCCAACTTTGAAGGAATTCCCTCAATGTGTTCTCGATATATCACATTCACGAGACTACCAAAAAACATTCTGCATCCGGTTATGGCTATCACTGTTGCAATGGCATACAAATATACACAAAAAAAGTTCACTACTGTGCGATTCTGTGCTAGGTTATGTTTACAATAATACAACATATATATATGCCATATCATATTAATTATATATAGGTCGTATTATCAACTATTAATCCTAAGGGGTAGACGAAAGGCTGTGTTTGTGAATGAAGGTGTAGACAACAGGGTGTGGTTGTGAATGAAGGTGTAGACGAAAGGTTGTGAATGAAGGTGTAGACAACAGGGTGTGGTTGTGAATGAAGGTGTAGACAAAAGGCTGTGTTTGTAAATGAGAGTGAGAGTACTGTGCCAAACCAAAAGGTCACAGGAGGGGGTCTGCAACCTGTGGGGTCACATACTGTTGTTCTTTGAGGCATAAACAGGAACAGACGGCTGTCTGGAGGACTCCAGGATGTGAAGGAAGACAACCACCACCTCCTCCAACCAACAAAGGATACATCAATACACATGACTTTTTGGTGTCTGTACTATAAGAAGACTGGGTGAGGGAAAGTCAGGAGCTCAGACTTTGTGAACTGACACATACTCTGTTGCGGTCAGGGAAACATAGTCTGGACCCAGGGCTCTGTAAACTGGTTATTCTGCTGCTGTTAAATAAATATCTTGGAGCCTGACATATTCTCCTATTGCCTCATTAAAGAACACGCAGGACTGGGGGCTGACACATTTTGGTTACTAGCAGGAGCCCAAGTCCAACACTACTGACTATGTTGAAACAACACAAGAGCCAATGCAGCCAAATACAGATTGTCCTTAAAGAAAATCTGTGCAGAGGGCAAGTGTCCTGACACTGGGGTGGCGGGTCAACTTCCAGCACAATAATGACCCAATGCATACAGACAAGACAACACTGAAGTAGCTTCTGTACAAGTCTCTAACTGCCCGTCAGTGACACAGCCAAAGTCCACAACAGATCTAAAGATAGCAGTTTTGAACCAATGTGACGAAGCTTAACTGGATCTTCTGGAGGGACAGGATAAACTGATGAATCCAGGTTTGCAAAGCCTGTAGAGCAGGGGTGTCAAACATGCGGCCCGCGGGCCGGTTGCGGCCTCCCAGGGGGACAAGCTCGGCCCGCCGAATGACTTTGCTAAGTGTGAAAATTACAGAAAGACATGAAATTGCATTTCTATGAGAATATGGAGGTTTATGAGTACAAACGTTTTGTAATTTTTTTTTTTTTTTTTTTTTTTTAAAAATCGATCCAGTAATTGCTTCAAAAACAGCGTAAATGCGACGTCTGCTCCAGAGGCAGCAGCGCTCGCTGCTCGCTTTGTGACGCGTTTCACGTCAAACGCGTCACAAAGAGATCCCAGGCAGATAAACAGTGGGCTGATGTCTTTTGCTCTTTAGGTTTCTAGTTTATTGTAGAAAGTACCTTAAAATAGGGTTTATCATCCAAAAACCTTCACCAATGATTTAAACATAGAGAAATATTGTCGTTATGTATGCGTTATTGTGAAGAGAAATTACTCATGAGGCTTGGTTCAAAATCAAAACACATCGGACATTTTATTCTTGCAAGAAGGAGCAACTACATGCACCCTCAAAGAGAGGTGTGCAGCAACGCTCCCAGATCTCCTCCGTAGGGCAGCTTTCATACAGTGTGACAAAACAGTTGACAGTCACCCCCTTATTCCCTTTGTATCTGCTTTCGTATGGTAATTCACAAGATAAGGACACAGGGGAGTCAATTAGATGCGGAAAGTAAAACAAAAAGGAATCACTTGCAAATAAGAGAGAAAACAGAAGAGACTTTCCGGAGCCACAATGCAAACGAGAGGAAGGGACAAATCTTTTTTTTTTTTTCTCCATCAGTTATTATGCTATGATTTTACTGGTCTGGCCCACTTGAGATCAAAGTGGGCTGTATGTGGCCCCTTAACTAAAATAAGTTTGACACCCCTGCTGTAGAGACTCGAAGAAAACTCAGAACTGTATTGAACTTGAGGTCTTAAAACTTGTAAATGAGAGTGTGGTGGCGGGGTGTGGTTAGCTCAGCTGCAGGGGGTAGAGAGGGAAGGTGTAATGAGCACAGCTGAGCCGAATATGAACTGATGAGCACAGCTGAGCTGGATGTGAACTGATGAGCTCTCCCCTATAAAGGGGAGCAGGGAGAAGGAGGAAGGGAGAAGGGGTTGCATATAGACATTGGTGTATGGACCGGGCAAATAAAGGCATTTTATACCTGAAAGTACGACTGAGCGTGTTATCTGTGTCCAGGAGAGACCCCGGTAGCACCAACCTTGCTAGAGAGATTTCAGCTTTTGATTTTTGCAAATATTTCTAAAAATGTGTTTTCACTTGTTATTGTGGGTTAGTGGGTAGATTTGATGTATGCAAAATGTGAAGAAGCCTGAGTATTTTCTGAAGCAACTATTGAGTAAATAAATCATTTCTTAATTTTTAAAAAGCTTTTCCATTAAGTATTTCCACACAAACTGTTACATTTTAGTTAAGTTAGGCAGCAAGGCAGTTGAGTACTTTATATTCAGTGAATCAGAGGCATTGCGGTGCGGAGGTGGAGTGGAAACTGGGTGACAATGCAAAACATGTAAAGATTAATTGCTTCAATTGTGCTTCATTGATCAACTGACTGATTCCCTACACTAACAACTAATCTCATCATTATTTGTCTAGACTTTGTCTGTAAAAATGTGTCTTTTGAAAAACAAATTTTAAACCCTTCACCTGCTGTGAGGCTCAAGACTAATTTCCACTGGGGTCAAAGGAGATGAAAAACTGTCAAAGTTAGAACATCACACGAGTTATTTTCAGCAATTATACAACGTAGATCACATGATGAGGAAGGTAATTGGATGTAAAGTACAAACTGTGTTTCAAGAAAGACAAAAATGGTCCGAGTTACTATCATAGTTCATTAGTTTATTTTTCATACTGAGTGTCATGACCAGGGGCCAATCATGTTGATTGTATCATCAGAAGAATAGGACCGCAGAGAAGGGAAAAGCATCACAAGATGATATTGACTGTCTTCTTCAAGCACTGCTATGTGTACAATAAAGGGATTTAATCACAAGGATGACACTCCTGTGATTAGCTACCAAAACTGTCCTTGTTTAGCTCAGCCTTTGCACCTGTAATAGATTTGTTGCCACAGCAGCAGATGAGAAGCTCAAGTAATGTTATTTTCTCCCAGTATGTAGTGCTGCTTTTGACTATTTTCAGGACAATTGGGCCCTTGTGGGATGGCAATACACCTGATTGCAGTTGCTCTAACAACATGAAATCCCCTCATGTCAAATGGTCAGGCCACAATGCAGAGAAAAAAAAAGGGTGGTGTAAGCCATTGAGAACCTAAATGTCACCATGCATTACGGGTGACAGTGATAGTTTTCAGGTATTAATGGCATGTGAAGTCTGAGAGGTCGTGCCATTACTCTTATTGGAAATCCATGTTTACTGTACAGGCCAACCATCATTTTTCTCAAGCCTAACAGACCTGAAAATGTTTAATCAATTATACAAGAAATAACCCCCCATTAATATCACTATCCGAGTTTTTAAGTCATGGCCTGTCGGCACTGTTATATAACTTCATATCAGTGATAAGGGTATGTTTCAAGAAATGAAATATTTACCACTGATCACTTGCAGGCTTACCAAAAAGTTAGTTGAGGTTTGTAGTTTCTTGATTTTGAAGCATTTTCTGAATTGTGACAGTCGTGTTTCTTCTTTTAAGTTGAAAATCCTCAGTTGCCCTTAAATTGTAATTCAGTAGGTTTGTAAAAAGCAAGATCTGTTTGAAACATAATGAAGGAAAACTCAGGGTGGCAGTGAGGCGCCATAATGAAGGAAAGCATTCGGGGGCGAGAGCAGCACCTGTGTGCCATTTCTCATCATTGCTTTCTCACACCGACGTCACTGACTGCTTTACTGCCTCATGGCAGTCCACTGAATTGCTCAAGCTAGAGCCTGTTTGAATTAGCAAGGAAATGACCATATTTGTTATCTGTGAAAAAGAGCCATGCCAGGCCAAATTGAAAGAGTAATGGGCCTGACGCCAGGAATGAAATCCAGCACAAAAGGCTCAGCATCAATTCATCAGGATGCATTCTTGGTGATTAGCATCTGGGGATGCTGGGAACCTACGGTGAACAATAAATTACGCCCTGAACATGTGGGTTTGGCATTTGGGAAACTTAGCAGTAAATGCACCAAGGCAAACGCATCCCTTGTTAACACATTTTGTGTATTTTATCATGAAAGAAGACTAATTATTACTTCAAAACCTGTAATCTCTCAGCCGTAAGAATATTTCACCTCAATATTTGTTAACTCAGATGTTGCCTATTCATAGTAACACTGAGCTTCAGGGTTTTTTTGAGCAAAGACACTTAATTTGAACAAAAACTCCAGCATAATTAAGGACACAGAACATACACTTATCTTTTCAAAAACCTGAAATATGCATCGTTCCCCAGCATGAATCACCACCATTAGACAGATCAGAATGCTAATTTTGTCTTGGTACATCTCTTAGATCCACAAAAATAAGCAGGAAATCCAAGTGTAGTTTGTCAATAAATGAAGGTGATGAACAAATTCCTTATTGGAACAAGACAGTTTAAATAATAAAACAAGCCAAAACCAAGGGGAACTATTTTACAACAATGTGTTCAAATTGTTCAATTGTTAACTTAAATATCAGATTATTAAAAATCTGAGAACCACTTGGAAACTTTCCACATCCACAAAATGTATCGCAGAATAAGCTTTGGCTACTGCTCTCAACTGATACAAACAAAGCAAGCTCTGGTCAAGATTTTAAGATTTGTTTCTTAAAAGAAAGACAATCTTTAGATTCCTAAAATCTTTTATTATCATTATGTGAGATCCTTTGGCCTTATTTTTCCTCTTATATCCCTGATTATTCCCATTTATTCCTTGCAGTCATTTACATGTTCCTCCATTCTTACTTAATGTATTTCCATCTGAAACCATCCCTAACAAAAGCTCGTGGAGGAGAAAAAATTTAAGTAACACTTAAACAAGAAATCAAAGTGAAACAGTTCCACGTGTATTTTTATTTCATGCCATTTACTGTAATCTCTGCGCCCACGCACAATGTACAAGTACAATGGCAGCGTTAATGGAAACATTAAACTGAACCTGCTGCTCTCTTCAGAACAAAGAGAAATGTTAATATATATTAACGACACACAATCAATTCTTCTGCTTTAGCCAGTGAACATCTGGTGCCGGGGCTCCAGTCGAGGCACCTGTTTGTGGTGTGGAAACTGAGTGAGACTCAGGAATTGCTCGAGGCGATGGCATTTAAAAGCTTTTTTTTCTCTCTATTCTCTGAATAAATGCGCATGATCTTAACAGAAACATTGTACATCTCTGCATTAAAAAGTTGTTAACCTGTCTAGTATTCAGTGTGTGACACAATAGAGACATGTTGGCCTGTCCGTCATTTGCAGCAGGTACTGTGCTGTGAAAGCCAAAACTTCTGTATAACTACAGTGGACAAGCAAATTACAGTGGATTAACTCTACATTGTTCCTTGGTGTTTAACTCAACTGACACATTCAAGTCCTTAATTACAGTTTACAGCCTGTGGGTGTCTGGAACTGCAGTGATTGCAGTCGGTGGAAAGGAGAACAAGGATGAGAGTGAGGATGAAGATGGCAGAGGGATGTCATTGTGAGGGGAGATACACTCACACTAGCATGTCTGATAGTATAATTTGTTCGCACAAGATGTTCAAAGAGATACTGTAGCTCGTAAAAACTGTGGAAGCAGCTTGTTCAGGTCAATGGAGGAGCAGCAGAGAGATGTGTAAATGATGCAAAATCTGAAATAATAAATTCACTTTTCCCTCTCTTCCTTCTCCCGGCATCTGATATGGAACCTATCTAAAATTGTCTCCATACATCTTGTTCACTGCCTTCTGTTGAGTCGCCAGATACAAACAGTCACTGTCCTTTTGTCATTTCAATTGATCTGAAGTGGCCTATTCTTTATTTAATGACTGGCTGACTTCCTATAAAGAAGCACTTCATTACTGCATGGCACAACAAGCTGATGGAACAGTGCTGTGGGCACGCTGTCTGCGGTGCACACATGAACATTCAGGATTTGATCATGCTGAAATCAAAACAGCCGGAGCTTTGTGTCCCTGCACATTTTCAGTGCATGCTCATCTCTGTGTGTAAGCCCATTATCTATGGTACCTGCACAACCGCAACACTGAATCTAGTCAGTGTTTGGCAAATGGCCTTTTTTCGTGACGCACATGTACAATTACTTGCCCTAATATTCATATGTGTCCTCGAAGCCTTTATGATAAATATTTGTGCTTTGAGGATGGGATTCAAAGTCGCTTGATTTATGTCAGCTCTTCGGGTGACTCAGGAGGCCTCCATGTTGAATAATTTTTGTTTTGTTTTTTCATTTTTGTAGTTCACGAAATTGTAAATATCATGAATTAATGGGATCTTTGCCTGAAGGAATCAGTCCCTTTCCAAAGAATTAGTGCCATTTATTATTTGAAGTTATTATACCCATCCCAGTGAAATTGATAGAAATGTGAGGATTCAAGTCGCGAATCAGAAAATGTCCCCGTATCAACCACAAAGGCTGCTGTCATGGCGTGAGCTCTTCCATTGTACACTGCCCTGGTTGATTCCGTTTTTGTCTTCAGATGACATCATCACTTCAGTCAGTTCACTGACTGTCTCATATCTACCTGACTTAGAGAGAGACTACTTTAAAAATTCCAACTTAAATACACTATTGCAAAAATATTGTTGTTCTCTACATAATTTTTTTTATTATAGTGTTTGATTTTATGTTTTTGTTTTTTCAGGATATACATATATATATATATATATATATATATATATATTTAACTTTGGCATACCTCGAGCATTTTTTCTGTTGCCAAAGATTCAGAATTCAGTCTTAGGCTTTAATTGTGCTATTCCTCTTTGGTACCATCTGTACTGGATGTTCTCTTCTACTGAATACTACCAAGCTACATCCACCCACAATAAAAGGAAAGGTTTTTCACAACTTAAGGTATGACCTAAAGATGTGAAAGATTCGACCTCAGGGTGTGAAACGGCGATAAAGCTGAGAACCTAGATGGGCATTGGAGGGGAAAGATAAAAACAAAAATAAGTGTGGGTCTGAGTAGCTGTGGGCATTTTCGAGGGATGATGTCCCTTTTTGTATTTCAGAACAGGCTGATTGACTGGACCTACCAAGAAAAAAAAAAATCTTTCGTGTTCAATCAATAAGACAGACAGGGGTACATTATGAAGGATTGGGTGTCATGTAACTTCTAATTACTACAGCTGTGGCATTTCAGTACCAATAACTGCAATGACATTTACAATGTACACTTATTCGTAGCAAAGGCAAAACGTAAAAATGGCTTTCAGCAAAAAATAAATGGAGTGACGCCTGCGAGGTAGTTCAGCCCGTCAACTCGAGCTGCTCCGCTCTGCATCATGTGACATGCCACATACTCCATAATCATCTGCTATACAGACCCTCCAAATTTGGCGATCTATTTAAGCTGGGAAATTTCCCATCTCCCCCTTTCTACCCGTGAACAACACTGCTGTCTGCGTCAGTTCTGCTGCCTGTTTGCTCAGCCCCACCACCACCCCAGCATCCACCTGCAGGCTCCGGGGGGGTTATGATATTTGCTTATCACACCCCAGATATATCTGTGTAATGCCATCTACGGGGAGTGATGAGTCCTGAGCCTAGACGCCAAACTGAAACTATGTTCTGCTGTTGAAACAAACATTTCAAATGTGAGTTGTCTGAATGAAATAGGGATATAAATTTAAACTTGACAACATTTACAGCGAGTGTTCAGTTAATTTTTCTTTTTTCTGTCAAGCTATATTTTATAGATTATAACTAAGTCTTCAAAATATTTCAAAATCCACTTCATAACAACAAATACTTTCAATTATTCTACTAAACATTTCAAATTTGGCACATATTTAAATTCACAATAAATAAAACCTACTTCAACTCAATGTGTAGGGCTTTAAAATGATTAACTATGAACAAAGTTGCAGAATGTGTTTGTGTTACGTTAAAATGAATGTACATCATGTAATGTATATTAAAATGGATAGAAGTGGTCTCAAAGACATCTTTGTTTCTTTTGTTTTGGAGTTCTAATATGATTTAGTTCACTTATGTTAACTGTATTTACCACATACTTCAATATGTGATTATGTAAATGAATACCAACCACCTAAAATATAAAGAAAATTGTACAGATCCAATAAGAGTGATGTTTCCTGTTGAATTTAAAGTGTTTTAGTAGTTTAGTTTAAAAAAAAATATAATAGATACATACATACAAATATGATATCTAGAAAATAACAATGAAAGAATACAAAACAACATGCAAACATGAGCAGAGCAGAAGAGATTTCAAAATTAGTAAAACAAATCACCCTTAAGGCAAAAGGGAAAAAAAAGGTATGAGTGTCTAAAGAACCACTAGCAGCCCCTGGAGGCTGCAGTGTTAATTCAAATTGGGGGGAATATCTTTAAACCAAGACTGCAAAATGCCAAATATAAGAAAGTTGTCAGGATGTTTACAGTTTTATGACAGTGATGCAGCTCTGTGGAGGGTTATGTGTAAGTGGAAATAGTCCAGGATCTTTCTCTATTTTCACCTTTAAGATCCCTCTGAGTTCTCTGGAAACAAAGGCTCTGTGTCTTGAAACCAATTTACACTCCCAGAGGCAATGAAAAGGA
This sequence comes from Embiotoca jacksoni, assembly GCF_022577435.1. Classification (NCBI taxonomy): domain Eukaryota; kingdom Metazoa; phylum Chordata; class Actinopteri; family Embiotocidae; genus Embiotoca; species Embiotoca jacksoni. The sequence continues at coordinate 8,208,927 of NW_027185447.1, forward strand.
GACCCCTGGTTGGGATGATGCATAAAGCCTGAATGGCACAATAGTTATTGTTCCAGGAATGCTATGTTTAGAGTCCGAGGGTGTCATGGATGATATCCAAGAGGACAGCATCTGCCATCAGTACAGACTCCATCGGGGTTCAACATCCCACCAGCTCAACATCAGGAAGGAGGAAAACGAAAAGGTCGAGGCCGACAAAGAATGCAATCAAAAAGGTAATTTACAGAGGGCAATTAACATCAATGTTTATATGGATAATCATTGTAATTCACCTCAGATACTAGCTATTAGTGCTTTAGCGTTGGGGAAAACAGGGGTTTGGTTATTATAAGCTACTTATCATGCATCTGTTGCTGGCTGAAAGACCCCGGTCACTTTTGAATAACATCAATATCCGTATTCCATCAAAGCCGACAGCATGAATACATTGTGATTCCTCTGTTATTAAAGCTTTTACAATGAAGGTTGAAACTAAAGCATTTGGCAGAGTGCAAATGCAGCCGTCTAAAAAAGAACAAAAATTCAATCTGGTTTCATTCACTGTGTTGATGTAATGTTGACTGTTTTCATCCATGATAAAGAGATTAGGTGCAAACAAAAGGGCCGTGCTGGTAAATGTTGTGGCTATAGTGTATTTATTTTTCTGAGGCTTTTATTTGACAGCCTCTCAGCTCGGCCATTATCAGAGCAGGGCCTGAAATAATTAGCAGCTCAAGGTCTGTTCTGATCAGCTTCACTGTCTAAACAACAGTCACAGGGCACTGAGGTGTGACACAGGTGATTGGTGATTTTCAATTCTATAAGTATATTTGCCTTTTTACATTCACATTTGTTCAGTTTTAACATTCAAATTCAACAATATAAAGCAATCAATGTTAAGGGAAAAGTCACAGTCATCCAAACTGTCATTTCCTCTTAGAAACATGAGGTGATGAAACAATGAGAAAGAGTTTAACAGAACAACAATGAATCAAAGTTGTTCTAACGTACATTAGTTTGATAGGTTTCTCTGACTGAAGAAGGTCGGGTGTGATGACAAACTGATCATGTGCCTGTTTCACTTTGTTTACCTTAATGTCCTCCAGGCAGGACAGAGTTCATTCACCCTCGGATCAGGAAGAGTGAAGCACTCCAAAACACGCAGTATCTGCAAAGCCACCATGAGCAGGTGAGTTTCAGTTACTCATTTCTGTGAAATAATCCTTGAAACTGCTGCCATCACACCTAATTCTTCCCAGTGGCTTCTGTGTATTTGTCTTGTTTTCCTTCCTCCATGTCTCCCTGAGTGTGGAAATGACAGGATTACACGGCAGCTTCACCTCCCCCGACTTCCCCCAGCCGTACCCAGACAACCAACACATAGTGTGGAACATTACTGTACCAGACGGCCACAGGGTCAAACTCTACTTCACCCACTTCAGCATGGAGCCGTCCAACCGATGTGAATACGACTACATCCAGGTAGGAGAGATCCCAGCTCCCTCCGTCTGAACTGGAGTCAGTGGTTTATTGCTCACTAAAAGGCCTCTGACCTTGTCAAACCAGGTTTTGGCACAGGGGAACGAAACCTTGCGGTTCTGTGGTGAGGAAGAGAAGAACTATGAAAGCACCCCCAGGAACACCATCATCCTGTCAGCCGGGAACCTCATGTCAGTGGTCTTTAGGAGTGACTACTCTAACGAGGGCCGATTCACTGGCTTCCAAGCATTTTACACCTCTGAAGGTGAAACAGGATAGTGACAAGTGATGCCAGAGGGCAGATACATTGTTGGCCTCCTGTAATTACACTGAGCAAAGCTTAGCAGAGTGCAGTGAAGTTGACAGAAATAATAGCTGGATTATCATCACAGGTATAAACAGTCAAGTTTTTAAATAATATTCCAGATTTAGAAAAAAAGAAAGACTATACAATATAATAGAGGCAAAACGCAACAGGAAACAGGTTAGACACAATTCAAGGAGATTCCAATTTTACATATATTTTAAATTTGACAAACTATGAGTTCCTATTTTAAGGTGCTAGCAACAATACATACAAACAAAATGTGCCAGTACAGGGCCCATTTTTTTTTTCTTTTGTAATAATTTTTTTTAAAAAGTCTCCCTGCAATTTCAGTTTTTATATAGAATTACTACATTTTTAAGTTTCTAATCTAAACCTATTATATTTTCCAGTAACAATCACACCTCGCAGCCTGCTGCAGCTCCGTTGCATAAACAGTTTGTTTATGTTCAACCAGTTGACACCACGTTTTTGTATGAGTCAGAGTTAAGACAAACTAGTCTCATGAAGTTTCTGCTTTACTTACAAAGGCAATGGTGACTTCTACACTGCAGGACAATGCAACCCAAATAAATAATCTCAGATTTTCTGACGTGGGTTCAGACACACTTACAATTTACAAAGTATCCACAAAAAGACAATCCCACATTCTGATTCACAGATTGAAAAGTGCATTTTTACCATGTTGTGTTTCACTCTCTCCTGTGTCTGTCTCTCATAGACATCAATGAGTGCCTGTCCAAGGTAGATGGGGAAAGAGTGTGCGATCATTTTTGCCACAATTACATCGGTGGCTATTACTGCACCTGCAGACAAGGATACCTTCTCCATGACAACAACAGATCCTGCACAGGTAAGAGCAATACTGACTAAAGCTCAAATCTTTCCGTTGGCACTATTTACTGAGGTCCATCTGAGCTCAATCAAAGTGAGTCGGAGGCTGTGTACTGAGGTGCAGTGTTAAGAGCTTGGCATACAGCGTTTTACTGTGTATTGATCTTTGTAAATAGGGTATGTAGTGTTTCTCGAGCTAAATACACTGCTGCTCACTACCAGACACCGCAGATATTGACGGCAATAAAGCAAAGCAATTTTCATTAGTGTGCATTGACCTCTGTTTGACACATTTGACGACAACACATTTAATTCCAGTGATTGTTAAGGATATGATGATTGCCAAATCTTTCCGTTGGCACTATTTACTGAGGTGATATTGAAGTGTTTATAAGATAATTACGGTAAAACACAAAATGTTTCTGATTTCAGATTTTTTGAGAAGGGACAGGAAAATGTTATAATATTGCTGTGTTGTAAACTCCTAACTCCACCTAATTATTGCGCAAAAAAGCCATTTATCTTTCACATATTTCAAAGTACTACAGAGAAAAGTCCTCCAAAAAAAATTCTGTGACATTCCACACAGTTAGTCGTGTTACATATTTGATTTTGTTCTGTCATAGCTGGCCTGTGCTTACTAATTTCAGACTGAAAAGGCATACTGATGCAGAAAGTAGTTGATCTCTGCCAGCTGGTGTAGGGCGAGGTTAATTACTGTCAACTCCTAAGGGAAAAGCAACTTCAAAATGGCATTAAAAATTGATACCTGTGTGGAGCGCTAATAGTGCACTGACACTTGGTAATTAATCACAATTACCAGCTGATCTGCCTTGAATTATTAGTCTTTGCCAGAGGAAAAAGGGTGACAAAACAAATCATGCAATGAATAGGCAAAAATTATTATCTGCCTACAGATTGCACTAATTATATGAATTACAGCAACTCTGCCTCTTTGCAATTCTCATTTGTTTTTGTCTGCGACAACATCTGCACATTTGCCCGGGCATAACGCAAACCTAAATGAATCCCATCATTTATGATGCCAGGAAATGTTTCATTAGAAAAAAACATTTTCTTGTAATCAAGAAACTTTTTAAAGCCATTACTTCGTGACCCAGCAGTTTAAGGTGCAGATAGAAGTTCCATTTTGTGAAGTCATGACTGAAACACATCCCAAAGTGACCACAGTTTAAGACTTTATTTAATGTGTCTCTACAGTACCGTGCCGTAGCCAGATGTTGACGTCGCTGTCGGGGGTTCTGACTAGCCCAGGTTACCCGAGCCCCTACCCACCCATGAGTCAGTGCGACCACACCATTCAGCTGCCTGAGGGCTCCAGAATAATCCTAGAATTCCTGGAGCCCTTTGACATAGAGGGACACCCAGATGCCCCCTGTCCGTACGACATATTGAAGGTCAGTAATGTGACTTTAGAATCTAACACACACAAGATGATGAATAAGCAATGTATTCCTCCTCATGCCCGTGGAGGTAGTCTGTCACTGACTTGTCTTTATTGGGTGATATACTGTATGGCCATGCGGTTTCCTGCATATTTAAGTTTGGCTACACATTAATCAGTCAGGGAAGTAATAAAACACCATCCTATTTTTTCTTTGTTGATGTTTCCCTTTAAAAGATTTCCACAGCTGGACAAGAGTATGGGCCCTTCTGTGGCTCGAAGCCACCAGGCCCCATCGACACAGGAAGTTACCAAGTGCATGTTACATTCAGATCCGACAGCAGCGGGAACAATAAGGGATGGAAGATCAAGTACACCAGAGCCAAGGCTGAATCTCTCCCTTTAACTTAAGACTGATGGCTTTTTGGCAAGAGAATTGACTGAATTGTGTTTCAATTGTCTTTTATATGGTACTTTATTATTTGTTACTTGTGCAACTAATATAAGATTTTAAGGACACTTTTCCCAATTTAGAGAAGTATTATTTCTCCATTCAAATCTGTACATTGTGACCATGAAAATAATCTAAGGCTGTGTGTAATCAAGCATTTTGATAAATAGGTATTCCTCAAAATGCGAGCATTTATTCTGCTCTATTCTAGTTGAAGACCGACTCTTTTGAACACAGAAATAATAAATTAATTCATGAGAAAGTCAGTTTGTCTGGTCTGAGAAACAATAAATGCCAGTTGTTTAACCTTCATACATTATGCAGCTTGTTCTTAGCAATCGCGGCTCCTCTCCTCTATCAAAACATTCATTATAAGGTTCTTCAGACCCAATTGCCCCTCATCTGACACTTTTGCATTCACTTAGGAACATTTCCTCCATCTGTGTGCCCCACAATTGGTGCACAAGAGCACGCCTGAGTGTGTTAATGTATGAAGGAAAACCACTTGTGCTGATTTACTTTTACCGTTTCGGTTGCTCCCGTGTTTGATTTTGTTTCTTTTATTTCTTGTCTCTTAGATTGAGGTAAACCACATGTGACGTTATGACTTTTTGTTTTTGTCTAACCATTGTATTTTAACTTTGACTGAACTGTTGTACCACATACCACTACAGTTTGAAGGCCACCACAACTTAGCAAGGCAAGGTACGTACTGACCCATATATCACCTTGGCATTTACAACCCTGCAGACTCATAAGGTCTTAGGTGGGCATAGTTTCTCTGAAAGTCATCTAACTACATGTTAAAAAAAGGTTTGTTTCCAGCATGAAATGCCCAAACAGTCCTCAGGGCACCTGGGTGCTTACAGAGCAAACCTGCAGTTCTTACCTGAGCACTGTTGAGTCACAATCTGATGCACATTGTGTAACATGTATCAAACTCGCTCCGAACTGTTCAGCCTAGTTGGAGCCAATTCCACAGGAATTACACACCCCATGCAACCTATTAACCAGCTGATGGAAAATATGTAGCAGCAGCACGCTACCAATAGGCTTGTTGCTAATATACCCATCACTACCTCATTCATGCATGAACTCAGTGCAGAAAATAATATAAAGGAGACTCTTTTTTAAAAAAATGTTTATTGTTAACCATGGAGGAGCCTTCCCTAATCAGTATTCATTGTATTTTCCCCAAGATTTTTTTGTTGTTGAAATCTCAACAATACAACACCTTTCAATTAGATTGTGCATAATTCTAAATACTTTTATTAGTCACAAAAATGTGGGACAACGGCACGCTCATAGAGACTGAAGGCTAATTTATTGAAAAAAGGAATCCCTTCTCCACCGTTCAGTGAATATAAAAGGTACCATATATCACATATTGTACAGTCATTTACAACTGCCCTTTGCAACATTTGCCATGCGTGTTTAAAATAAATACATAACATGGAATGTGTCGGGTTACTACGTGTTTCACAGTTACTGTTGGTATACACGTGACATGCTGAGACTCAACTTTTTCTTTCTTTTTTTAGCATAAATAGACACAATAGTGAGTAATCAGGAGAACATTATGAATGGTGCACTTCTCCCTGTGAGTAATAATAAAGTTCAAGCCGGGAGTGACATTTCAATCTCACCACAACACAAAGAGGAGATATTTCCGCACATTTAAATCCATCACTTGTGTTCATTGTTCAAGAGACAGATGAGATGACACGCCTTCTTATAGATGAGTCACAGAGACCTGCACACATTGTTCACACCATCTTACATCATACTGTATGTCCTTCTCACCCATAATGTCAGCCATAGCGTGTTCAGTGAGGCTTGCATGTACGAAGTGACATGCATCATATCTTGTCTATCTCTTTATTATTAGAATGATGAATTAGCCTGTGAGCCCCAATCAAATACACTTGCTTGTTATGTAACATAAGATTTTACACAAATATATTCGCTCAATGATAGCACTTATGCATATCTAAAAAAAAGAAACTAAAAAAAACTGCTTGCCTCATGATCCTGTCTGCCATTTCTGTCAGTATTGTACAGGTACTCTGCATTGTTTAGAAGTATCTCTACCATTTACTTTTCCATGTTAAGATTCCCTAAGTTGTCACACATCAGTTGATAATGACATTTGACACTGCAGTGTACCTTTACAAAACAAAAATCCAAAATAAAAAAATCCAAACGTTTTTTTGGGGTTGATTTTCAGTATATGAAAACTTGTTTTCCAAACATTTTCTCAAGTTAGAAAACTGCTTGATATTTGAAGAAGTTTACTGTCGTTAAACTACGAGTTAACTGAAAAAGGTATAAAGATGGGGAAGTAACAAGAAAGTTAGGAGGCACAGGATTGGTTACAAATTGATTACCACTCGAAACTTTCCAAAAGTTCCCCTGAACTCAAGATACAAATATCATTTCAGCGATAGCACAGGTAAATCATTTCCAACAGAAACAAAATGACTTTCTTTGCTGAACATCCATAGTGTTTCGCTGGCTACTTCAAAGTGTATATTTAAACCAAGGATGTAAAATAAACGGTAGTGCACACCTTCTGACCGAACTAGCAGTGTTTAATAGGCAGCAGAAGGCAAAACAACAACATTGGAAAGCTGATTTAAAAGTGACAGTTTATTGTTAATCCTTGAAGCACGACCTACATATCTTTGGAAAAATGCTTATTGGCTTTATCGCTGAAGGTTAGATGAGAATATTGATATCATTCTCATATCTGGTTGGTAAATATAACGCTTGAGACAGCAAGCTTGGCTTAAAGTAAAGCCAAAATAACTAGCAGAAACGCCGAGCCTGGTTCTGTCCGAAGGTAAAGAAAAGTTAATATATCTCATTTAAGTAAATATACAAAGGTGAAGAAGTACAAAATTGACAAGTTGTTCTTTTGTATGGTTTCATTTCTTTAAGATTCGCTTTTTTGGGGTGTATTTTTGCCTGTTTTTTTTTTTTAACCTTGGACTGTATTGAGGTATGTGCTCTAACTAATAGGCTACTAGGGAACAACATTGCTGGACTGTTTCCTGGGCAGGTGCAGTGACTTGTCTTGTGATCTAGTAATTTAGATGGGTAACCAGTAAACCTCCGACCTCCAAATGATGAAATTTGTGAGCTTAAGAGGTGCCAAGATGCAGATTTTGTTACCTTTGGACAGTTTTTCCATTTCCAGTCTAAATGCTAAGCGAAAGTAACTAGCTGCTGATTTTAGCTTCATATTCAAAGGACAGACATGTGAGTGTTATCCTTTTTTTCATATTAGCAAGTATGTGAATAAGGGCATTTCCCAAAATATTGAATGATGGCTTTAAGTTTCTCAGGGATTTGTTTGTCTGTAGTTATTTTCACAGCATGGCACTCATCGAAAGAAGAAGCCCATTGAAAGTATATGCAAGTGGTTAATGTCATCATGTCTTTGATAAACATGACTTGTGCAAATCACCCTGCTTCCTCTTGGGGCAAAAGCATTCAAGTGGTTTGCATGTTTACCAACATGATGCAAATATACAAATTCTTAACATTCATGTATTCCAGCACAGTAGATATCATCAGTGACAAATCGCAAATCCCATTCTACTGACCCGAGGCAGGCAGCGGGAATTCTTATCAGTCTCTGCTCAGGTAAAGCCTCGGCCTAGTTGCTGTCTTGGGCTGGTGTTTCTGCGCCCTCCTCCGGGCTCCTCTCACTGGACTGCTGGCTGCCGTACGGCTGTGTGCTGCTCCTGATGGATTGCAGGGCCTGAATCTGCTGGAGACGTGCGGTCAGTTCAACTTCGCAGGCCTCAAGCAGCGCCGATGTCTTCGTTCTGTTGAAGCCCAGCACCTGCTCCATACCTTCCACCCCTCTGGTCACCACCATCTGAAGACACATGGAAAAGAGCTCCATCTCAGATACTGTAAAGGCGAACATGCAAGACTTTATTCTGGCGTTTATCGTTTTAAATCTATGCGTGTACAATAATTCAGTTGATGCTCAAAATTGTTGATACTGCGCAAGAAAAATGTTGATTTGGGGCTGTAGTTTGTGTTGTTGGTATAGTGACCTGAAATATATTGAAAGGTTCTCTAATATTTGACTTTCCTTATTTATGCACACGAGAGTGGACAGAAACTTTTGCTTGCATTTTACCTAAAGTAAATTCCCATTGTACATCAGAACCGTGACAGTACGGATGTGTTTTAAGTGCGTGAGGAATTTCAGCTTTACACACTTGCTTTTTCATTTTTACAGCTGCTTCAAGATGAGATGATGGGCCATGGTACAACAAAGCAGCAACAACCCCGCCTTGAAATTGAAATCAGTGCAGAAGTACCTGTAAGTGTAATACCACTGAACCTCACTGAGTGCTGGTTCCAAATAAATCTCCCATGAGCTCCCAGAAAGCGTCAACTTTTTATAATCAGTGTGCTGCTGGTCATGTTTTGGTAATCGATCTCAAAGACAAGTATGTTTGAAGGTGTGACTGGCTTGATTAACATGGCTGTTCTGGAGCAATTGACAAGCCGCCTGAACAAGGCAGACCAGAAGGGTCAATCACTGGTGAACTCGAATGTCATCGGAGTTAGTTGTGAAACAATGACTGTTATTCGGTTGTCATTTCATTTCCATTCACCAGTGGAGTAGGCAATACATGATGATGCTAGCTTCACCATGCACCCCATATTTGGAAGGTCCTGACTCCCACCGGAAAAGATGGCATCCCCCGTCGAGCCATTCTCTAGGCGTCGATTTGGATCAGTGTAAATCGGTGGATGACGTCATCACTTGCTACGTCTATCTATCTATCTATCTATCTATCTATCTATCTATCTATCTATCTATTGTTACAGCAAGGGCCTTGGGTCAGAAGAAAGGATGTAATATGATGAAGAAAAGGACATAAGAGTGGCTCCTCAGATATCTCTAAATCTTTTGTAGAATCTTTTTGGAGGTTTGAAGAAAGACTGAATCCTCTGAAGCGGCTGCACACAGTAAAAGTGTAAGAGTCAAATTTCTATTTGCGGAGGTTTTGAGGCTGACAGGATCAGTGGTGTGAGTTGACTACCTGCAGATCCTCAGTGGAGAGCCTGGTCTCTGGGGATGTTTTGCCTTTCAGTACCATCAATGTCCTGGAAATGAATCCAGACGCAGCGTCCACCTCCATCCCATCGGTCATATCCATGTCTCCAGCACCTGACACATTCAAACAGGTTTTCTCAATAATTGTTGTGTAAAAAAGCTTCAATTTTGTGAGAATCACTGGAAGAGGTGGGATTATTAAGGAGCAACACTGGCTCCACCTAGTGACCAAAAGGTACAAATACAGCTCTTCTTCTATTGATGATAATACACAATGTAAGAGGCAGAATAGACTGAAAACTGATATATCTCTAAGCATTGAAATGTGTCAGAATCAATAATATCATCAGTTTTTTTCCCACCTTATTAATTTTGCAACCTAAAAAGTTACTGTTTCCATTCTTATGATTGAATCATTTTGTTGTTAATATTTGTTTTGATATTCTGCACGGACATGAACTAAACAACATGAGCCTGTCTTAAAATATAGATCTAGTCAATAAAATACTTCTTAAGCACAAATAGATCAATCATTATTTTTAAAATTAATGTTTCCTCGAATTTTCTGATTTTATCACTCCTACATGCTGGTTAATACATCAGCGACCAGCGAACCATTTTTTGGGGTCATTACCTTCCTCCTGGGCTACACAAACATAGGATAGTATTCATTATTATGCTGGGTGTTGTACTTATGCTTATTGATTGGATATTTTGTATTTATGAGTAGTAGATACACTGTACGAGCACCTCTGACATTTTAAAGGTTTTCACCCATCGGGGCTGTTTTTCACATTCACAACATAATCTTTTGAACAGCCGATTAATTTAGATGCAAACTATTTGTCTGAGTATATCACTTTTTTGTGTCGTTTATTCGTCACGCCGCCGGTGTTTAAAGGCCTTAAGAGTCATAGACTCACAGCAAACATCTGGACAAAAATATTTTACATTATGATATAATTTTGGGCGAGAAAATAAACACTGCGACGAAAATTAAAAACAAATTAAAGAACAGAGGTTATTACGTACAAAAAAGTATAAGCACTGCCTGATAATGTAACATTTTGATGTTATTAACAGCATCAGCCATTAGGGATACTTGGAAATTTCTATTTAGCACATTAATGGCTCTTCAAAAGATGCTGTAATATATTTGCAGAGACAATGAATCCAGAGGCGGAGGTATCGCAAAAAATTTCATTTCATTTTCCTTAAGAACTAGTATTGCTGTCATGTCTCTCTGTCTGTCGAGGGTCTTTATCACAACTGAAATCTGAAAACAAAAACGACTTTCTAACCAAGTAAGTTATCACAGAGGTGATAGTGTCAGAAGGCCACACTAAATAAATAATAAAACCTATGCAGAGGGTAGGGCAAAAATAAAATGTAATACTGAAAACCACATAATGACGCAGCCGTACCTCCCACACTAGGCTGGCTTGGTTCCTCCTGTTGTCTGTCCTCTTTCTCCACAGCTTTGAGGTAGAGCTGGAGCAACTCCTTGGACTGCCTCTCCTCCTCCCTCCGATCCAAAACCCTCTGCAGCGTCTCCTGGAGGACCTCAGCCTTCTTCTCTTGGAAGCCCAGAGCAGAGGCTAGTTCAGGGCACGGGGCATCCACCAGGGTCTGCAGCAGCAGGTGACATAAAGCAGTAATATACTATTTTAGGAGACTATTTTAGCTCTAGGTTAACACAGTTCAAGTCCCACATAATGAAGGGTCATCCTGTGTGACTGTGGCTCACTTATGTTTTTAATCATTCCTGGACAACAGTGGAGGTTGATTGCAAAAAGGAATCGGCCACATCAGGCTTTCACTACACAAACAATTCCTGTTAGTTGGATGAATCTATTGCTATATTTTGTCTTTCCATGAGATTTTAAAATTGCATATTATTACCACCGTCATCATTTAACATGACATAAGTTAAGACGTCAATGGTGACAACTGTGGAAAGTGTGTTTTCCAAGCAGTGCTACTTCTGTATAGTTTTCTTATCAGACTATGCTGCAATATGGACAACAGAACATTTTAGTGACACAGAGGACTGATGTTGGTACCTGTAGGTCTGCCTCGGACATGAAAATAATGCTGGTCAGGTCCTGCTTCAGCTGCTGAGCCAGGTCCCACCAGGGTGCTGCAGTACTAGAGGTGTCCACAGTATCACTCTCCAGTATCACAGAGTCTCTTGCCATCCAAGCTGTGCCTCCGTCAACTAGTAAACAACACAAGGAGGTTCATTTTCATTTCAACGACAGGATTTGGTCCTGTAAACAAATCTCCATTCGGAGTGAACCTTCTTACCCCTGCGAACTGGAGACCACGTCTCTTTTTCATGCAGCAGCATGAACTTTGTGTTTGCTGGCAGACACAAAAAGTAGGCTTGATCCTCTACTATCGTCCCATCATTCTCGAGGACCACTGTGACCGGGTGACTGGGGCTGAACCCAAGAAACTCACACCCTGTTGGAGAAAACAGAGAAATTACTTTACAGATCTCATGTTAATATACTTTTTCTTGAGTTCCTGGGGGAACTTTTACTCATAACGCCTTCAGCCATATAGTCATAGTAAAACAATCAGTTGCACCGAGATAAAAGCTACATATTCTAAGCACTAATAGCTCACACACCATGTGACCACCAGCCGATTTAAGCAAATACGTATGCACTTTCAACAAGTCAATTTATTAAAGCTGTCAGCTGCTCTTTCATCAAAGCTGCTCCTATTCTCCATACTGTTGAGTGTTTGCACTGCTCACTCCCTCTGCCATCCTAAACATATTATATGTATTTTTCATATTTTATGTCAATGATAAACCCATCCCTCTGGTTTGCTTGTGCTGCCCACTGAATCTTTTGGGTAATTTCCTTTGTAGTTTAATGTAGTTATGTTATTTGGATATTGACTGAATCTGCATAAATAGGAGTATGTATAATGACATGAGGCCGCAATCTATAACTTTACAAAAAGGTCAAAAAAAATAATGAAAGATTCTCAAAAGACAACATTCAAGACATAGTGTCATGAAAAGTTAAGTTTATCAAGATTAAAAGTACATCTAAATTTTGGACATGTCGGTGGGTTCAAAAAACAGTGACACAGTGATGGCGTTCATCCCATTGATATTTCTATAAAATAGCCTGTATAAGCACCTCTAATGGACAGAGTGCAGTGATAAGGCAACGCCTGGTGACTAGTATTCTAGGAATGAGGAGCAGAAGACGACGGACTTTTCATGTTTTGCTCCTGCATGTTTGAACACGACGGAAATGGAAGCGTTGCTACACACAGCTCGGTCGTGATCATGACGGATAAAGTATGCTGTGCAGCAATAATCCCCATTATTGTAGTGTTGAGTGGCTGATCATTGTCCATCATAACATTTCTTTCACGTCCATATAATACAGTCCCTTTAGTACCAATGCAAACTAAAATGAGTGGTGAATGCAGTAACAACAATATAGTACGAGATTTAGTTTCACTTTAATGTTATGTTATGTTTACAGAACTGTGTACTATATAATGCATAGTTTTATCAGCAAATGGAGCCTGGCAGTTATACAGTTCTCTAAAAACACGTTTTAAAAGCCACGACAACTCACCTTTTATCTTCATCTCATTCAGGGTGGGAACTACCAACCCATATGACTTTTGACGTGTGAAATTGCACACCTTACACGGTCTGCTATCCGTCATCCTAAGATCTGCGAGGAAACCGCTTTTCTTCTCCTTCCTTTTATCTTTTAACTCTGACAAACGCCAACAACAGCTGTCCGACAACAATCTGTTCGAACACGGAACCGCCGTGGTGGCGCTAAGGACTCTGGGATATGTAGTTTTACGTACAACATATTAAACCGCGTATACAATATCCGCCAGTGGCTGCTGGAGGGCGATTTAAAAAATAAAAAAAAATAAAAAATGAATGTGGCCATAGAGTGTGTGTCCCCTTATCTCGAGAAACAAGGCAATGTTTGGATCCCAGAAGACATTAGGATGTCTCGCCAGCAAATGTATCTTCTTTTGATGTGTAGCTTGGTGGCGATTATGAAAAGTGATGTTCTCTTTGCAAGTTATGACATCATACTCTGGGATAAATCAGTCACATCAGCCTTGATTGACTGAAAGCAGTCAGACTGCCCGCAGATGGATACTGTTGGTATTAAATGGACAAAGTGATGTAGGAAAATGCACCTTTTCGAAGCACATTATTAAGATTCATGACAAAATGAACGCCAAACAAAAAAGTCTTAATGATGTATTCATTTTTTTGCTGTATTAAAAAAAAAAAAAAAGAAAAAAAAAAAAGAAGTTTTTTTTTTTTTTTTATTGTTCCGGCTTTTATCGTTTCAGTTGCTGTTGTGTTTTGCTTCTGAATGGTCTCCAGGTAAAAACCACAGTCCGTTTTCGTGTGAACCTGGCTGTGTTTTTAATGAGCTGAATGAACACGTTTCAGGAAAAGCAATCGAGCGCAGATAACTCGAGCAGCCTTCCGAAGCCCGCAGGAAGATGGCATCCACCGACCAACTCGATCCTCCAGCACAGGTCTCTCTCTCTCTCTCTCTGCAAGCTGAAACATTTACCCCGTGGTTCCCACATTTAACCGTGAACCCTTCTTTAATGCGTTCACATTTGGTGGCTTTTACGTGTCGTCATTCTTCTTTGTTACTTTTTAAACTGCTCAGCGAACGAGGGTTAGCATGCGTGCTAGTTAGCATGCGTGCTAGGTTACGTTTCAAAAGTTTCACATGCTTGTGTTGACATGTGGGCACCGATGCTTCTCGAGGCTTACCGTGTGTTACCAAAAACAAAAAAATAATGTGGCTTTCTCAACTCGTTGGCTAACCACTCACCCTGACCAGATGTAGCTTTGCGTGTGTGTGTGTCTTATTCTGATCAGTTCATGACTTGAGGAAAGGTCACAGTCAGCAGTGGTTTGTACTCCGTTCATTAGTGTTTGCTTGAATTATTAACAAGCACTAATCATTCCAGGAATATGACTGAAAGTGGTATCTCACCAGTGACTGCTTTAGACTGTTAAACTTTGCAGGTGCAATTACAATACTGTTGGTTAACAGAGAGGAAACGTCTCCCAGAATTAAACGTGCATAGTCGAGAGCTGAAGCGCCGAAATGTGGCGTGTGTTGACTTAATCCAGAAAAAAAAAAAAACACAATCATCCTGGGGAGAGAAAAAAATAAAATAAAGAATGTTGTCATGTAAACAACATTTGCAAACAATTTCTCGGGAAGTTTGTTGTTGCAAAGATATATGCTTAAACGTACGTTTAGGTTCTGGCAGATTTACTCGGTATCGCATGGTTTGGAAGAAAGCTGAGCAAATGTGATTCAACAGACTGGTTTCAAATGTTTTCTCCCATTTAAAGAACTACATTTTGAGTGCATTCCGTGTGGTTAAGAAATTGTTGACAGCGACAATAAAAATGTGAGGGATGGTATCATTGTTTACTCTGCTGCCAGGCTGGGTTCGTTGTTACCTTCAAATATGTGACGTTAAAAAGTTCTTGTTTGTACCTTTTTTGTTTTTGTTTTTTTTGTTTTTTTTGTTTGCCACTGTCCTCCACTAGATGGCGCTCTAATACAAGTGTTTGCTTGTCTTTTTTTTTTTTTTTTTTAGCCTGGACTTCCACCTGGAGATGTTGGAGCGGCTGGTCCCAGAGAAACGCTGGTAAAGGACTCCTTCTTTAATACAGATTACTTGATTGATGAGTCAATATGGACCGTAATCAGAAAATCATTTATGAGGGTCTGTTTAATGTAACTGCAAATTAGACAGAGATGGCAGGTCAGATTAAGTCCTCATAAGTGGTTTAAATGTTTGTTTTTTTTGGTCAGTTTTTAAACACTAAGGCAGCTGATGCTGATCTGATTGTGTGTTTACCAGGGAAATAAGCAGCTGCAGCATTTTGAAAAGTATGAAACCTTGCAAAAAAGTCTTGGCGACTGATGATTTGTAGTTTAGGAACACTAAGATTGTTTCTTTTAATATTTCCTTAAATACTTTTATAGGCTAATCGGATGATATTACACATTCCCCAGGGAGATGCAGTGTTAAAGGCTTCTAATTAGCAGACAGTCACTTTAGCATCACACTGGTGTCCCTAAGCCGCAATGAGAGTGGACTTTGTGTTCCTTGTCTTTGGATAGGAAAAAGGATTGAGAAAGGTTTATTTTAACAGCAGCTTTAATCATGTGTTGCTTAAAACTAAGACTACATATTTTTGTTGTCTTTTTTTTTTTAGCCCACTGTTTTTCAGTCTGTGTCGGTACTTGCATTTATGGCCAGGTAGATTTTTCAATTGGTTTGTTAATAATTAGTCTGAATAATATCTTTTTTTGTTTTTAAAGAAAAATGCCTGTTAAACGCAGTGGTTTCTTACTTAGGTGGCTACTCATGTTACTAAATAAGTAGTTCAAGTCATTAATACCATCAAAAGGCAACATTTAACAAGAATAAACATCAGGTTTTTTTCAATAACGTGTAAAGGGACATGTTTATAAGACATGCCTGGTCCAAGTGCTGATTATAACCAGGAATGTTGTGTTATTGCTAAGTGGGATGGAATACGTCCCAGGTACTTTCACTGTCCTTGTATGGGCACGGCATCCAGGTTAGAGGAGTGCTGTATTGTTCAGCCTACATGTCTCAATGTCATTCACCACCATTCACTCTTCATCTTCCCCCCATCATCCTTTCATGCCAAGGCTAATTTAATCCTGGGGTTATTGATTGTGGGAGCATTCTCCCAGGCTTTCTTTCAATTTACTTCAATTTCATCATCCCACTGCGCTTCAAGACTGCCTCCTCAAAAAGGGAAGAAATTCTTGTTATGAGGGTCCTGATTCGAGACTGGTTGACAAGTCCCACCACCGCCACCCTCACTTCCAACCCCTTTCCTCCTTTCTCTTTTTGATGAGCTGCTCTTTCCCAGTTAAGTGGATTATTACAGTAGGGATAATTCTTGTCACATGGCATTATTTGGATGAGGTGAATAATTGAAATTTGTGTCTGAAAGGATTTTATCTGGATGAGAGGAAAGGGAGTGCTGGCAGGGTTGGGAGGACAGACAGAGAGAGAGAGAGAACACACACACACACACACACACACACACACACACACACGTTTGTATAACATTTATGTGCACATGTGCATGTCAGACAAGCCAGTGTGTCAGGCTGGGGACACCAGTCATGTTAACAGGTTCTGACTCACCTCGCCCAGATCAGCAGGCCCTGGCACACTGCACTGCATGGGCTCTCCTCCTCAGTGGCAAGAGGGCCCAGCTCAGGGGCCGGTCTCACAGCCTCTGCCACCACACAGGCCAGAGGGGCAGATCTGGACCTGCAGTCAGAGAGAGAGAGAGAGAGAGAGAGAGAGAGAGAGAGAGAGAGAGAGAGAAGAAAGGGTGGGAGAGCCTATATGTGAGTGTGTGTGCTCCGTGGTTGACTGGTATGCCAGTCGCTGCCAGCCGCTGCTGTTGCCTCCGGCGCTGCTGTTTGCTCGCTCTCACCCCGGCTCTTTGCATCTACATCCCCCACCCCCTCCCACCTTCAGCTCATCCCTGCCATGGCCATTACCCCTGCCAGTCCTTTGCTGGTGCTTCCTTAGTCATTGTGCCCTCTTTCTACTGTGACACCCTGCGCTCACCCGCATCTCCTTTCATCACTGTGTTCTCACTGCCTTTGAATTCACCCAAACAAATGTCAACGATATCTGCATGAGGAAAAATACTTTTGATAACAGGAGAAAACGGGAAATATGTCTACTTATTATCCAGTAGCATAGGAGTATATTGTGATGTGGGACTAGATGTATTGGGATTAATTTGAAATATTGCAATTTTATCATCGTAAAAGATGCTTAATAGTTTAAGTGCTTCATTTTCTTGTAATTTTATTTTTTTATTTAACTTATTTAACAGAGTGATTTTTTTTTAATTTTTTTTTCTCTCAGAACTGTAGTTAAAATAATAAGAAGAAATGAAACAACAATTATGACCAACGGAATCTTATTACCTTTTTACAATGTTATGAATTTTAGGGCTGCAACAAACAATTATTTTAATTATCAATTATTCTGTTTATTGCTCCCGGATTTATCAGTTAATTATTTTGTCGATAAAATTTCAAAAGACTATTGGAAAAACCCGCTTCAAAATTTTACCAGAGTCCAAGTGATGTCTTCAGAGTCCTTACCTTTTCCAAAAAACAAAATCTTTATATTTCTGTATACGAACATGAAGCATCAACAAGACATCACAATTAAGAAGCTAAACCCACAGAACGGTTGGGTTTTTTGGAAAAAAAAAAATAATAAAAAAATCTAAAATGATTAATTTATTTTCAAAATTGTTGCAGATTTATTTTCAATTATTTTTGCATCGTGGAAATGCGGAGTCAAACTGTTGTAATAATCAGATTTTTTTTGTATTTCTCATCAAGCACACGATAAGTGTAAAGGTGCTGACATCAGACAAACCTATCGCTAAGTGTCTAGAGTCACCGGATGAAAGTGGATAAATTCTGCCTCTGATGAGAAACTTTTTGTTGTGGGGTCATGTGGATGTGCAGATGATCTTCGGGCGAGTTGACCCCTCACTGAAAATAATTCTAATACTTTTGGTTATCCAGGGCAGTATTAATCCTGTTACTCTCTATACTCCTGAAAAGTAATTCACAGGCCCCAAATGAATAACAATGTGTGTGAGTTTGTGGGGAATGCAAGCGTGCGGTTTATGTGTGCAAACGGTGCATCTGTACCAACGCTTCGCGTGCATGTAGGCATTGTAAACCGGTTGTGTGTTATGTGTTTAGGTTTGGGGATTTTAATACAGCAGAGGGAGGGGGAAAAAAAGAATTGTAAGAAGAACATCCCCGGTCTCACAGCAACTTCAAAAGCTCTCCTTCCCCAGGATATTAAGCGACTGTGATGAAAAATTTAGCAAGCGTTAAATAAGCCGCTTTGAAGTGATCTGTTTTGGCTCAGCAGTCTCCAAATTTCCGTAGCCCCTTTGCAATAGCCATCTTACTATAGAGGGGGAATAAAGGAGCAGTGTGTTAGGTGCAGGAGGTGTGGGCGACCTGGCTGGTTGGCAGAGGACATGCCAACAGTAATTGGTCCAGCCAAAGACACGGAGGCACTGCTACTGTCTCCCTTTTGTCAGTCTCTGGCTCTTTTTCCTCCTCAATTTCACCTCTTCCTCCCCGACGGCTCTTTTGCCGAGCCCCGCAAGTCACAGGCAGACAGATGTTGCTCATATGTTAGCTCTGAAAAGAGATTTCATTTTTTTTTCCTTCACTTGCGCGTGGGTGTAACACAAATGTAACAGTGGTGATGGCAGGAAGTCAGGGGTTACTCTCAGGTCTTGACTTGAGTTATTTTTTTTATTTTTTTTCCTTAATGACTTTCCACATGGAACATGGGAAGATATATCCTTTTTAACACCAGTCTATTCTCTGTGCATGTGTGGATATTTTTTCCTCACAGGACTGTACAATTTACACAATCACCTCCCCACACATGCCGCCCCTCCACCCCCTCCGCCCCCTCTCCACCTCCCTGAAGATACAATACATTTTAAGTGATCACACTTTTTTACAATACAGCTCCCATAAACCAAAAATAACAAGAAGTTAATCTCTTATTTGATAATTCATATTTCAATTCATTTCACATTCATCACTTTTAAAACCATTACTTTAAGTTTTGAGACCTCCAGGTTTCAACACGTTCCAAATTAATTATTGGGGCAGAATAAGAAATGGGAGCCGGTAATGAGTCTGGTATGGTAACTCCATTCTGTCAAGAAACTAGGCTACCATTTAGTTAGTCAAGGGAACCTTCTCTGAGATTTTCCTTTTTTCCTCTTTGCTCATTACTTTAATTGTAATTGTAATCCTTTATTGGAGCTGTCTGCAGTAAAGGAGAGTTATGGTCCGAGTGGGGGCGCGAGCCATAGAGATATTTCATGATTATTGGGGAAGACGGTCACTAGGTGGCAGCCACTAGTTCGGCCTCGCTGTAATTACTGAGTGGGAAGTGAAAGCAAGAAACTCTGACTGTGTGTGTGTGTGTGTGTGTGTGTGTGTGCGCGCGTGGGCGCGTGTGCGTGCGTGCGTGGGCATGCGTGTGTGCACAAGGGTAGAAGAGAGGTTTCTCAAATTCTTGTGCACTTCTTGAAAGAGAAACGTGGGATGAATCTGATCACCTGCCGTCTCCTCGTCAATAATTTCTGTAAACTGTCATGTTGACTGTAAACCTGCTTCAGCCTCTGCAGCAGCACAGATTAAAGACGTGTTGAAATCCTCCATCTTTACATTTTTGTGGCTTAATTCAAATGATTCAGAGTAAATACATTTTGAATGCAGTCTGAAAACTGTATTACAGTGTGAGATAACGCCGAGTGTTGTGATATATGGGGAGGATATGATGCCATTATGTTACCTTTAGCCACAGTTTTACTGAAGAAACATCTGCGCAGCAAAGTTTGTTTCGGTGGTCGTGGTGAAGTTTTCTCTTTAAAAAACATAAAAGCTCAATTCTCTGTTTCGCAGCTCTCTTTGTGCATCATGCGCTGTTTGTTTCCGTGGTTAATGACACAGGAAGGGCCCTCCATTTTATTGTTGCTGTGTTGCACTTTTTCTCCTCCTCGCCCAACCCGGCAGCCAGCCTCCTTAGAGGACTCTGTATGAATTCTCACTGTCATGTCCAAGGACGAGTGGCGCAGGGTCAGCTAATTGCTTTTATGATTATGATTTCACGTCAGATTTATCGTGCATGCTCGGAGCACATCTTCCAGGTCCTGCCGACGTTGCTGGCTTGGACGGGGAAATGAGTTTACAGCTTCTGGCTGTGACTTCTTGTTTAAGTGCAGGTCACACTTTTTGACTCATTAGAGTCGAACGCAGGGGGTGAATCACACAGGCTTTTCCTGTAAAAGCCTGTGTTTTCTATGTCAGTAACTGTGCGTGTTTTTCTCATATTTAGCCACAAAAAAAAACATTTTCTTACTTTGTCTTCAACATGTGCTAAAGTTTGGAGGTTATGAGCAAGGAATGACACAGAAGGATTTGGGTTTTTCTGTCGTTTGAACTTTTTATGAGCCATAAATCTCTCATCTTCGTTTCTGTTCACAGATTAAATCATTGCGCTCATTCCCCTCATAGTATGCCAGAATTATCAGTTGACTTCTTTTTGATGTTGGTGACTTTTTTTTTCCCCCCCCCAATGGATCCACCCACCTCTTTGAAAAGGATGAGCACAGATGAGTCCAACCCATTTTTATGAATTATTTTTTAGTGGTTTCTGCCTCGTGTGCTGAGCCGGACTGGATCTGCATTGCCAGCTCAGACAATAGCATTTTTATTTTTATTTGATCTTTTGTTTTAGTTTTTTACGAGAGCATCCAAGGACCATTTTTTAGTTCCCTGTAAAGTTCACAGTAAATGAAGAAGAAGCTGTTGTCACAGAGTGTCAATAATACACGTAGTTTATGTATGTAGAGTTTCATGCCATAACCCCTGGCTCTTGATTTGTTGCAGTATTTTGACCTCACTGTGACCTTCCTGGCTGGGCCGCAGTGTGACTGGTGACAGATGCAGCCTGGGAATATGGTTTGGAAAGTGTTCCGATGCTCTGAGGAATGTTGAAGCTAGTTTTACGCAAAGTTCATTTCGGAGACATGTGTAAAGTCTGTGATTAAGCTGAATTCAATAAACTTTAATGAATACTTAGGGCTTTATTTGTAGGGTTTTTGTCTCAGCAAGTATATTAATGTAAACAGCATGGTAACAGAGCTGTAATTTCCTATTCTCCCACAATTTAGTGAACTGTCACAATGTGTTTACTTAAGAAATGATAGAAATACGACACCAGTTTAATTACAGCGTAGTCATTTTGCCTCAATATACTTGGGAAAGTGGCCTTATTGAGCTGAGCTTCCTTTATACTCTCTATTCTGCTTTGTAATTACTTCAGCTTGATTTATTGTCTTTTCTTTGTGTTTATGGTTGTAAACTGCTCGAGTGAGTAACTTGGTCTGAGAGTGGCTTGTCTCCTTGCAGCGAGACTGGAAATCTCCCGATGAATCTGAGATGTCTCTGCTGTCAAGACTGCTCACATCGCTCTCAGCCTCCAATGTCACTTTCAAGGCATAATTACACAAGTTGTGTTGATTAGTATGAGAAGCAATTACGGTGGCTTTCCGCTGCAAATGGAGAATGTGATGGCTCTTGATTGACAGGAAGCATCCTGGCTTTAATAAGTAAATGACTATGGTAATTCAGGTACTGAGACCCTTTGATTTGTCAGCATCTTTCTAATTTTTGTGATGTCCTCTGATTTTAATGAACATGAATCTGATTGAATCCCCCTTCATTTCCCCCGGTCCCTGCACCTGTCTGTCTGTCGGTCGCTCTCCTCTCCGACCAGCCAGTGTTCTCACAGGGGAGCCATACACTTATGCTTTCAGAGCTATCCTAAACAGTCCTGCTGCTGATGCTAAATTATTTTTCTCTGAGTGAATCCATTGTGTAAAAAAAAAAGAAGAGAAAAGATATAGATGAACAACATGCAATTTTGGCACCCAAAAGCCTTTTAGGGTATCATTCTTTCACAACTGTAGAAATCAGAGGAAAAATTATTTGTAATTGACACTTTGGGGAACATTTTTTTTCTCCTTTTATCTGGCTTGGTAAATTATAAGCGGTTAATTTGTCGGCAAGCTCCCCTACAGCGCTAGATATTTGTTCAAATGCTGGGATCCCCTCAGCGCATTTGTAAATCCCCTTCTGAAAATGCTGCCCTGTCTAATTATGTAATATAATACTGCCTTTTAGGCAAGTTTCTTTTCATTGAATAACATTAGCGCTAGCTAAGAGTAAACTATTGGAGCAGCTCCACCTAAAAGAGAGAGATATATATATATATATACACTACCTAAAATACACAGAAGTACAGTGAACTACAGTAATACAACAGTTTGAAGCTTTTACACTAAGATCTGTGTATTTTAGATATTTAAATAAGGGCCAAACATTTATGCGGAAATTTTATTGGTCTAACCCTCAATCTCATATTTCGTTCTTTGTTAACCACAGTTGGCCTAATCAAGTAATTCCCTGTTTGTCTTAGTAACCCCCTATAGAGTCATACATGCATACATATAATAAAATAATTTGCTTTTGCACTCCCAAGCCCAGCTGTAATTTATATGGATTGAATGAGTGCTGCATTGTGGAAAAGCACGAGTGGACCAAACGCTCGTTTGTCACCTCTAATAAATGTTGGAATGTAAATTATGAACTTATGCTTCAGATGTAAATGCACTTTATTCCAGTCCTTTAATGTAAACAGCCCACTCCAATACATTAAGGGGTAGGGGGGGAGGGCAGAAGGGTATTAGATTTGGAATTTTGACTGTTTTCACAATCAATAATAAACACAAAAGAGCCTAGATGGGGAGCGTTATAACATATCTGAAGTCGCCTTCATAAATTATTGCATGAAAGCAGGCTTGTACACCAAAAATGTAAATACATTAATGTTATTAATAATGTAGTGACTAATAGTTCTATCAAGACTGTAATAGCAGTTTAATGGAATATGACAGCAAGAATGTATTACACTTCTTACATTTAGACGGGACCTCACATGACATTTATCAGAGATTTCTGTAACAATTTTTTTGATTATTTTGTTAAGTTAATTGCTTCTTTTCCTCCCGAACGTCTTCTCTGGGAGAGGGGCAAAAAAAAAACTGCTAATGGATATTAATTAATATGTGTCAGTTTTCTGGGTTTGATTAAAAATAATGAAAGTAAAATGCTAATGGGATTTTCGGCTTTTCTCTGTGTGTGGGGCCCTGAGATTGTGGCTTTATCAGGAGAATCTGAAAAAAGGGAGATAATGTGCTACTCTCTAGGCTAAAATGAAAGTGACAGAATATAAAAACGGAGATAAATTATCTCAAAACCAGCCAAAATAGAGCACTTGAGTGAAAATATCGCACTCTAATTAGCCTAAGTTTAGAAGAAGGATCCAGAAGGGCATTGCCAGTAAACGATAAAGTTTTTTTTGTAGTGTATTCCAATAAAAACTTGAGCCTTGCTTGCTATTCAATTCCTCATCTCAAAATTATATCATCCTCATCTGCAGTTGAGGTCGTTTTTTGTTCTTTTTTCTGAATGAAAGGAACACGTGAATCATTTCTGTCAAGGTGCTGTCTTGGCAGGTTGTTTTTCCGGATACTGTTATGCGTTTCTTCTATATAGTTGATTGCCAGAAAGTCATTGTATGGACTTGTTTTTCAGACTTGTTACATACCTCTGATGTCTTTTTCAGGTTTTGTTTGCCTTTCATTTAAATTAGACCGTGCCCAAACATCTTTCAAATTGAGCGACACGTCACTTGGCACTGATGATAAGCTGGATGTCCATGCCTTCATCCAAAGTCCACTAGTCAGCATGCAGAAATCTTCACCAAGACTTCTTTGTGTCTGCATGCAGTCTTCAATAAAAAGAGGGCCTTTTTGAAGCTATCATTAAGGTAGAGTACAAGTGTGGACCAGCAGTGAAACAGAGGTTGGCAGAGTTAAAAAGGTAACTATAACCACTGGCACAACTGACAATTATCCAACACCTGGACTGGCTCCCCTCCCGAGCGTGTGCATGAAGACTGTCGACTTCTTGTTAATGCAGTGATTAACAGGAAGATTGCATTTGTTTTCCTGTGCAGCTCTCCTGGCAGCAGTACTCTGCTTTCTCTTTGATTAAAATAGTGGATGGATGGAAGCATTGTACCTCCGTCATGACCTTCAAAAGAAGGGGCGAGACAGAATGAATAGAGGAGAGGCTGAGGCCGCTCTGTCCTCCCCAGATTGTGTTTACTGTGGACTTTGGGATTTTAAAGGAGGTATTGGTGGCATGCAATCCTGTGGGAAGAGTCAGCCAGCCGGCACTGACAGTTGCCAACGGTCTTTGGTTGTCCCCAAAGATGACTTGCTATCAGATTTTTGTATGTCTCCTCTATTTATTTATTTTCTTTGTATTTACTGCTACTACGAGACTTGCCTCCCGTCTGACCCTCTTATGTCGACGGCGCTACGTCATGGTTCCAAAAGTGTGTGGAAAGTGGTTTTAGGTATCATGGGGATGAGAAAAGGAGAAGTGAAGGGGCTTCGTCAAACAGCCTGCACTTTTGAAATGCAGAGAGTGGCATTGTCATGTGTTTTCTGTGTCAAGGTCGACAGAAAATGTCAGAACAGGTGTGCGTCTGCTGCTGAGCTGCTTGCCAACTCAGCCCCTTTGCTGTAACACGCCACCCTGTGTGACATTATAGTGGTTCACTGTGGGTTGTCTCGTCTCCTCATTCTTTTGGAGGAGGCTGGCAAAACATGCATTTTCCCCTTTCCCCACATGACGTGCTCTGAGATGGGTGTCGACGCCTAAACTTTGACCACTGCCTCTGATTGTCACGTAGTCACAAAAAGTGTTGGTGCTGCGCAGCAGAGACGTGCAACATTCCTCTCTGATTACTCCTTCTATTTATTAAATCTCGCCATTTTTGAAGAAATGATCTTCTTGAAAGGGGATGCCCTTTTCTTTAAATTATTAGTCATGAGACTTTTGGGAAACATGCAGTACAATAAATGCCTTTTTTTTTTTTTTTTTTTTTTTTTTTTTTTTTTTTTTTTTTTTTTTTTTTTTTTTTTTTTTAGAAAACACTGTAGGAGCAAGTTCAAGTACAGTCTTTAAAAAAAAAATCAACAATTTGAGATCTAAAGACAGAACATGAATGTTATGTGTGACTTGAGGCAGCTGGGTGGAGTTGTGTTGACTTTGCATCACTGTCATGTACAGTTACCAACAATCTACATTAGGAAACCATCTTGGAAAACCTGAAACTTCTGTGTAAACGCCTCAGAAAAGGGGAAATACGTTTAGCTGGGGCTTGTATCAACCAAATGTGGCACATGCTTTAGTCACCTTATGCCATTTTATAACCGATGAAATCTCCAGTGTGTAGCCTAACTGCTTTACAAAAGTTGAACTGAAGAAATATTATTTGATCTGATGAGCTGTCTTGTTTGCATTCTCTGACACTGGGTTGAATGAGAAGAAAGACACGAGCTGCTTCTCAGACTCTGATGATTGTTGGTTTTTGATGCCGTCAGCACCACTCTCTTTTTTTCGCTTATCCGACTCTCGAGGTTAAACTCTTAGTGGAAGTTGGACGCCTCCAGAAAAAGAGAATTAGCCAACATTTTTCCTTGTCACTTAGTGTGATCAGGAACAGACTCTGCTTGCTCTCTTCCTCCAAAACCAAACGAAGGCATGCTGCCTTAAGTTTCCTCCCTCGTTTGATGGTGATTTCAGTCTGACTTGTCTGCCACTGTAGATGTGTGGCCCATTGTCTTGGCAAGTGTGTCTAAATGTTTCTGACAGGTCTCAGTGAAAGACAGGCCGCAAGGGTAAACTGCCAGACCACCCCCCACACCCCCACCCTTCCGCTAGACGCCACCCATACCACCCCTGGCCAGTAGATGGCGATGTTCATCTTCTCTGGCTCTGCTCTGGCCTCGATGCGTCTCCCTTTACACCATCCGTCCCCTCTCCTCTCTCTGTGGCACTCGCTGAGGAAAGAGGGGTCTCACCCTGTGTGGAGGGTCATGCCACCAATTCCTGGCCCCTTTTGAACACCATGAAATTGCTGATCCAAGACACATGATTAGTGCATTCAGCCTATTGACTGGAGAAGAGTTGACACACAATTACAATGTCACTAGAATGTCACAATCCGTCTAGCTGTCTTTGTGTGCATACTCTCATTCGGCGGCACGGTGTACTCAAGAAGGAATAATTTGATCAATAAAAAGACACCTCTCTCTGTATTGTCACCGGCCTCTCTATTCTAGTTTTATTAGTCAATTTGGCAGGCTGGCAAAGCCACACACAAAACTGGTGCCAACTCACTACATCTTCAGCCCAGCTCGCTGCTTTATTTGCCTATTGTAGTGGTTCAATTCGACTTGCTCTTGTGTGTGTTGCAGCGAGTGTACGTGTCTGTGTGCGTGTGGGTGCTTCCTCAGTGAGAGGAGCAGTTTGGATCAACAGAGGAGGATAGGCTTGTCACTGTAAGTTGCTCGTGACGGAGGCAGCTCTTCTCCTGACACCACAACACAACTTCTGTGGTGTGTCGCTTGGACACAAGCTTCTCGTTGTTTGCTGCCGGTGCCGCTTGCATTTTGCCTCAATCAACTAATTGAATGTGAAAGGCCGGCGGGCCTTGATGATATGAAGGACAACACACAGAGCAGAGGCAGTTTTAAGAAAAGATTTTGTGTTTCTTTGTGTGACAGTAGACAGTTTTCTCTATTATTTCTGTTCACAAAATAACTTTCAACTAATTTATGCAGATCTGTTCATTGAGGCTAAAAACGTATATTTCAAAAATGTATTTGCATGACAATTTATGTTGATCTCAGTGCAGTTTTATTTATCTATTTTAGAATTTAATAAATACAGCTTATCTTTTTTGAAATTCAATGAGAAAGTATATTTGTATTGTGTTTTTTTTTTTTACAAAACTTTTCATGGCAAGAGTATAGATCACTTTATAACCACATTTGTAGCACTTCCCATTCATCTAAATTTGCATTGAGCTCCCCACTGTTTGTAAAGGTCATCACCTCCCTGCAGATAAAAGTTTATGTATTGTTCTATATTTTTTGTGTTTTTAAACCAATTCTTATATATTTGACGTCTCATTTTTGAACAAAACTTTTCACACTTACCACATTGTCACTACACTCTAGTACATTCGACTGATATCAAGTTGAGCACTCTCCTGTGTGGAAAGGCTCCTTTTCCACACTGAAAAGCTGCATGTCACAGAATGTCATCACTGACTGCAAAAGAAGAAGAAGAAAAAAAAGAAAAGCTTCGAATTACAGGAAAGAGGCACTGCATTAAAGAACAAAGGAGATCGATGGCAGTACATTAAATTTTATGCGAATGGAAAAAAAAAAATCAACTAATTAAAATTGATTACTCCTGCTTTGTAAATGTGTTTCTGAATTAAATTATTGTATGAAAACATTTTGACCAATCGAGGAGCTGAGGAAGTATCCATTACTGGATTGCAGCTGAGAAAGGGCTGGAATGTTTTGTGGTAGCTAAGTAGTTTGTTGTGCTTCACTGCGACTCCCCACTTGCGCCCCCACTGCTAAAGTGCCATGGGTTAATCTCTGATGACCCTCATCTCTCAGAGCAGCTCCCGACTCATGGTTTGGGCCTTTTACCTGAATTAAAAGGAATGTGTGGGCTATAGAAGTATTTTTTTTGTCCAAAGTGGGTGAAAGTGAGGTGTCACTGACGGAGTCGCTCCTCTTTAGTCACCAGGGCTCTCGGGGTTCTCAGGGCCCCGCTGGGGATGTCCTTATCTAAACAGTCATCTGTCTCGCTAGTTTAGCAAGGGCAACCCCAGGCAGCACCACTGACAGATGCACATTAAGAAATGTCAGACTCGGCTTTATACCAAATCTCTCAAGCTAGTTTTGAACTGGCTGAATGCCACATGATTGTCTTCCGGTTTAGATCTTACAGGAATAAAAGAGATGCATCTCTTTGTTGTTAACATCACATTATTCTTAAAACGCTTGTAAGCATAAACTGCTGTTTCCTCATGCTGCACTAAAGTATTTAAATTTTTTATCTTGTATATCCACTTTGGAAAGAAGTTGTATTATTTTTTTTTTCTAATGTAGAACCAGTAAAAAAAAAAAACACACCACATCTATTTTTTGGTTGTTCCTTGTTAAGACATATCATAATTTGAATTTACAATATAAAGGAAGTGAAGCAATCACATGACGTCATCACACATATGTGGCAAATTGGACCATAAAATATGAGGTTACGGTTTTGAAATAGAATTTTACACCATCGTTAAACTTGCTTATATCTCCATACGAATGAAGCAACTTCTTTTATTTTTTTTTGGACAGCCTTCGAATAATATCGAAAGCTGTAGTATGTGCATTTATCTTTACTCTGCACTGTTTTTACACTTAAAAAAATGTCCTCGCTGGATCAAATGTCGTTCAGCCCTCAGTGTTGCCGAACTGACTCAATTTTTCCATGTTTGTGTTGACAGCACTCTGATAGGTAAATGCTGCTGAATGGAAAGTTTTGCTGTGTACGTGTGGTGGTCTTAAAAAAAAAAAAACCTGATTTCCGTCCACCACCCCCCCCTTTACAAAAATTGCATAATGAGCTTTTGATGTCATGATTGTAGCCTTGCCCATGGCTGTGGCACTGACACTGATACACAGGCTGTATGTTATTTTTAAACCTTTGCATAGCAAATGTCAATGAAGTTTTCCATGACCCTTTTTCATCTGCTGAAATTTTGACTCTGACCTTTGAATTTCAAGAGTTGCAATAAAGATTGACCACTTGACGAGTATGCAAACAACACCAGTGTTTTTACGCTTGTACTTACTGTACTGTTTTACCAGATATACTGTAAAAGTAGGCCTCGACTAGATTGTACTTTGCCAGAAAAATAAATAAGAACTTTCCTCTTTTTATTTATAATTTTTTTTTCTGATGCTGAATTAGATTTTTGCAGTAATAGCCGTTCTTTTGATTTTCTCACATTGAAGCTTCGCTGAAAAAAAAGTGCACAAAAAGAAAGACAGGAAACAATGAGATCAGAAACAAAAGGTTGTTTTTTTTTTTACAGTCATTGTCATAGTGGTTCATCTCCAGCAGGGCCCTCGAGCTCCTGCAGTGCCTGAACAAGTGTGGATGTGAGCTAAATGGTCGGGTCTGCACCTCACTTCCTGATGTCTCTCAGGGTCAATAATTCCCTGTAGCTGCTCCCATGAGGCCTTGCTTCCTCCACTAAAGGTCACATTAAGGCGGGAAAGATGTCACAATTAGAAGGGCATTTAAAGCTGCTCTTTTAAAAAGATTAAAAAGCACTGTTGGCCACATCAAGCTGTCAGGCGACTAAAGGAAATACAATAATTGCATTAAAACTTAATTCCTTTCTGGCAGGGCTCTGATATCAGAAAGGTATTGGGTTAAGTCATTTAAGACAGCTGCCCCTGATAGCAAATCATCCATGAAAGCACCAAATTAATATAGAGCTTCATTTTTCACCGCCTCTCACTTTCTCTCGCTTTTGGTCCTCCAAACATGTGTTTGGGGGGAGAAATTTGAGACTAGCCTAACACAATTTTTGTTCATGTCTATCAGTGTGTTATCATATCAGGGGCACTTCTCCACATATGTACAGGCCGGGGCAATTTGGAATGAATTGATTCACACTGAGACAGAATCCTATACTTGCTAATGATTTCCTTTTAGCCCCTTCATTGCATCCCCCACCCAACTTCTACCATCATGCCCTCCGAATATCTTCATTGTAGCAGACAAAATGTGTCCATAAAGTAGATGACATTGAGAAAATTGTTGCTAAGGGTGTCAGAAATTTTTTTCAAAAGTACATGTGACACTTGAATTATGTTTTTAGTCTGTGATGCTGGGATAGTTAAGATGAAAAATTAAAGTTTTGAGAAACTTGGTCTGATATGACATACTGTAGGCTGACTTTTTCAAAATATTTGTTGATTTATTTAAGAGGTGAGGAGATTATAAACATGTTGTTAACTTTTAAAGTAATAATCTTTAAAAGATTTTTTTTTTTTGTTTGAACAAAAGTCTGCTAAATCGCTGTCTCTAACCAAATGAGGTAAAACAGTTGTGACTGAGTGCGTGGACTGCCGATTAAAGCCGTTTTATTTGCGGTATTATTAACTGGACGAGCTGAATCTCTGTGGCTACATTCCCGGGTAAAATCATAAGTGGCGAACAGTTCAGTGACTTGTTTTCCATCCCTTAGCAGTGGTTGTTCCCCCAGAGAGGATAGGTGGAGCCAATGTAACAGACCTCTCTTTAACCACCATAAGTTGACTGACGTCACACAGTCGGTGCTGTTTGATCTCTGAAAAGTGACCTCCAAAAGCCGCTATTGCCACAGCTGCAGTTACTGCTTATCGCCACAGGTGCCGCCAGAGAGAGCAAAATAAACATCTTTGAAATTGCAGTTTAACAAAAGAATAGTAACAGTTGTAAGTATTGTATTTTTTTTTTACCAAGCACAACTAGCTTAGAGGTCACCAGCTAGTTTTGTGCTACTATTCTGAAGCCTCGAGTTCAGCACCATTATTTTAGAACATTTGAATGGGAGTCTGTGGAGCCAGAGCCATTTTGGAGCCAACACCTAGTGGCCCTCGGAGGCATTGCAGTTTAAGGCACTTCTGCATGAGCCTCTGTTAAGAACTGGAAAACTGCGTTCACTTTTATGTGCAGTCTATGATTTTTACCTTCAAGTTGCTCACTACTAGTTTAATTTGTCCTGAGTAATTCAGACTGAAAACACGACTCTTTAGACTTTCTCTTCTGAGGCATCTGTTTAATTTGTTTTGGCTCAAGTTGAGTTTATTTCAAAAGGTTTAACTAACTTTGAATACAGAAACCAGCCAAAACAAACAAATGTAAGATAGAGAATTCATCCTTTTAGTTTAGATCTTCTGGGTTTCCTAGCTGCTCGCACCTCCTGATCCTGAATCTCAATCATGGTCACCTGCAAAACATCCATAGGTCTTATGATATATTGTAGTTAAGTATTAATACTAGTTTGAGCACAAATATACAGCTGGTTACATGGATTCTCTCAGACGTCCATTCATGTGGTTCGAACATAATTGAATTTGGTCCTCATTTCTCACAATTTGAGGTATCACAATTGTAATTTTCAGACAAGTGCAGTGCAAAGTCTTGTCCAATTCAAACTCAATAACATTTCTGTAATCTTGTCCGTTCATCAAGTTCACTCTCTTTAAGTGTGTTGGTTAATGTCTTCTCTTCCTATGATTGAGTTTTCACCTCTTTTTCAGCTTTACCTGACACTTTATTGGTTATCTGGTTTGCAAAGAATATTGCTCCTAACATGGAGCACTTTGGTGCATTAGCTTTACAAAACGCTCTACAAAAGAGCCTAATTAATTTTTAAACCCAAAAAATGATTTGCCAGTTTTCTGCAGCAGAGAAATTTACCTACTTTCTGTTTTAGTAATTTATGCTGCCAATCCAAATGTGCCTTGTACCGTTATCCATCTTACCCCCCTAAAAGCCCAGTTGTGTGCTACCCAACACTATAACTGGGTGATCCATAAGTCAATAACAAGACTGAAATCTGTGCAATGTGGTTATAATTGATTGAGATGTCTGGATGGAACTTGTGCAAAGCATCTATGTCATCTGCTAAGAAGTGCACTTTTCCTCTCCCTGAAGATCTACCACTACAGTTTTAACCAAATGGACATTTGCCTCATTAGTATGCCGCTGAGCTAAGATGTCATACTTATGCGTGTTAACATTGATACAATTTTCTTGTCAATATTGTGCTACTGAAATTTGGAGCGAACTTAAACAAGGACTGCTCGTTCAGCATATTCTTTCTCTATTAGGTCATTACCTCTCCCAGGGCCAACAGCACTCTGTTATTTACTGGCATAAATATTGAATATTAGATTTTAGGGTGTTTATTATCTCTGGTTTCTGCCTTTACCGCAAGTTGGGCTTTTGGCTCTCGGACTTGAAAAGTGAGAGCTTCCCCAAGAGCAGAATGATTTTGTCTTGTTATCAAAAGGATATTTTCTCTGTGTTTTGACTGCATCTTTTGGCCCAGAACATCCGTTGCAAGTTCACCATGCAAATGGTGTAATCTGGTTGTCACAATGAAGGTTCCGGGTGACTGACTTTAATATGCCCTCAGCATATAGAGATCCAGGAAATTCCATACCTCTTGCGCAACCTTTGTGTACATCAAGGTCACGGTTGTGTCCCAGTGAAACGGTAGATTAGTGTCTAAATAAATTGTGGCAACATCTCATGGGATGAATCTGGTACGTTTTGATAAAATTCACTGTTGAAATTTTATTACTGCATGAATATTCCAGAAGATTTACAATGAAGTGTACTTCTTCACTTGCTTCAAGGCTTCTTCATAGCAGACTAAAGAAAAGCTTAATACATTTTCATAAGTTTCATAAAGATGCCTGTGCAATGGTTCTCAACTGTACCGTGTTTGTCACAGAAACCCAGCTTTTTAAGCAGCCTCCCTGCCACTCCTACCCCTTGGACAAGTTTAAACTGCTTTTGGATTGAAACAGGTTCATAGTATATGCAATGCATTACCCAAAATGAATTACCACTGGCAGGGCGCTCAATCACTTTGTATCTTTCAACACTAAGAGAAAAGAAGAGTAATCAAAACCTTTCAACCTATTAGAGGGATGACTTTTACAATTGAATCACGGGGACCACAGGTGCGATAATAAGTCATCGAAACCTCCCCTCCAGTGTGTTTCCCCTTTCTCTGTGTTCTTACATATTTATCTATTTTAGGAGGCGCCACTTCATGGCGCCCACTTCAAATTTATGTTTTAATGCCATTTGAGGAGGATTTTTTTTTCTTCCTCCAATTCTTGGAAATGCATACTGGGGTGGAAAATTAAGGTGCATCTCGAAGGAAAACATAATAGAATCGATGAACGCAGTGCACTTAAAACTACTGATGTTCTGATGCTATTTAACGTTCTAGTGCATTAACGTTTCAAGTCATTACAACATTCAGGCTGGGTGATTTGATCATGGCAGGTTTTTAACTGGAAGAATTACAGAAGTTTTCAGCCTAGGATTCTCAAGTTATTAGATACAAATGATCACCTCTGCATTAAGTATAGATTTTCTTCCACTGCGCACTTAAGAATGGAAGTTTGTCTTTAAGAGCGTAATAGCAAATTAAGCTCCATACTCCATTTGTCCAGCACTCTTGATGGGCTAATTTTATAACTGCTGATTTGGTCATTCCCCACATTTAGCTGGAAAGTGGTCAGGTGGTCTTTTTCCTCACTGCTGAGTGTGGGGGGCGTAAAAGCAACTATCAAATGGAATCCATTTAAGGACTTTTTTTTTTGTGGTTGGATTTATAATGAACCTTTTTCTTTCTTTAAGGAAGGAAGGAAGGTCTAGACTGTTGTTTGTAGTGTTAAAAGCCTCAGTTTCCTGCAGAGCTTGCCGCCTTCCTCTCACATTATCTCATTATGAGGAATTAAATTGCATTTGTCTCTTCCCAGATTACCACTGCTGTAAAATTTCTACAGAATCCAAAAGTACGTCAGAGCCCCTTGGCCACCAGAAAAGCCTTCTTGAAGAGAAAAGGTGAGAGACTTTTGATTTACTTGATTATATTTTGATATAAACACACACACACACACACACACACACACACACACACACACACACACACACACACACACACACACACAGAGAGCGATATTTGTTGAGGTATTATATTAAGATTACAATTATTATGTGTTTAATTACAAACTGTGGTTGGCCTGAGATACAGATAGTGTCCTTTTTTTTTTGCAAGATAGATCTGTCGGGGTCAAAGGTCGTGGCCATAGCGCTTTGCCCTGGGGGATCAAATAGGGGTCGATTTAGCTTCAGAGAACATGATTCAGGCCCAGTGAATAAATGACACACCAGTTGGGATGCTCCTTTGGGTTCAGGAAAATTAATATTGACAAACTCCCTCTGCATTTTCAATGGAATTATCAATATTGCCTCCAGCATTTTAACCCTTTTACTTAATTTAACTGTTATTGTAAATTTGAGGCATGACACAGGGAGCTTTTCTAAGCAGGGTGGGCGGAAATGTTTGCTGGCGATTCACTTTCTTTGCAATTCATCGGGATATTTCCAACACATGGTAGAATATTGTTTGTGCAATAAAACTTGCAAAAAGCTTTATTACTCTGAACTCATTTAAGTTGGTTCAATATGATGCGGCGGTGCAATTGTGCAGTGTGATGCCATGTGTTTCTTACAGTCGGCTCATGGCTGAGCAGAGACTGTTTCAGCTTTACCTCAAATAAACTCTTCATGGTGAGTATTTTTATTTTGTTGCAAGGCAGTTCAGTACTTGGGGGACTGTACCTCTGCAGTGCTGATTGACTTTGCTTCCAGCATTAGACTAGCCAAACAGTGAAAAGTGAGCCTAAAAGCTCTGTGACTGGGAAAGGAAACCTGAAACCAAATCCATGGTAGCCGGCTGCTACTACACACATCTCATATGGCTCTAGTGATTCTTGATATCTCTTGAAATTTCGGTCTTTTTGTGTCATTATTGACAACTAAGGCAGAATCTGCCGCTGGTTATTTCAAATATAATAAGGCCTCATCCTCACTACATGATGTCATGCTGCACCTCCTTTTCCTCTTACTTTCAGCTTTGCTGCAAACTCCATGGAGCTCCACTATCCAAAATGGTTTGCTCTCACTGCACTTTAAGTCCATGAAATATGTATGACGCTTTAATGCAGATTTATTTTGGAAAATCGGTTCCTCTGTGGATCTAAACAAGAACTCTTGATTTACATGAGGGCATTGATCTCAGGGAGAGAAAGAGACGGTAGATATGAGCAATGAAACACTAAGCACAAAGTATGTTTGAGTAGCACTCTGCAGTATTCTCAGGATAACTCTTGACTTGTAAGTGTACAGTCATACAGCACTGAACCTGGAAATATTTTACAGTCATCCTTCCTTGAAATTCCTTGAACACTTCAATTAAGTTGCTGATTTAGTAATTTAGTAAAAAAAAAAGTCATATAAGTTGAAAGTTAAGGGTAAAAATCAATATCTTAAAGATAAATCATTGGACAAATTGATGTCATTATACAGTCACTTATACAATTAAAACCTTTCTCTGTCATGATGAAAAGATTGAAATAAGTTTCCTCTGCCTTTATTTGTGGTGTTGCATCATGAGTTTTACTTCTTGGTTACTTTCCGAGTCAAATATATGTCGAAACATCAGTACAAGATGCATGACATTGCTAGTTTATGGTATCAAAAGTATGTCTAGTCTAAGTTTGTATGTTGACAGGAGTTCCCTTTTGAATTGACCACTTTCCCTCTATAAAAATGCTCATATGTTGAATCAGTAATATGTAGAATATGATTAGTTTGGACTGCTGGCTTCGTTTTATGCCTCCCTTGAGTTTCAGTGGGCTTTTGTGCTGCCAGCAACAGGCCAAGACTCATACTTTCCATGTTTCTGTGCCCAGCGTGTATTGTCCTCTCAACCTTTTGACAGAGAAACTCAATCATCCTCCTCTTCCCACAGTCACCACAGCAAATGTGTCCGTCTTAATTTCTAATACAGTTTAATGTCATATTTATGTAAATACTTTTTGATTTTACTCTATATTAACAGCCAGAAATGTCAAAGCACACATAAAATGAAACAATACCATCTCCCAGTAGAGTGGAATTTAAATTGGATTCCTCTTGCTGCCAGTACTTACGCTGGACAGCTGATGAAGGGGAAAATAGGGCCCACTTTGATTGCATGTTGCAGAATCTTTACACAATAATCTCAGTCGTGCATATTATTTCCTTGCGCATTTGTGCCCTAATCTGCACTGAAGGACATCTCCTTTTTTTCCAAAGAGATCCTAAAAGTGTGGTTTATTTCAATAT
Source organism: Embiotoca jacksoni (assembly GCF_022577435.1). Classification (NCBI taxonomy): domain Eukaryota; kingdom Metazoa; phylum Chordata; class Actinopteri; family Embiotocidae; genus Embiotoca; species Embiotoca jacksoni. Next base: position 8,245,134 of record NW_027185447.1, read on the forward strand.
TCATTGAAAAAAAAATAATTTTCTGTTTTCCTTCAACTGTCAATTTCAGGCTATGAATTGGAAATTATGCAGTCCAATATTTCTAGCTGCCCTTCTTGAGTCCTTGAAGTTGAATAAACTGGCTGTAATATTGAAACTTTGTCACTTTGATGTAATATAAATCAAGATTTAAACCCAGAGATGCTTTTTCTTTCTTTTACTGAGGAGTGAGGAAATGAATTGCATTTTAAACCGTCATACGGCAATCTTGAAGCAATTTTGCTTCACTTGTTCCTTGCCAAGATCAAGTAAATTTTATTGTGTTTGAGTGAAATATAATGTGCTAGAGTCTCATCTAGTGAATTGGGCCATCTATGTCTTCTACAATTAACAGATGTAACAACAAAAGAGCATCGGGGCCCATTTTGGCACCACCATTTAGCCCAGACAATTAGCAGTTGCACACATAATTACCAAAAAAAAAATCTAATTCTCAGGGTCGAGTCAACAACATTTTCCAGCTTTCAACATGTCACTTTGACCGTGGCCTCTGAGCTGACATCACTCAGCCGGTCCTAGATTACCAAACTGACTGCAGTTTGTATGGGAAATAAAGCGCAGAGAGTACACACACATTAATGCAATACAGGTAAATTCAGCATGTGAAACAGGCACAGTACATTCTCTGTCAGGGAGACATAAATGATGGCGTGACTTATTTATTTTTTATACCGTCCCAGTTGTTATTGAGTTGAATAAATAATGCTAATAGATTTCACCCTGAGTGGAGGCCCGGTGATCGAGGGTCACGGGGAACACAGGTAGGCTTTTGGTCTATTACCATACCTGGTATGAAGGTAAGGCTAAGGTTCATCATCCCAGATATTAATAGGATGCTGTTTGTAAGTGGGGTTATGTGACTCACCTCTCGGACAAAAATGACAATGACCAAGGCCTGCGTAGAAGGTAAAGGGATTGATGTGGTTATAAATTACTCCACGGCGCCACCTAGCCGAGGCCTTGCCTACTTTGTCATCAGTACAAGGCGATAAAGCAGGGAAATGAGAACAGAGTCCCCTTTTTTAATACATAAATGAATACTCTATGAGAGTGGTCATTATTTAGGGCATGCCATTTTCAAGCAGTTGAACCAAATGACATGTAGAATCTCCCTCGCGTGTACAGCTGGAGAATCAGGTTGAACTTCTTCTTGATAACCCATTGACCTCCATCTATTTATGACCCCTGCCATACATTCCTTTTTCTAAATATGATATTCAAAATGTAAGTAATTTTCACTCAAGGGCAACTTCATAATTCAGACCTTGGAGGACAACGAAAAAGGCATTCACCTTTTACCACCCAAAATATTTTAGTAAGCAATTTTTATAATTGGCTGTCTGGGCAAGGTCCTGACCCATAAAGTCCAGAAGTGCCAGAATTGGAGAAGTGGATTTCATGCAAGAGCCTTGCTGCCCCTCTGCCCTTAAAAAATACCCAGAGAATATGAGCCGGTGAAAATAGAGCTGTAAATAACCTGACGAGCAATGGGTTTTCCTTTAAATAAATACCGATCAGGTTTATGTTGAAAGACAATAGAAAACGTAGCCCGGATATGCAGTTTACAGTATTTATAGCTGTAATATCGAGGTGCCAGCACCGTAATTTCATGCCCCAATGAGAATGGCAAGGTCAAAGCAAATGCTTTGGCAGAGCATCTGCTAATACGGTGACTCATAAACAGGCACTGCGTGTATCAGGTGCACCAAATAATACAGTATAATGAAATACAGAATAGCTTTCCATTATTGTTCTTTTTTATGGTGTCGTCATTAGGTGTAATTTATGTCTTAAAAAATTCATCTCCCCACAGGTCGATCTGAAATGGGGGTCCAGGGGTCATTCCACAGGTTTTGGAACCCATAATAAATTTCACAATCCCTTTTTTGTCTTTTCCTTTTATATGTAAAACTCATTTTCACCTTGTTCCTTTTTCTTTTGGATCTAAGGGCCCTTTCATTTGCTGTTGTCTTCCCCTCAACAATAACAGATCAGAGCCTGCAACACAACTTAGCAAGCTGTAATTTGACTAGAAAACAGCTTTAGGAATTTCCATGTATTTATTTTGACACCAGGTAAAAGAAAACCTTTTATTTGCAACATAAACAACATCAAAGATGTGCACCGCTATTAAGATGTACATATTAATGTCAATAACGGCCTTAATGCAGATTTTTTTTTTTTTTTTTTTTTTTTTTTTTAAAGGACTGGATTTCAAGGTGAAATGTTATTATTTCTTGTCTGATTTGGTGAAACTGAGATCGTTGCGTGTCTCACTCAATAGTCTGTCACCATGCAGTCTGCCGTGGTCAGATGAATCAGGAGTCCAGGGACACATTATTGCTTATTTGACGGTGCAGTCTGACTGCACCAACTCAGCACATGGCGCTCACCACTTCCTGGCACTCAGTACCTGCTGTTGACTTCAGGCTGGCCAATATTTTCCTTCAATTATTCAACAATTTTCATGGCCAGTCCTCGGAGCATTTAAATAGGTGACTGCAGGGACCACCTCCTCTTGGCGTAAAGCTGTGTGGTAGATCATCAGAGATTTTGTTTCTGCTTTTGGGCTGCTGATACAGGATAGGTTAAAGTGTGATTTCTGATGAAGGTTAAACTTGCGAGTGAGATATGACTTACAATGAAGCCACTTAAACATACATTCAAATGGGAGGAATCATTTGATTAAAATACTTTTGTTACAATATTTAATAAATGAAGATTTCTGCATTCACACAGTGCATATTGGTATCGATCCATGTGGGGTGTTGCTGTATTCCTGTCTTTTAAGGGCCACTCTAGAGGTTATTGCCAGAAATATTATGATCTAACTGCAGTCAATTCCTCAATATCTGTCAGAGGATGGAGGAAGGTTTACCCAGGGCATGTGTACATTTTCTCATGGGAGGAATACTTCAAGTAAAAGACTCTAAAAGGGATTTTCTGTCATTAAGCAGGGAATTGACCTAAAGGAGGTAATGGTGAAATGTTATGAGAGACACCCTGTTCAGCTACAGTGAGAACAACATTATAATGTGAAATGTGATGATTTTTGTAATACTGTGGTAAACCATGTTCCTCAATATCTGAGAACTACAGTATCTTCCAGTTCAGTTTTTTGGGCTTTTGGCTTTCTTTTAATTGTTTTGCTATACATGGGTTAATGTTGCTTTTTAATGTAGTTCATCAGAAGTTGTAATTATTTTCCTTTGTTTAGACTAAATCGCTTATTAAAAGATCAGAACCACAGCAATCGCAGCATATGGCGCCTGAAATAAAATCCTTTCTTGCCACAAAAGGAGATGTTCATATTAGATTTTTTTTCCTCCTCCCCTCTGATTCTCCATCAGGGAGCTCTTTGCAATTTAATCATCACTAAAATCATTAAAAAGATCTGAAGATTAAATTATATTGGCATTTGCAAAATTATGTAATACATTTACATTACAATGAAGAAATTAAAATAATGCATTTTCGCTGTCTGGGGTGTATGAAATCTCCACATGGGAAATATAACTGGAGAAGTGGACAGACTCTTATTTTCTTTGCCTTTGGTGGCAGTTAATAGGCTAGCAGAGTTTCAAATTTCACTGTGCGGACCTTTCTGCACTATCTTCCTTTGATGGATGTCCCTGAAACAGAAACCCTCAATGGAATTTCTAAATTATGAAATGAAAATAAATTTTTGAGAAGAGGTGTTGGTGAAATTGAATGAGATTTGACATACTTTCTCTAAATTGTACTTAAAAGATTTGTGGGGAGCTTGGGAAGTATTTAAGTATACATTATGAGAGCCAAGGACCCATTTAGTTTTTTTCCATTAACGCGCAGTCACTGCACATCCTTCGAATGTCTTATAGGTGTGTGTGTGTGTCTTGATTGCAGGACTGACAGATGAAGAGGTAGAGTTGGCCATCCAGCGCTCCGCCAGCACAGAAGAAGTCCTGCCTCTGAGCCCTGTGGGGCCCCCGTATGCGCTGCATGCAACTCAACTAGCTCCTGCTCCACTCAGTGAGTAGTTTCTTTTTTGCACCTGTGCATATGCATAACATTTTATGTTTATGTGTGTTTACTCGCCTCAAAAACAGTTTGTAGTTGAGTCTAATTCAAAACCTAAACTCCTGGTCCATTGCAGGTTTGCTGTTGATTTAATCACACTTAACGGGATTATTCATAGGTCAACACATACCTGAATCTTTACAAGTATTACTGTCATGTAAACCACACAGCAGTTGCCTTGATTGTGAATTCAGACACAGAGCTTATGACATTGCAGAGCACAAGCTTATGAAGTCTCTTGCCATTCTGTTTCAAGGGGTTCCACCCTGGCAAGACCCCACACCGCAACCTGTATCTTTATTACCTCAGGAGGTTACGAGTGCTGTCCACTGATTTACCAATGCAGAATGAAGTCCGCGTAATGCTTAACCCATATGACAATGATTCCAGATGTATTCCACCCTCATTTATTACCACACTGTCCTTGACTCCCCCGGCATCTCATGTTTTGTAATGAAAGTGATGTTGATGGGATGGCCATGTAGTTAGGGAGACTCGCAGCTCTCTGTCCATAGTGGGGGGTTTTATATCAAAACGGCTATAAGGGAGCTGCATAATGAGGTGAGAGCGGGGAGTCTTGTATGGGGGGTCATGCCGAAAAGAGGGGGCTACCTCCCTTTGATGTCCTTCTTATGGGGACGGTGCACAGGGACCCGCATCCATCTCTGTCGAAGTAATGGATACTCTGATCTCTATTTCCACACGGTAGAAGGACAGGAAGGCCTCCACTGAACCCAATAAATTTGAGAGGAGATTGGAAAAACGGGGGATGGAGACCACAGTTCCACAGCTTAAGTGACCAAATAAAAAAAGGAAGATGGCAGAGTGGAAGTGGTATAGAAAAAGGGAGAGACAGGGAAAGAATGAAAGGTCCTATAGGAGGGGGAAAGAGCAAGTGAAGACCCCTAGTGATGCAGTGAGGCTTGTTCAGGGTCAACCACCTATCCCAAGGACTCCCAGGCCTTTCAGATGCATGGTATTCTGGGATAGGTGACAGTCTATCGCAGCTATAATGTTGATGAAGCCCCAAATTTATGTGGTTACCATATGGATGTTGGAAAATGATTCAAATTTTTCGATAGGAAAGGTTACAGGTTCATCGCAGAATGCTGCAGCAGCAATGAAACATGCCCTTGAGTATGGAGAATAAAATAGCATTCACCTTGAAAATGTACCATCTACTCCACTATGACAGTGGGGCTCTCATTTTATTTGCATGTAAAATCACACAAGTGCTAAGGCACAAGATCAATCTGGTTTACTTACTTCAGGCCAGTAAACATGTACCACATAACCCATTAGGTGAAATCAGACCTGTAATAGAATATCAATGGTGTACTTTAGTGGCCTAGCCTCTAATAATTTCCTATTCATTTTAACCCGACCAGAGTAAATAAAAGAAAAAGAAAAACTCATATTTTCCTCCAGACCTGTTTGTTGTTTAGTGACATTTTCAGTTGAATGCCTCTCCTAAGTGGGGAATTTCCACCTTGACAGACAGTTGGCCTACCCGGATGACAGCTTGCACAATGACACACTTTCGCATTATCTGTCACTCAGCAAGACAGTCAACTTCTGAACGCACAAATGCACACTCTCTTACCTTTCTGTTCATTTTAGAAGGTTTATAGACAAACACTGTATGTAAAGCCTTCCAAAAAAAATGAGTGGAAGACAATGGCGTCCTTTATGAAAGAGTAGGATAGAATTTCTGTTTGCTCTGGCTTAACCCTTAAAAAGAGTTTAAATGTTCTGCATAAACATAGATGATTATTACGTCCCACAGATGTAAATTGCACTGCATTTTGTTCACTGAGTACATTGTGGGAATATTGTGTAATTTATAGGATATAGGATATATTTAAAGGACTATGCCAGCAATTTAAAAAAAAAAAAAATTCATTTATTATAAATTGTGTACACCTAACATCACACACACTGTGCTGGGGATTTTAATTGTATTTTTTCATATAATTTTTGGCATCTGTTGGCATCCATTGATTTCAGTTCCGTACAGTGTAAAAATAAAACAGCTGACATTGGCTTGTGAAACTTTCTCGTGGTGGTTTTAGTCCATCACAAAAACACATCCACATAATTAGTTCAGCTACATTTTGCAATAGCCACGTGAGATAATGTAATGTAGATTTGTAGTTTCCAGAGATCAGTATTTTACTCCTGTGCTTCTTCCAGGTCCAGCAGGCTACAGATGGAGAGACTATGGCGCTCTCACCATCATCATGGTGGGCATCGCGTTTGGCTTTCATCAGCTTTACAAGGTAAGTTACTCCGTGCTCTTTTCTGTTTCCGTACTGACTTTGTTTGCACAGTAAATGTTTGTTATACATATTGTACACTGCGTCTTATCTGTCAGTACTGCCTCATCACTTGGCATCAGTTCATGATGAATTCTAGCGCTGGAATAGAAGGCGCCTTTGCAGTATGTAACATCACCCTGCTCTTGTTATTAAAGCTACCCTGCTTTACGTCAGAGCATGATCTCATTTGAGCACCGTCTTTTTAACTTCTCATTCTTTCCTCCTTTCGAATAGGTCTTTTTTTCCTTTAAAAAACTAAATTTGCTAACACAGCACACAACCATTTTTTTTCACGTCCTACAACCTAAAAATAATCACCCCGCTTTTTATCGGGCTTAGCAGCCCTTGAACATGAGCTCATGAGGCCCCTTGTCCCCGGTGACATTAATCCCATAGTGGTTGTTAGTAGTAGTCTGAGTGGCATGTGGAAGCCATTACTCTCATTTTAGAGGAGGACAGGAGCTCCAGCAGTAGCTCTTGGCCTAGATGACAGGCCGTTTTCCTTTTGTGTGTGTAAGAGAGAGAAAGGGAGCACATATCGTGTACCTACATATGCCTTCCTGACCCTGTCAGACTTACTCGCTTCTCTTTAGATCCTGTTATGTCGTATTATTTCGTTCTTCTTTACAGTCTTTCAGGCTGCACATGCACATTCAGACTCTCCTTCCTCTGTCTCTAAAGACAAAAATACACGCTGTACCCGTCCACTGTTTGCCAGCCACCAGTCACCTGGGAGGTGGGATTCCCTGGTGGGACGGCACAGGTTGCTGTCATGTCACTAGAGCGTAGCGCCAGTCGCACCATATGTCCAGGCTTCTGCCCATACTTTATTTATGTTATGGTGCACCTTGTAAACACCACACTCCCAGCAACCCACTTATTAATTACCACGTGTTGACACCCATTTAATCTTTTTCACTAAAAAGTGTTTATTACTTGCGCTGGTGTGGCTGTTTGCCACCTGAGCTGGAGAGAAAACCCGGCAGAGAGCTGGAAACTGGCAGCAAGGGATTAAGTTGTTCAGCCTTAAAACCCAAAACGGAAAAAATAAATATTTGAAACCAGTTCAGTGGGTGTCTTCAAGGATACTCGGACATTTATTTGATTTGGCAAACTGTGCTCCAACGCACACATGCAAAGGACTGAGTGAGATGCTCATCTGGCTAACACTCACACAGGATAACAAACATCCTCATTTGGCTGTCAGATCTGCATATCATTTGGTGGAGTTCTGTTTATCCAGTGGCAGGGAGATGATTCACGATATGACATTGTTTTTCGTTTTGGAAGACTATTTTCAGTGTTCACCACCATGTTTTTCCCTGAAGGCCTGTCTCTTGCTTTCACTGTCCTTTTTATAGGTTTCATTCATTTATACTGCTGGAAATATGTGTTCAGGTCTGCTGCTGACAGTTACTTCCCTTTACATTTGTCGAAACAATTACCTAGTCTATGATATTAAATTAATTTACAGTGACAGCATTTTGAAAAGCAGAAAATATTTGACACTTCTGCTTGATGATTAACTGAAATTACTAATCAGTTATCAAAATCGTAGATTACTTTTCTAACCTAATAAGGATTTTGACACTAGATGTACCTGCATGTACCTAATCAGGCAGTTTAGACAGTGAAGCACAAGTGTAATAAAACAATGCCTTTGACCCTAAACTGCCAGGTCTAGGTGGTCCTGTCTTTTCCTTGTCCTTCTGCCCCTTTCCACCAGAGAGAAGTGTAATATTGTTCCATGCTTTTAATTGCAGAAATACATCCTTCCCCTCATTATGAGAAGCCGAGAGGACAAGAAGCATCTGCAGAGGATGGAAAGCAACATTGCGGCAATGAGTGGCACGCTGACACAGACAGGTGAAGATTAATATCTTCATCACTTTCTCCCTCCTTAACATTTTCCCTCATTTATCTGTCGCCAAAATCGGGGGGCCCCGCACGTTTTTAACAAATGACGCCGCTGTCATTTCGCTTTAATTTGAAATTGCTTGTTTACTGTCAGGCTCGGGCTCAATTAATTACGTTTCGCTGAAAAGCTCTTAACCTCGGAATATTAATGAGGAGTTGGGAAATGACAACTTTTCTCCCCCCCTCCCCCCCACACACACACATTCATCCCCTCTCGCTCCCCCCTTTCATCCGTCTCCCCTCCTGCACCAACCTCACCCCCATCCAAACCCTCCATCGCCATCATCATCATCCACCCTCTTCCCCGTAGGTGGGCAGAAAGTTCATTTTAATTTTGTGTGTGTGTGTGTGTGTGTGTGTGTGTGTGTGTGTGTGTGTGTGTGTGTGTGTGTGTGTGTGTGTGTGTGCGCGTGCGCGCGCGGCATGGCGCTGTGTGGCGTCTGGGCTCAGCACTGGCCCTAGTGTGATTAAGTGCACGGTGACAGGTGCGGCTCCCATGTTGGACAGGTGAGGAATCTCAACCTGGCTGTCAGACGTGGAGAGAGAGAAGCGGGGAGAGAGATGCGTTCCTAGCTCTTCGTCAGTATAATTAAAAATCCAGGGAGGCGTAAATGAGAGAGGCACTCCGAGAAACTTTGGTCTTGTTAGCGGTAGTGTTGAACTGGAGTGTGTTTTCACCTGAAAAGTACTAATCTCAGTTTGACATGGAAAAACAGGCTCAGGCAAACTGAGGTGGTTTAGTATTTTAGTAATAGTGATAATAGGTTTTATTTAAAGAGTGCTTTTTAAGATAATCAGAGATACTCTCATAAGATTATACACACTTAATTTAGGTTTGTTGAATCAAAGTGTTTATTTTTTATCAAATCAATTCCTTTAAAAATGTCATGAGGCCACACTCATTTGCTGTTTGCCTCCGTCTCTGAGATTTCAGGTTTTTTTTTTTTATTCCTAAAATTAGTAAAGCACTTACCTATTTCCCAAATTATTCTCTGCATTTTCAGGTTCTGAAGACAAACTGTCTAAACTAGCACGAGACCTGTTTTAGACAGACAGAACAGATATTATATATACATATATATATATATCTTCACAGTGACTTGCTTTTCATTACTTTGCTTCTATATAGTATAATTCCCACAAGGGGAAATGTTTCTGCTACAGCAGCATGCAAAGATACAGGGTAAGCAATACAAATGACAGAATAAAAATCTAGGAAAAATTAACAGTGCATACAAATATAATAGAATACACTTAAACAACAACAGTGCAATGGTCAGCAGTTAAGTGCAAATTAACTGAACACGGTGATGTAATGGTGATTCTAGTAGAGTCTATTGAATCTATTGTCAGTGATGTAAAACAGATTTGGCCAGAGATGAGCTATTGTAAAGTCTTATTGCAGTGGGCAGGAATGATCTCCTGTATCGGTCCTTGTGACAGCAGAGCTGAATGAGCCTGTTGAGAAAGGGCTCCGCTGTCCCTGCGGTAGTAATAGTTTTCAGGTGGACTTTTAGCAACAGAGACAAAGAGGATCCAAACTCAAATCATAAATACGATCTTGTCCGTACAAGCGTCCTTTGTTTAATTTTTCCTTCATCTCCAAACTGAAACAAATTAAGAAGTTGAGTTTACAGCTCCTGTCACGGACTCAAACTGTGTAGATAAAAATATGTCTGTTATCATTTTATCCAGTTACACCCATGCCATTGTTTTCTGGCTGGCTCTGGCAGGTTGTATGCAGCAATTTTGCGAGATGGCGTGCTAGGTGTGCCACCCTAAATCTGATTAACAAATATATGCTCTTTTATGGTCATTTTCTCCCAACTATGCAAACACATTTCCTGTGGCTATTTCACTGCCCATTCTGTCTCCACCTATCAGTTTTTGGAGATTTGCCAGCTTGCACAACCTGTTTTGTTTGTCAGCAAAGACAGAATTCCACAGTAAGAGTCCTCAGTAAGTTTTTTTTCAGTGAGTAGGTGAGACTCCAGTGGATAAAAAAAAAAAAAAAACACAGGTCTTTTCTTCAGCCAATGTGGGGAACTAATTTGCTATGACTGCAGTAGCCAAGCTGCTATTGTAGTTAATGACTGTTGTAGTTAACAGTTGGGGAGAGGGGTTGCAATTACACTGAGAGTTTTCTCCCACTGCTTTTCCTTTGTCTCCCTCTCCCTCTCGCTCCTTCTCTCCTCGCTGCACTGAGTAATAGCGACCGACTGCCTCGCTGCTGCCAATTGCTTGAACCCCCTTTTGTTAAAGTTCATGTATTTCTCTAGTGCCAGGCGCAATGAGGTGATGTATCCTTTTGAATGGGGACTACATTAGTCTCTCTCGCCAGCCCCAGCTCAAGAGTAAGGGCCTTGACTCCCATTATGATTTGCCTACAACTTCACACAGACAATTAATGAATGGATCTTGGAACTACTTCAGCGCGCCCAGGCTGTAATGGAATTGTGCGGCTGTTTGGGCACTCTTTGTTGGTGGGAGCCATATTGGTGACCAGCTGGCCATTAAAGACAGAGACAGGCCCGGACATATGTAGTGTACATTATATCGAGGTATTTACTGAATAATTTACTGAATACACAATGTGCACCCTCCTCACAGCAGCTGCAAGCCTCACACATCATCTTGTCTCTGATTCTCTCTTTTACACACTCTCTCTCTCTCTCTCTCTCTCTCTCTCTCTCTCTCTCTCTCTCTCTCTCTCTCTCTCTCTCTCTCTCTCTCTCTCACACACACACACACACACACATCGCCGCTACAGCCTCCTTCTGATTCATGCCCGGCCAAAGTCATTGACTTTATTATTATTCTTGGCTTCATATCTGTGATAACTGGGAATAAGAAGTTATGCATTTTTTGTCAAATGTCTGAGCAGTACAAAGGAGTCAACTTTGTGGAGAGACATGAAAAGAGTTGGGCTGTGGGCTGTTTGGCTGAAGTGGCTGAAAAAGTGGTGCCAACGGTAATTCAGGAGGCATAGCATTACAGGCTGGCAGAGTGACCCACACATCTGGATAAGTTGTTCTGTGGTGAGGTGGAATCAAACACTAATAGGGCAGCTCTCAGTTTAGAGTGCACACCCTGTCATAGTAACACCTTTTTAAGCAGGGATAGCCACCGTATTTTAGTTTTATTACCGTCTTCAGAAAGGTTGGTCGCACTCTGGATCACAAACTGAGTAACAAACTCAAATTGTTTGCGCAATGGTCTTTGGCCCCAACCAGCGATTCTGTTCGAACGCATGATTCCTGCGCGCATTAAAAGATCAAACGCTTCAGCACCCCACCTATATTGATACAACTCCACCCATTTAAACACAGGTGTCACTAAAAGATATTATCGTCTTTGAAAGATCAAATATTTTGTCTGTTTGTTTTTCCAAAAGAAACGCAGCGCCCAAGCAGGGCTCTGTCTTTTGTCCTGGCTGGAGCTAATGTGAGAGGAAGGTTCTTTACATCCCGTCCAGCCGGCTGCAGCTCAGGCTTTTAACCACTGGCCTGACAACCTCAGCAGTGGACCGCCACAATATTTGTTGATGTTAATCCTATTAGGCTTGATTTAACACTTTACACGCCCATGATTTATATGAATGTTTATTGGTTTTCTGTAATATAATCAGCTCAGGGAAACTTAATGCATTGTTTGGTAATACACGCGTGACTGGAAGCAGGGGGCAACAAACTGTGCCCGGTGTTATTTGAAATCATACACCTTCGTCCAACACCAACACTTGAACTAATTCAATCTTCAAAGTCAATGGAAAAAGAACAATATTTATTAGGATTAGGGGGGACATTTTGTCTGGCAGCCTCCTCCCAAATGAGAGCCTTGTTTTTTCCTTTGTTGATCGTTTGAGGATTTAAGATGCATTAGAAGGCAGTGTCTGGGTGGATAATGGAAGGTTAGAGACTGTTATTTGATTTAAGTTCAGACACTAGAGATTAATACCTCCATCCTATGTGCCCCCTCCTTCCCACCATCTACCCCCAATGCCTCGGACCAAAAATCTGCGACTAAAGTTACCGGGTATTAGCTTTGATTACAATTCTTAAGACAACAGCTTTTGATCAGCGACACAATTTGAGTCTCATCAGTTCTGTCATTGTCTCCGGAAAGAAAATGTTCAGTTTTTGTTTAATCAAAATAACCGTATCATAAAGTCTTGCCTCCTTTTTTTTTATTTTTTTTTTATTTTTTTTTTTTTTTATTAATGAACTTACTGTCTGTTATTCTGCTTAATTTTTACAGTCAGCCAGCTGCAACAGACCCTGGTTGCTGTCCAGGACCTCCTTATCCAGCAGCAGCAGAAAATCCAGGAGCTCTCTCAGGAGCTGGCTACAGCAGAGGTAGCTGCCACCTCAGAAACCCAGCATCCTTTGTTTAGCATCACCAGTGATTTGTTAGAAGATCATCTATACTGAATTTAAAATGAGATATGACCTAATTACTTTTTTTTTTTTTTTTTTTTTTTTTAACATGACCTTCTCCCTTCACTGGCTTTACTGGTAAACTTTAACAATTTAGTTAAAGCAGACAGTGGCACGTTTGTTATGGTTGGAAATTCTAATTTGACCATCTACATTTTATAATTTCACTAAATTACCTATTTTTGTTTTTTTTATCTTCACCTCAAATTGAAACAACTTTAAAAAGCCGGCAATCAGTGAAGCTTTGCTGTAGTCTGGACATGAAAGTTACGGATTGCACCTTTTAAGGTCAGTTATTTTGTGATTGATGTTTTTGAGGAGACCTGGACAGGCAGTAACTTCGAAATTACAAAAGAGCTCTGTAAAGTTGCAGGTTGAAATCTCCAGATTGATGAGCAGAGAGACAAGGTTTCTCGAGGCCTCCGTGCACTAAAATATTTTGCAAAGCCCGAGTCATAACTACTTAAGACAGACAGCCTTATTATCCTGTATATCATCAGAACACAAGCTACAAAAAAGTATGGTGCATCTCATCATGGGACCATAATCTTTAACCATATCATTCCTCTTCGCCTTGATTTTTATAGACAGTGTCCATAATCTACTCAGAATTGTAAGTGTTTAGGTGAAATGCATTGTTCTAAAAACTTATGTGCAGCGATGAATTGTTGCTTGCTTTTTATAACTGCTCATAAATCACTTTATGATCTCCAGGCTTCAAGAATTGCCTTGGAAGAGACGATCTTAGACAATGTTTTATGTCCACAGCTTGTTAAGCACATGGGTGTGTAACTGTGGCATCTGGATACCGCAGGAAAACATATGCGGACACATCTGCTTCAGCACAAACGAGGAAGAAAAATATGGATCTCTTCCCTGGACAAGGTTCATCATAAATGTAATCGTAATAGCTCATTTTGTGCTGCTACAGGTTCTGAGCCACAGATTGCCTCTGTGCACTGTAGAAAACAGTGGTTACATGGGAGCGATGATCTGATTTGACCTCATGCAGGTCTGTAACTATCTAAGGTTTTCTGTCAGCCAGACAGGTGGTACAATTTTAACAATGAGCTCCCTCCAGCATAAAGGGACAAGGGATGTTATTTGGTTTCATACATCATCTCTAAATCACAGATTGGATTAAAAAGTGTCGACTTCATTTGCCGTGAGTGCATTGTTGGATAGCAGTAGTGTATAAAAAGTATATTTCCCATCAAAACACCCATTAAACAAATCATAAACTCTGCTTTATAGTTATGTGTTGATCTTAAATTTTCCCAGTGAGTCGGCACCGGGCCCTCTGTTGTCTCAGGCCATGAGGGGAAATTGGGAAATTGTTTTCAGGTCCGGGATGTTTGATGAGAAACACATGTTGGAGCTGGGGAGCTACTTATCATTCACCGTTTGCGGCTTTCAGGGTTTGCTTCACCACGCTGCTCGAAGCGCGCCACGCTTCGCAATTATACCTCTCAACGCGGAAATGTGCCTTTAACCCAAAACACATGGAGACTTCTGTTTCCTCAGCGGCTAAGTAAACATTTCTCGTAGTTTGAAACCGCTCAATTGCGGAGTGCGTGTGCTGTCCCTAAACTGGGGACCTCATTATGGAAGTGAGTTTAGACAGACTGACTCATGTCCACACGCGCACACAGGCTGATGCCGCACATTTCCAGACTTCAGAGCATGGGACAGTTCCTCTCTTTTTCTCCATGGTCTTGTTATCATGACTCTGTAAAGACATGCTACTGTATTTTCCCACTGGTGTGGAGGATAGATTTGCCTCAGGATGATTCATCCTCGATGTTAAACAGCCAAGTCTATTTCTGCACCATTATCATTACAAATCTGCCTGTTAACTGTGTTTGCCCCGCTGTCTCAACTCGCTGATCGTTCTCTTTATTAGTGGATACTACATAGAAGATTAGAAACCGCCTCCTAGCTTGCGTGAGACGAGCTGCCAGTGGGAAAGTGCATAAATAGAGTGAAATCAATTGCACTGAACCAGTGTTTCCACTCAAAAACACTCCTCTGGGGACTTCCTTTTGAAACTAATTCCATCATAAATATACATGTGTTACAAGAAAACACACAGTCTGCTGGCGGAATAACTGTGAATTAATTTGCCTTCAGACACTCTTAAACAAGGCTTGTTAAAGATCTTATCTTGTTGCTAATGGTCCACAGGCATTTATCTTCATTTAGCCAGATGCGCTGCCGTCCTTGGGTGCTGCTGGAGTTGATGGTCTTTTTTTTTTTCTTTCCTTGTAATATATATTTGTCTTTTTTTTTTCCTTTTTTTCTCTCAAGCACTCAGTTAACCAGCAGAAATAGGCCGACCCCTATCGCACCCAGGCACCCACCCGAGACATATTAGTTACAAGGCTTTTAAACCAGTTAGAGGAAATCTTTACTGCGAACAGTATTTACAGAGTAAAAAAAAAAACACACTGAGCCAGCTCAGTGGTGGTTGATGATTCAATAGGAGGGTCTCCTCTGATAGGCTGAGTTTGTGTTATTTTGGTTTGTGTTGGTTGGTTTATCTGTTTGTTGGTTGTTTGTTCATGTCTAATGCTTTTTGCAATGTGCAGCGCCAAGTTCTTTACTCTTTAGGCCACGTAGAGCCCTTAGAGCCCTCCACCTGTACACCAGGAAGTGTACTATAAGTGAAACGGAGAAGAGTGAAACAACAGTCCTAACTCTGAATGTTTGTTTTTAAAATGATTTATTTCAGGAAACAGGAACAGGCAGGAGTTTAGAGGTCAGATAAGGCCGCCAAACAGATGCGATCATTAAGAGCCGGAACAATACTGGATTCTTGGGATGCTGATATTAATATCGATACATCAACCGATGTTTTTCATATATATATATATAAACTGTATATAGAGTATATGCAAACATATTTTTGCAGTGATTCAACAAATGCGGTTATCATACTCTTGAAGACACAGAAGTTTTGCAAGCTGCATATTTTGTTGAGTTCAAGTGACAAGAAGTAAATGCAACACCTGGAAAACATTTTTTTTTTTGCTTGGGGTTGCCCGAAGTTTTGCATCTGACTCTATACACCCACATCCCGGTGACCAAAATACAAAACAGAGACTTACAGATTGAAACATGCTTGGTTTCATTTAAAGTCTGCCAGAGAAAGCAAAGTGCACTATTTAGGTCTCAAAACATGAAATGTTATATATAACTGGTGACCTGCCAGGAACGTACCCCGCCTTTTCCCAAAGTCAGCTAGGACAGGCTTTAGCCCACCTGTGATTATGTCCAGGATTAAGCGAGTATAGAAGATGAATGGAAATAAATACATATAAAGCCCCCAACATTAATGAGCATATTTATATAGGAAAAGTGAACGTGTAAGAAAACACACTGACACGTACCAATGCAAATGGCATACATTAAGAAAAAACATTTCAAGTTAATTACAATGGCAAAAAAAAGCCAACTGGTATCGTCCACTATTACTGGTAAAATAATAGTAAGAATAATGTGTGGAGGTCGGATTCAGTGTTGTATCAGCCACAGAGCTGGCAGGGTTTTTTAAAAGGTGCTTCTGTTATGAAATCTGCTAAATAATTGCAGAGGTGAAATATTTTGATCAGCAGTTTGTTAAAACATCACGACTTACACACTGGTGCGGTCTATTGGATATGTGTCAGTACTTCAGGTGGGGCTTTTAAAGTCGGCGTACTTTAATTCTCTGCAGTCACTGATACCCCCACCACTCAGCCTCCATCCAAACACCGCCTGCACTTAACACACCATTCTTACACTGTGTGTGTGTACATACACTGACATAATGTATCTCAGAGCTGAAATTCAGTCCTGGCCCAACATTTAATTAGGTTTCTTCAGACTTAATAAGACATATGTCAGAGTTAGTGTTGTGTGACAAGGCTTGATGTGAGATATTATATGGTGCTGCTCTGTAGATAATGCATGTTATGTATGTAGCTGGTGGTTAACAAGTCGGCTCTAAACCCTTCTATTCTCAAGCTGTGGCATAAGTATATAGAAATCATCACATTTCAGTTACTTGGAGAGATCTGCTTTTTTCTTAAGATGATTCTGTGCCTTGGAAATCTTTTAGCTCAGCCTCTACAGCAATTAATTTTTTTTTTCAACGCAAAATGAGAGAGAAGCAGAATCCAGCCTTATTATACGGGTGCCTTGGGGAGGCGAGGGATTAAGATGGTTCTAATGAGGTGACGGCTGTAATAAGAGTGTCTTCAGCAGGCCTCCGATGCACCACCTCTAAAACACGGCTCCTTATCAGCAAGGTTTAGGAGCCGATAAGAGCCCAAAAAAAAAAACTCCTTCCCCCTCGCCTCCTTCTCTGTCTCCCTTCATTTCTCCTCCTCTGCCTCCCTCCATCCACTGTAAATGAGTCTGATCCCTTTCAGATGTGATTCAATTAATTTCTCTTAGATTTAATTACAAGCGAAAGACTCCAAGTTATCCCTCTCCCCTCGATAGGGGGTCCACGCTTCCTAACAAGCTTCCTCTGGTGAGTCAGGAGAGTCTTAATTACAGTTTTTACTTTTCTTTTATCCCACTTTTTCCCTTGTCTGCTCCTTCTACTCCCTTTGGTCTCGTCAGTCTATCCTCCTGCTCTCGCACATGTTTGTGCGTTTTATTCGGGAAAAGAATGGGAGGCAGTTTTCTACCTCACTGGTTCCCAAACACTTGGGCTTCAACAGACAATACCTACTCATTGTGCCTCGTCAAAGGCAAAGCTATGAGAAAATAATTTATCGAGTCATGTCTTAAAAACTGTCAATAAGCGTAAATCTGTGTGATTAGTCTTTATGCAACCCTTCAAGTCCTCTGACCTCAGCTTTTCTGACATAGAGCATCCGTTTCAGGTGTTTGCGGGCCAGGTCTTACAGTTCTTCCTCGTTCGAGTTGCAATGATTGTCATGAATTCTGCAAATTTTGCATCGGTGTTATCATTGCATCTTTTGACTTGTGATGCTTATATTTTCTCTTGGACTTTATCAAAACTTGTCATTTTATACTTCCCTCTGCCAAAGTCCAGCCTATCCCTAAAAAAGTGCTGCAGAGGCAGATTTTCGGCAGCAATTTGCCATTCAAATACTTCCATTATACCCTGTAGCATTTCATGCTGCAGCAGTGTGTGTGATAACACACGCCTTTGATAAAAGACAAAAAGAACAAAACAAACTGCAAAGCTTTGGTCTGCCTTCATGAATGTGGCCATTGTTCAAGATAGTCATTATCCAAACCACTGCACACTGGCCTAATCTTTTCTAGATAGTATGGAAAATTATGTAAAAACAGCATGATTCACACTCACTGGACTTTCTGACGCCATGAAGGACGGCTGTAGTGAGATTGTTTGTCCTTCTGTCTGTCATTACCAGCAGCAGGTTGTTTTGAGGTTGTTATGGAGACGGATGACCTGGCTAAACAAAAAAGTGTGGCTTTTAGCATTTGCATTTGCCATATTTGTTTACCCAGCCGGTCCTTTTCGTTTAAAACATTTTTTTTTATTTTTTTATTTCATATTGTTGAGACAGAGCATGGAGGGACTGTTAAAGGGCCGACACTCCACTGACTCTGTGCTGCGACGCTGCATGTGACCCGACCACTGCGCGTGCGTGCGTGTGTGAGTGTGTGTGTGTGTGTGTGTGTGTGTGTGAAGGTTGTTTTGTGTGTCTCTCACTCTTGTTTTTCCCACAGGCCTCGTCCTCGACCAACCGCATCGTGGACAACCAAACAGTTGGAGAGCTAAAGGCTGAGATCGCCTCTTTGAAGGGCTTACTGCTCAGCAGGTAACAAAGTTATCTTGACCCCAGTCACATGAAACAGTCCGGGTGTGCGTGCGTTGAAAGCCCTGGGACTCACTGTTTTTGTGCACTTTGGAGTTCCTTGATGCCATTTATTTGAACTATTTGATGGTATTAAACAGGAGCACAGCACCACCAGCTTGATATGTAATTCACTACTTGGTGACTTCTTATCCAGAGGAGATGGCCACATTTCATCTACACCAAATATAAAAACAAAAAACAAAATATGGACAAATTAAAATACAAACAAAGGTTCATGTAATTATAATACATGTGTTGGAAAAGCCAAGAAGAAGCCAAGCAGCAGTTGTCTGCAGCTCACCCTTGAAGAGGACGCACATACACTGTATTCAATATGAAAGTTTATTTTTTAACTTTTGGAGCTAGTTTGACCAATCTTGATTCAAGGGAACACTTACTATTCTGGATCTTTCAGTGCTCCGTTGTAAACACATGACTGGGATGTAGTCCTGTGTGTATGTGAAGGGAATAATCCGAACTGATACCGAGTTAATGACTTTGACAAATTGACAAAACTGAGTACACTTCCATCTGCAGAGGAAGCCGATGATATGTGGTTGAAAGCACATGCACAGGATGAAAGCCTTAAAAAAAAAAAAAGCAAGTATGCTGACCTTAGCTCTGAATGCGTATACTGTCCCTGGAGGTGAGTTTAAATCTGAGAAACGTATGTTTGGACAAGGCTCACACTCGCTTCCTATTGTACTGCTGACGATGGCCTAAAAGTTTGTGTATGAATACATAAAACAAAAAAACACATAATGTCACACGGCGCTTGCAAATTGCACTCCTGATTGCGCCATTTTTTTTTATTTATTTATTTTTTTTACTTCTTGGCTTGGCTCAGCCAATTAGCATACTGCAAGCATCAGCTGGTGTTTTAATGATTTCATTGGTATATAAGATAATCACATATGTGCACAATTGCTCCACTGCAATTGTATGTGTTCAAAAAGAAGGATGGCTGTAAAAAAAAAAGAAAGAGAGAAATTACTCTTTATAGATACTTTCAGTGTAAAATCAGATTGTTCTGACAACGTTGATAACAAGATATAAGGCATATTGCATTATTGTTGAGGTAAGGTCTCACCATATACCGCCAGACGTCCCCTCATTCTCTCCAGCTTTGTTCCTCAATCTAGTCAGGCACAGCCCGGCTCAGTCAGGCCCATTAGCATGCATGATTATGTATCAGTGTCTATAATGAAGCCTGAAGTAAAAGTGAACATCAGAAAACCGGCAAGGATGAAAATTGCCTCAGAACTGTCTAGTTGATCATGTTTTGTTCCCCTCATACATCCTAATCAGTAATAATCCCTTTGTCATTTGCTTTCTTGACTTCATCCTGACTCTCACAGTGAGTTTTCTGGCAAAGCCTTGAATCACAAAATAAAGGCTCTGTATCACCATCTGTCTTCAAACTTGTTCCCATCCTCTTCAAATGATCCAAATCATCTCCAAACTGTTTTTTTTTTTTTTTTTTTTTTTTTAAAGCACCAAGAATTGCTGAACCTATTCAACGTGGTCTTTTTGATCTTAAAAGCTGCAGTGGGTGTAATTAAAAAAAAATCTTCGAGCATCCTTACCAGGTGTGATGAACATCTGGCTGTTTTGGGGAGAAAACCCATTTTCTTTGCTGTGATTATGAGAATTACATAGTATGTGTGGCTGCGTGTTAAAATGTAAACCGGTGTTTAAATTGTGTGTTAACACCTGACTCAGACAGCTATATGTAGTTTTGTGGTCACAGTATGCCCAATTATGGTTGATTACATTGTGGGAAAGTGCTTTTCACACATTTTGATTACGGTGAGGGTTTTGATGAGGTTGTGATCAGGCCTAATTTTTTTTTTTTTCTTCCACAGGAGACAATTCCCTTCCACTCCCGCTATTCCTAAGATCCCCTCGTGGCAAATTCCCCTGAAGCCGCCTTCACCATCCACCTCGACATCCGTTAACCACACCAACAGCAGCAGCAGCAGTGACATCTCCCCTGTCAGTAATGGGTCCACCTACTCCTCCCCCATCAAAGACGGAGACCACAGCCCCCAGGATGCACTGGGAGGGCCCGATGGAGCCCACGATATCAATGGAGATACCTGCGCCGCTGGGCTGGGTGCAACGCTGCCCCTGGACCAGGTCCGCATGGAGGTGCAGGGGGAGGAGGAGAAAAAGGAGGAAGAGGAGGATGATGTCAGCCATGTGGAGGTGCAGGAGGAAGAGGAAGAGGAGGAGGAGGAGGAGGAGGAGCAGGAACAGGGTCTAAGCATGCAGACAGAGGACCGGCGAGGTGGGGATGGACAGATTAACGAACAGGTGGACAAACTGAGGAGGCCTGAGGGTGCCAGCAATGAGAGCGAGGTTGATTAGACAAGAGCACAAAAACACTCTCCAAAACACCACTTCTCATCTCTGCTGATGGCTTTGTTTCTCTCTGCTCACACACATTCTGTTTGTTTCTTTTATTTTTCTAATCTGTCTTTACTGTCTGTCTCCACTGGTTCCTCTAACATCGTTAACGCTGAGCAGAATGAGCAATAGGTGTGGGTGTCGGAAGATGCAAAACTGACAAATATTGGCGCGTCTAGTGACACATGGTTTACCACGACTCACTTTTGATCATGCAACTTAGATGACTTCACGTCGAGCCAGGAACCACGGTGTGACGTGTCTTTGAAAGGAGAAATGATTAGCAGGAGTCAAATCAGAACGACTTGAAAAGCCTGTATGCAGTACTAACCGCGTGTGACTTGCTGCTTTTAATTTTCATGATTGGATCAGATAATTCACAGCTCTGCCTTGGTGTCCTCGTAATGTGCCGAGGCTCTTATTCAGACCAAAGAGGCAGCGCTGCCCAGGTTATCTCTGCCGTACGGTGCAGCTGTGGGTCAGGAATCATATGTTGGTGCTTTAGTGTCAAAGTTACCGTGAGCTTCCAGTGGAGCATTAGCAGAGTTTGTCTCGCTGTTGATGGCAATAGGAGAGGACAAGCTCTTCCAGGGCCGGAGCTTTTAGCCTCTTTTATGTGTCCTTTCGCATTGGTGTCAGTCTGTCAATAATTCACAAGGCCAGCACGGTGGCATTTGGGTGAAATAAAAGCCCTGAAATTTGAGATTAGAATGTGATGACGGGCTTTGTTCCGTGCCGGTGTCGGAGTGCTCGTACGCTCAAAGGAGGGGAAGATAAATGTTTTTTCCCCCCGCTTTCCTTTTTGACTGAGGGCAGAATTGTGCATCTTTGCGAGTGTGTTTGTGCGTGGCAGGCGAGAAAAACCCAGGCTGTCTGCTGAGCTGTGTCTGTGTCTCCAGCAGGGCAGCTGATTTGGTTTGTGAAGTATGTTAATAATCAAATGATCAACAAATAACAGATGTATTAGTTCATGCAGCTTGAAATGTCAAGGAGGCTAAAAGCGGAAATCTAATACAGAAAGCCCAGTTGCATTGTATTATTTTCCGTGACAAACCCTCCGGTCCAAATTATGTAGGGCCTCCTACAGTGAGTAATCTTTACAGAAAACGGCGCCAATATTTTGTAATTAAGCAGCAGTAAGACAACGAGCACTGCCACAGATGGAAGTTGCAGAACTTCGGTGTTTTTTTTTTTTGTTGTTTTTTTTGTTTTCTCAGTGTGGAGGTGGATTGGGGAAGTCAAAAACAGAATTACCCCATGATTGAAAAGGAAAGTCATAAATGAATACCTGACTCATTGAATTACTCATTGTGTCTGTAGCTAACGAGTCCATGAGTGAGAAGAAGGAATAAAAGCCAATTTTCACCTCCATCACATGGCCTTTGTAGGAGCACAGAGAAGGTACCGAGGGACTCTGCAGAGCTCTGACACAAAGGTCCTGACCTACATATTTGTGTTGATTTAAAGTACTGAACGATGAGACAACGATGCTGTAAAGTATATTTTTTTGATGTATTAGAAATAAATGTTTGAGGATAAATAACTTTTGATGAAAGGATTACAGAATCGATATGCTTTGTAACCACTGTAGTTTCAGTGATTGGTCCTCTGTAATTTGCTGAACACTCCGATTTTCAGCCACAACTGTAATAAACTGTAATTATCCCAAGAAGAATCACCGCTATATTTATTTTACAGACATCTAGCCAAAAGAAATACATTCTACTGCAGAGGTTTTCATGGTTAAACCAGAATATCCAGGCACACCAAATAAAAGTTGTTTATCGATTATGAAGAATGTCAAATACATTATGAAAGGCAGTGATGTCATAAGCAAAATTTGACCCTGTATTGCACTTTAACAGACTGTCAAATAATGTTTAAATAGGCAACTGTATTTTAAATGTATTAATAATGCATTCAAGTGCATGGGTTGGGGTGACTGTGAAAGAAATCTCCCCATTCTGTCAGTTAAAAATGTAAAAGTTGGCGACTGTGATATGAGACATAGTAGCAAACATTAACGGTCCCGTGACAACTCACAACAATTAGAGTGGATAAAAAATAATTGTAACTATTGTAAATACAGTAAGTGACAACCAACAAATATTTTTAATTTAAAAAAAAAAAATCACTGGCATTTATTGTTTTTTTTTAAATACTATTTTTTTTTATTATCCTGTATTAAAATACATTGGATTCCTCAAAATTCCCCGGCATACCAGTAAAGAGTCATTGCTCTATTGTGTGTTAATATTTCAGGACAATCTGAGTATTACTGCTATTGTCAAGCTTATATTATAAAACTGTTATTAAACCCACATCAACTTTTCCTTTACATGGGTTGTGGAGTTTTTGTTATTTTTAATCTGTCAACTGTGTGAATGCGGTTGTGCATGTTCAGGTGCAGGAAGGTTTTCTAAAACATTTGGATTATATCTGTTATATTAGGTTGGTTATATCTAGTATTGTTTTTTGTTTGGCTAAAAAGGGTTTTGTAAGAATACAATCAGAAAATAGGAGACCTTAATCGGGTTGACATTTATTTTCTTATTTTAAAAAAATATTTTGAAATGCATTTGCAAATTTGAAGTTTATAAAGACAAAAGCATGTCTGAATATGAAATTAATTTAAAGGCCTGTTGATACGGAAATCATTTTTAGGGGAGATTTTCAGGTTAATCTTTAATCTGTATGATCTGTGAGTTTTTTTTTAAAGTTTTTGTGTCTCCTCTGGTAACCAGCTGTCATGTTATCTGTAAGACTAACTGTAACAAAGTGGTGTGTGTGTCTACTGTACGTATAGTCATGAATCACCCTCTGCTTAATTGTCAGAAAGCATGACTGTGCAGGGACTTTCAGACGCTTCTTTTCAGCGTTCTCCACAAATGAGTAAGTGACATGGTTAAACATGAAATGTGTGATTTCTTTGTTTATCTCTGTGGGTGCATTATCAGTGCCTGTCTTTTGGTTTCTGTAGTGAGTACTGGCTTCTAGAATGGGATTTATCGTAACATTTTCAATAGAGTGAAGATGTTAAAGAAAGCCTTCATAGACTTAAATTACATTTTCAATACGTTTTGCGTCATGGAAACTGTTAAGGGGTGAGACAGGCAAATATAAGAAAGGTAGAACAATAAGTGCGGAGAGAAAAGGTTGTATCTTCTGAGTCCTACATAAAATGTGTCATTTATGGACTTAAAAGTTTGTTGTCACACCAGTAGCCTTGTGAGGCTTTTCTGCGCGGACCAAAACAATAGAATTGCTAAATTGTTGGAAAATGTAGAGAGGGCTTTGCTCTGCTTAAAGTCTTGGTTGGCAAGAGGTGGCACCGGAGGAGAGCAGTGTTGTTACTTAAAACATCAAGGTTTATTTTAGTATATCCAAGTCAGCTGGTGAGGCTCAGCTTTACATTGTCAGACTTTGAGCAGTCCATTGTCATTTCTGGGCTAAACTTTGTTGTACCGTTAATATGCAAAACAATTACTTTAAAATAAATCTTAAGCATACCAAGCACTTTACTAATGTTACATGTGGTTCAGTATAGTTGCATCAATTTTAATAACTCGTATAAGAAATGAACATGCAAAAATATAACATGTTAATGTGATGTGTATGCATGTCTAATTTTTACAACTTTTCCACAGATTTAGCAAGGCATTCATAGAAAATATTAATGTGGAAACATTTGGTCCCCAAATAAAGTTCATGGATCCTTGTGTCTTGAGACGTTTACTGTACTTTATATGTACAGGTTGGGTCGCTGATGAGGTTCTCAGCATCGACATCACAGATCAAATCATTGCCACAGTTTGTTTTCCTAATGTCCAGTTTTGCCCATTTTTCCTCATACGAGGCATTCTGAATATTGCCATGCGTTATCAAATGTATGAATTTCATTTATCACGGTCCAAATGATCAATAGCATTTCACGTATTGATGAGGTGTATAAACTTCTCGGGTTCGATACCACATCCCTTTGTAATCCATTAACCTCTCCCAGGAGTTCAGGCCAACCGTAGATTTATAAGCACCTACAGTAATAAATCCACTTGTACATCATTTAGTGTCTTGGGGGATTTGCAGTGCATTTCTTTCCAGAAAGCGCAATCCATCCTTCCTTCATATTATCATCTACATTTTTTTTTCCAACTCTCCCCACCATCCTCTGCAGTCTGAAACCTTGTGCCTATTTAAATATATTTCCTGGTTAGAGGTGGCGTATTAGCCGGTAACCAGTGCCCCTCGGTGTGTGGCAGTGCAGCATGGGATTGTTTGTCCAAAGCAACACCTTGGTTTTGACACCATTTGGCTCCCCAGTTGGGAGCCTTAACCTCATCAATCTTGCTGCTAAACGGAGAGCACTCAATAGGATAGTGTATCGACGCGCTCTGAACTCCATTGTTCACTGGAACTGAGCACTCAGCAGGTTAGAGGGCTGAGTGTCTTCTTGGATCAATGCAAGAGTTGTTAGCCCACAGCAGCAGCAGCAGCAGCAGTCAGAGGGCGACCGTGGCTCTGTCTCCGCCGTGCACACATCATCTCTTCTCATTTAAAACTCCTCCTTAAGTCCTTGAGTGTTGATCCCGGTCCAGTTTTTTTTTGTTTTCCCATCACACTGATTTGGGTTCATTTACATCCCAGCAACGAAGGTCCTGTTCTTGAAGCATCAAGCTTCCACACGTCTACCTCCAGGGGAAAGAGCCCTGGAATTTGCATAGGAAAGGTTACGGACAAAGCACAGAGAGGAGGCCTGAGGGTGAAAAGCTTACCCTTCCACTTCCCTGTGAGATAAGAGGCATGTAGTATGTATCTAGAGCCATCTGATGTAATACCTGATGTGTGACCAGGTCTGTGGAAACGCCACCGGTTGCGTTATCCCTCTGGAAAAAATCCCTTTTCTCCACTTTCTGCTGATGTTATCGCCATCTGCAGTGAGGATCTCTTAACCTTCTTTCAAGATGGTTTCATCAATGTTGTTCAGTTTAGTTTCTTTTGTGTGTTTCAACGTTTCTCTGCACTTTTTATCCACACAAGGAGAGTGGCTGTAGGAGAGGTTAGTGTCAGTCTGTAAAGGTCAATGTGTTGTTCAACTGCTTTAATCCAGACTGAAGTCCAACGATTTGATGGACTGGCATGAAATTCATTTTCCCAAGAGGATGAATCCCAATGACCGCTGATATTTTATCCCATCAAAAGTTTTCAGTCAAACCTACTGATGGATGGGAAGAAAATTTTGAACCGATGTTCATGGTTTCCAGAGGATGTATCCTTTTGTGATGCCCTCACTGTTTCTCTTCATTGGGCAACCATGAAGTGGACATGATCTGTTTTTAGGCAAAGGCCTCAACAACCGCTACAACTGTTGGTTAGATTGATGTTAAATTCGTGTCAAACGTTCATGTTCCACTCAGAATGAACTCTGATTAATGAATCACCAAATGACGTCATCCTCAGCTTGTTTTTAAAGACCCCCTTTTAGAGAAAATCTAACGTTTTTTTACCTCGTTAATATCATGTGCCATGTTAGCATGGCTGCAGATGCTTAGTGTTGTTTAAAATATTAATGGACTTATTCTATACAGGCTTATGATTGAATGGTTTTTCTTTGACTGATGCATTTCCTCAACAGTGTTTCAGCAGTGAAAGTAAGGAAGCACGGGTCACCTCCAAAAGCTCTCTGCGGCTGTCGCTCTAAAAGCAGCTTACCAGCTCTGAGCAGCCGCTGAACACCGGCTCCTTCCTGGTGAAAATGAGAACATTTGACAAGCCAAGGTCACCAGGGGGCTTTGCCTGTATAAGGCTTCAATCGCAGGGCCCAGCGAACACTGCAAAGTCATAAAGCACTTTGTCATCACTCGCTATATAAACTCTCAACAATCAAGTGGGATCACATTCCCTCCCTCCCGCCCTCCCACTCTGTGTGGCCTGTGTCACTTGATTTTCTCCTGGCGCTGTTTCAAATCCAAATGGAGTACGTGGATACTGGAAGGCTGTCATGTGAAAGAAAGGCTGTGGGGGCCTCCTTGGAACCTGAAGGAAAGCTTTACTCACCTTATACTGACAGGTAACAGAAGGCACTGTTAAGGAGCAATGAGGGAAAAGAGCAGCAAGCTGTAAAAAAAAAAAAAAAAACAAACAGGGAAGTGCCTGGCAATATTTATGAATGGTCCATAATGAGCCATCGGGAGCGTGGTGGCCGTGAGAACACGCAGGGACGCAAGACGTAGAAAAAAAAAAAAAAAATGCCCTTGTCCTGCACTGGTGGAGAGATTGGATTATCCAAGGGAAGGCCTGTCAGCCTGCTGAGGGACCGCGGCTGCAGGCGGCGCAGGGGCAACAGGTGCGCCACTTGCCAGCGTTTGTGCAAATTAGACTAATCACAGGGCCTGACTGTGGAACACCTGAAGCATGCTGGTAGCAGGCAGGTAGCAGAGAAGGGAGATGAGGAAAAGAGAAGGAAATAAAGGGTCTGAGTCCGTCCCCTGTCTCCTTTACAGCTTTTTTTTTTTACATTCACAATGGAGTTCCTGTTCTGTTAGCACAGTCATTCAACTTCATACAATATTTGTCTTTGCTATCTAAATAAACTAAACTCGTCTACAGTCGCGCTCGCGACGACTGGCGGCGCTCGACACGGTGGCGGTCGAGTTGAGTGCATGTTGACTGGTGCTGCGTTCAAATGAGGTTGTATTTACCGTGTATACGAGAAGGAGTCCATGTGAACTGCCCATCAGGTGCTATTCACCACGTCGTGGAACTCAGAATTTTCTGTAGGTCACACGTTCATGAGTTCTGCCGTGTTTGCTGGCGTTTACGGGAATGACAGAGGACGCGGACCTTCATTTTTCGTTGGATGTTAAGCTAATATATTGTAATTTTAGCCGTGTAGAGTTTGTCTTCGTAACTTAGATTACAGCCTTCATCTGAGGAAAATGTTGATCTTCCCAACGGCCTCATCTTTTCCCTTTGTGCCTTTGCATTTCCTGCATTACGTTAGCCCCCTGTTAGCTTGCTCGATTGTAAGCCTGTGTGGCTTCTAGACCGCATCCGTGTTTTTTTTTCCGACTTGACCACCTGAACGCCAAGCAGACGACTTCCCACGTTGTAACCACGAGCTCACGAGTTCCATTTGAACACAGCAATTGACAATGCTAATATGCAGATGTTTAGCAGTTAGAATGTTTCCTAAAGAGAAGAGTCCATTTGAAGGCCCCCGTCTTGTGGAAGTTGTGATGTTGGAACTAAAAATTGCCTTTAAGCCCCGAGTTCACGAGTTGTGATGTGTTTGCTGACGTTTACAGAAATGGCGGAGCCTATAGAAGTTCAATTTTCTTAAAAAGTTGAGCTAAATATTGCTTCTTACCTTCAATAATGCATGCGTGGAAAATGTTCTTTTCCCGCCATAACTATGTCTTTGCACTTCCTGCATTCCGTTACCCGCCTGCCAGTTTGCAAAATTGTTAGCCTCTGTGGCTTCTAGACACCCTCCATTTTACTGTTGCTTAGCGGTGGTGTTCTTACAACTTAACCATTTGAACAACAAGCATACGGTGAGGACAACTTCCCATGTTGTAATCACAAGCTCACAGGTTCCATTTGAACGCAGCATTAACTATTTAGAAAGCAAATTTTTGCTAATTAGCACGAAACAGGAAGTACACCCTGGAAAAATTCAACTGACCCAACCCCACCGCCATTTCTTGAGCAAATATTTAGATCACTATTGTATTTTTGTTAAACTAGGTCAGCTACTGCAGGAATAATACATTTCAAGTGGTGGTGTTTGTGGTTTGATAAGCTGATCCAACCTTGAAGCAGTGTTCCTTGTGAAAAAAAAAAACAAAAAACATAATATTTCCACAAGTTGGAGGGTTTTTGTTGTAAATTTGTAACTTTAACCTTCTGAATTTTTTTCTTGCAGATTTGTGATTTTGTAGTCGCTAAAAAAATTTCTCTGATTATTTTCCATCCTCCTACTGCTCAGTGCCTGTTTTTTCTTTTCTTTTCTTTTTTTTTTTTTTATCTCAAAAGCATTTTAAATGCAACAATCAAAAAACTACAAAATCCTGTTAGGTCTGAATAACAATGTTGACATGACTCCTGTCACTTTTGAAAACTCTGGCAAAGCTTAAAATACTTTTTTCCTTTATATTCAACTTTGTCGCAGTTGGGCCCTGAAGTTTTTTAACTGTAGGCGTTGAATGTCTTGTGAAAAAGGGGCAAGGCTGTACATTCACCCACCCTTCTCCTCCAAAATTGGCAAGGATTGTCAACACGAAATACAATCCACATTTTCATGCCCTTTGAGGTTAGGAGAGCGAGTGAAAAAAAATAATCCCCAAAATCCCTCAGTGGACGCCCAATGTCTTGTTTTGGAGGGTCTGCAGTACTCAGAATTCTTCTGGTAACAGAAACCCGAAATGAATGATGGACATTTTCTATTATTAGCATCAGCAGAATCTTCCCAACCTTTGCTTCTTCCATGCTGCAAATATCACATTGCTGATGTATTCCATATTAAATTACTGAGTTTTAACCGAGCGGTGCTGTGCAGTGTCTGTTATCAACAACCATAATGTGGAAGATTAGCACACATGATGCCCACCTGTTGCCCAGCTCTGTTTTATGAAGGTCACAGCTGTGATACTGAAACCGGTCTTTTTAAAGGCTCTCATGATGTTCATGTTGGGCTGCTCAGATTCAAGAGTCATTCAACAGAAATAAAGCTGATTGTAACACTTTAAATTTAAATGTGTCCCAACAGTTGTGCTACGATGTCTGTCAAACCAGGGAAAATAGAAAAAGTGTTCTTTTAAATCTTAAAGACAGACCCCAACACATGCTGTCCTTTAAATGCCACAGTTGTCACATTTCTGGCCAACCAGTCTATTTTAAGTTTATCTCTGATCCCCAACCAGCCAATGTCAACTACATGAGAGAAGTGACATTAATGGCACAATTAAGAGCATATTTCCCATTTCTCCATAGTAGATATACTTAGTAAGCCCTAAAAGAACCTCAAAAAAAGAAAGAAAAAAACGTTCTTAAGTTATTTGTAACCGCATTATAAGGTAAAGGGGAAAAAAAACAACGTCCAGTTCTGTGTCAAAGAAGTATTCATTATTCATTAACCACCGCTAATTACATTAATACATCTTTTGGCAATCATTCACCGTCTATTTTCGATTTACAATGAATGTGGGAAAGTTAAACACTCTCTTATCTTAAAAAAGATAAATCAGAGCTAATAATGAACTAGATTGTATAGAAAAAAATGACAATACATTCTATTCATTTACTGACATTTCTTCCATAGATACGTATAATGATATTTAGCGATGATTGTAACTTTTACAGCATTTTCTTCTCAAATCGTCTTTATTACAGAGCTGTTCTGCTCTCATGAGTCAGAGATTACTGCAGCATTGACCTGTTCCCATGTATAGGAAACATTTTCAGTTTTTCTTCCACATTAGTGACTAAAACTTCATCTTTTTGTTTTAGTTTGACATGGTGACTGAAGGGAGAAATGAGTGACACTTCCTGCAACCATGAATGTGTCCATTTCTTTATGTAACTGCGCCGTTGTGGCGCAGAATAAGAGGAATTTATGAAGGCGGATTCAAACTGGTCTTGTATGTACAAACTGACAAACCACGCGAAGCTGCTTCATCATTACGTTTTTTGCACAGAAAATGGCTGTTGAGAGGCTTTCATGTTATTAACATAAAAATGAGTCACAGGGCGCCGCTGCCAGAGTCGAGCGGTTTTACAGCTCTGTCGAACGCTGTCTGTTTTGTGTTCCAGCCGTCATCGCGGAGCAGAAACACCATGTTGGACCATTCCAGCTTATTGTCAGCCAATATGCCGGGCTTTTTCCCCTGAAAGAAAATGATCCCTTTCCCCTCGGACTCACGTCAAATTAAGCAAATTTACAGCTTAGCACTTAAGAACTTCTCCGTTTGCCAAGAAAGCGGCAGCAGCGGGCCTCGGTTGCCAGTTAGCGGTGCTGCGCTGTGGCAACTGAAGTGGAATGAGAATTACTCTGGCTTCTGACAGAGCGCCGGCCCATTTGACTTTTTTTTGCTGCAAGCTCTCTCCTTTTGGATCAGACTTATAGAGTGATGAAACACTCCCACTCAACTCTGGAGACCTCTGGTCCAAATTTGAAGCAAAGTACTTGAAGGGTAATGACCATGTGGCTACGAGCCAGCACGATTCAGCCGTTTCGTGCACTTGGTTCTGGTTGCCGTCTGCTACTGGTTGTTGTTTTTTCTGCTGGCAAAGTTGTGTTGATCTCGGGGGATGACTAATCTGTGGCATTGGACAAACTTGAGGCAAAGTAAAACAATTAGAACACAATGTTTGGTATTTCTCAGCAAACATTTATGTAACAGGGCTGACGGGAGGCTCATTTTTCACAAGCAGTTTAAAAGGGCCTCCACGCTAATCTTTCCTCTGGATTCTGTTTGTGTTTGTACGATGACAACTGCATGTTTACCAAATAACATCTCCCGTGTAACATTACAGCCCCCCCCCCCCCTACCCTCCCCCACCTGTCGTGAAAATGTGTCCACTTCAAACACAGCTCACAGAAATATGGGAACTGTGTTTGTTCCCAGCTCAGCACAGTAGCCGCGTTTCATTTTGTGCACGACGGCCACATGTTAACTCGTGGTTTAATGACACGAACACACCCGCCCCTCATAAATTATTATTTTTTTTTTATTTTTTTTTTAAATCCAACATTCATCAGCGTTTAAAATGTATCGCTGTTAAGGACCTGATGTACTTTCTCATCTTCTGAAGGTCAAACCCATAATGACTCAAATGTCTTAAAGAAAAGTCATATAGATTCACAGTTTTACTTATTTTCTTTCCTGTGTCGCTCTGAGTGAACCGCTGCCCTTCAACAGACCCTGACCTCACGGTGCAGATAAAGAAAACAGAGAGGAATGAAGCTAAAAAACATTAAAAAAAACCACGTGTTTTATCTGATTCGTTGCTACGATGATTTGATCGAGAGTTTCCGTTTGCTCAACAGTCCGTGTGAACCGGCCCGAGTTTAATCCAGTATTTCTGGTTTTTGAGGTTAATACCACGCCACCGTTGTTTGTTTTCACGAACTGAATGTTCCAACAAAACTGTGAGAAAAGAATGCTTTGTTAGCTGTGTGACCTTACAGAAAAAAAAACGTGTTGAAAGACAGAGATTTCTAGATACGCTGCCCTCTAAAGAATGTGAGATGTGTTTATGGAAAAAATAGAGAGAAGAACATTTTTTTTTTTTTTTTTTTTTTTTTACCATACCAGAAACATAAGCAGGTGTTGCACAAGAGTAGGACAGTTATTCAAATCTGCTGAGGGTATAGAGGCGTAGATCTGAGCCTTATACAGGATAGGATCTGTAAAAGATAATTATATATTTGTTAATGCATTAAGCCGTGGAGGCGGATGAAGTCAATGTTCGTCTGACCAGCGGTTGGTATGTTGAAAAGCTTAACATCCAACCTAGTTCTCTTGGTGTGGTTGGATATAAATGTGGAAAATATAAAACTGATGGAAATCCCTCATTTTTTGCAGATCTTTGTGGACCAGTTTCGGTGTTTGATGTTTGAAACTATCTCATGTTACAACTCACATTTTCCTATGGACGGCTTTAACACTGATTCTCCCATAGACTTGGAAATTCTTGTTATTTTGAACTCTGTTCGGTACTTTAAGTCTTAAACGCCTTATTGTAATAGCTGCTTTGTTGTTTTTTTTTGTTTTTTTGTGTAGTATTTTTTTACTTGCTGCTGAATGACAGACTCGCGATTACTGTGAATATCAAACTTTGATATAGAGTATCACGAACCCCGGTCACACACGTTCAAAAGGAACAACGTAATATCTAAACAGAGCCACATAAGGCAAAGCCACATGTTTCTAAGGCCCTGCATCCAATAAGGTCTTGTTAATGGTAAATTGGATGAGTGTGTGTCCAATTCTCCATTTCCTCAGAGGTGTCTCAGCAGCAACAGCTGCTACCAATGGCAAAGCAGCTTTTTTCACACAGCCCCCTTTTCTGCAGTGTGACCGCGGTCTTTCCAAAATAAGCTCATACACATGCAAAAATAGATAAATGAACATCTATTGCAAAGGGCACCGGATTTAAAGAGAGGTCTCACCGGGGCAGAGTGCTGAAAGAGACGAGGGAAGCATCTCATCCAAAAACGTGAACTATAAAAGGGCCAATGAAGCAGTAAAATGAGGGGTGCATGCATGTCATATATACATGATAGATGATATACTGTATGCCAGTGGGGCCTATCAGCAACAAACTACTCTTATGACAAAGATATGACACAAGCGAGATCAGTCATTTTATGCAAAACATTTCTGTACTCGGAGCCAGCGCCTCATTCTGCAGTGCTCATTCAAGGATTGGTTACAAAAACGCTTCTTTCCACATTTAAGGCGGACATCATCTCACTGGACGAGTTGGACGTCAACTGGCGGAGACTCAATGTTCTCGGTCTAAATCAGTCTGTTGTTAAGCTCTCACGAGACGCCTGTCGTATACTGAGCGTTTCATTCATTTGTGTGTTTCAGGGGCGCGTGTTTGCGCTTCAGGAGTTCCTTGTACCTATTCGCTAACGGTAACCAAGGTGTAGACCGCTAATTGTCGCCGCATCAAGTTGGACTGTTGTCAGCTTTACTGAAGAGTCGGCGGTCATCACAAATCTCTCCCAAATAGGCCAGCAGGGTTCCACCTAACCCGATGGGTTCAGTAGGCCGTTACTGACTTGGGGAGGGGGGGGGTGGGGTGGGGGGGAAGTAATGCTGCCGTGACGAGCCCTCCCTTTCTACCTGCTGAGGCTCAAATGGCCTCTCTTCCTGCTCGCCGCCAGGGAGGGTCGTCGAGGCGCCGCGGTGGCGCCTGTGTCGGCCTCCGCCAGTGCCGCAAATACCAGCCTCCTTCCGGCGTGTCTCCGTCTCCTCGGCTCCACGTCTCCCGGTTCGGTTGGGTTGACTTTACCTTTCACCCTCAACACTTCGCGTCCACGTTTCTCACCCGTCCGTGCGTTTACGTTCACCGCTGTCTGCAACTCATCTTCAAACCTCGTGTTTCTTTTACAGTTTAACTTTGTTCATTGAAAACAAAACTCTCGACTGGCACGTCAACCTTTCCCGTCTCCCCTCCTCTTCGTCACGAGCGTTGAGCCGGTCGCGACGCCACTTAAAAATGCACGCGAGTTAACTTGCAAAA
Organism: Embiotoca jacksoni; assembly: GCF_022577435.1. Classification (NCBI taxonomy): domain Eukaryota; kingdom Metazoa; phylum Chordata; class Actinopteri; family Embiotocidae; genus Embiotoca; species Embiotoca jacksoni. Next base: position 8,279,409 of record NW_027185447.1, read on the forward strand.
GTTTTTTTTTTGAACGAGTAAACTTTGACTGTTTGCGATGTAGAGTAGAGTCACTGATTGTGTTGTATTGACCCAGTCGTTCATCAGCTAAAGAAAAACAATGATCGGGTAAGCCTGTGCTTTACATTACAGCTTACTTATCTCATTTTAACACCAGACTGCGGCATCAAGAACACAGCGACAAGCAAGACCCTAACTCGACTTCTTTTGGAACAGTTTTCGGTACATTTTGTGTTATTTATTAACTGGAGCAAAAATACATTTTGAATTGTCCAGACAAGGTCGGTACGTCCAGTTTGTTCGCTACATGATTTGTTTTTAGTTCGGTACATAGCTCGCTAACTTGTCTAACTTATCTGAACCGCATATCAAAAAAAGGCTAATGTAACGTATTAACACTGTCAGCAATGTGATAAAGTTAGTTATCTTCACAAGCTATTGCTACATCGCCAGCATTAGCTGTTTACTTATCAGTCTCTGTTGCGAGTTCAGCATCGAACTTCATGACTTTACTGAACGATAGCTGTTTCCAGCACTGGAAAGCAACGCCGAAGTTAACTCTCGTTTTGCTTTTTGCCACTTCTTCTTCCTCTGATGCTGGACTGGGATCTGACTGTTCCTAGAGAGACTCACTGTGGCCCCTTGAGGTGTGGAGTGGTATTACAAGACTGGAGAGGCCATCATCATGTATCTGGGCAAAACAAAACAAAGTTTCCTTTGACTTCATGTGAAAACTATCATTGCTATTATTGTGAAGTTAGTGACTTCACATTTTGTTAATTATTTTAGTTCATGTTTTCATTTTTTTTAACAAAAAATATTAGAGTAGCCTACCTTTAATTTTCTAATTTTACTGTCAAATTATAATTTCAGATACACATTTAGCCAGATCTATGCACAGAAAACCCCAACAACACGGAAGCTACTGTGTTACAAACGCAAAAGGAGTGTCTCACTAAAGCAGCGCCAGCTATACCAACCTTGGAAATGAGTGTACTAACTAGCTGGGAAACATAAGATTTTGTTTGACGAAAATGTGCCTGATTATTCAGTACCTTCAGCTGACACGAGGCAACATTAGCGTTCATTCTGAGTCGCTTTTCTGTCCCCTTGATGAATTTAAATCCAATATTCACACTGCTTTAGCCCCTGCTTTGGTCTCCACCCACTTTGTAAATGCCTGATGGTGTCAGCTAATCCATCGCTGTGTCTGTTTGCCATTTGGCGCTGAGCAGGTGGCGTTCAGTTGAGTTTATCATATTTCTTTAACTTAAAATAAAAAAATGTCACCCAAAAATGACGCGGTGAGATTCAACTACAACTGAACGATGTGCCTGGAACAGGAAGCTGAAAAAGGTTCAAATAGCCAGCATAAATGAGGAAGAATGTTAACATGAAACTATTAATTATAATGGCATTTTTTTTTTTCTCTATTTTTCTTCCCCATTGCCAGTTAGGTCTAAAAAAAAAAAAAAAACCTGTCAGCAATGGCCTCGCGTGAGCTTATATGTGCCGGGAAGAATTAGAGAGACAGAGGGGGAGATAGACAGATCAACAAACCAGGAACAGTATGTTTGTCTCAGTGGTGTGTGCCTGGAGGCAGTTTTTGCAGAGAGATGTGGACTAAAGTGAAGAGTACTGTAGACACATTTCACTGACGTTCAGTATCTGTGTCTGGGGCCTGAACGCGTGGCGCTGTGGGTGCTCCTTCATGTCATCACACTGTAGAGTACACGCAGTCCAAACACACTCAGACAGCCAACCTGAGCCCCAAATGACTCCCCTGATCTGATGCAGATCAGTTTTACACCTTTAGGTTCACATTGTTCACAGTGAGAGCGGGCGCAAATACACACATCAACACCTTTTATTTTCCGTTGGTTTCTTGTTGCACCTAAATGAATAGCCCTTTATAAAATGGATATGAAACATTGTAGCTATCTAGAACTTCACATTTTAGTTTTGTTCAGACATCTGTAGTGTAACATACCATCCTTAAGTATATCATTTATTTTTATAGTGCACATCTGCATCTGTCAAAAGTTTCTTTGAACCTTTAATTGTTGATATCTCAATGTTTTTTACAGGATATATATGTGACGATGTTGCTCATACACCATGGATCTTAAATGTTCACTGAATTCACAATGCATGATTTTTGCATTTTCATTCTTTAATCCGTGCTGAATTGTTCCAGAATTGTTTTCAGTTTGTCTTCACTTCTGTCATTCTTTTACTTTTTGTTGTTGCAGTGACTGACCATACACACAGGTATTATTATAGTTTAATCTCATCTCATGTGATCACCCTCTCTGGTTTCATGGCTCACACATTTTTCTCCTCCAGCTCTCCCTCTGTCCATTACTGCAGGATTCGGGAACAGGCAGGCGGTGAGTCCAGGGCAGGCAAATCTCCATAAATCCTTCCACAGTGGCTACCCTCTTCAGACTCCACTGTACAATATCTGTCTTCATCTAAGAGTGCACAGGCCCGGCCACCTGCTTTTCCTCTATTCACCCCCTCCCTCCACGCTTTGTGAACTTAATAAAAGCTGCCATTAAGCAGTGCTTCATCTGTTTGGGCCCTAATCTGCCTTATAGGCATCATGTGACCACATATGCAGTGCACACCTGTCGTGTATGTTCCAAGCCTCAACTGTTGCCTCTCCACACTGCTCACTCTCTCACTCAACCTGTTCCTGGCACATCAACCAACTGCATGTCAGAGTTGGCCGGCACACACGCATACCCACCACACGCACAGTTGGTGCTCATAATATGTAGGACGTGAAGGTGTTTTGTGAAAAGACAGAAGGTGCATCTGGTGGATGATGTTGCACTCTTTTTTTATTGTTATTATTTATTTAAAAACACATTGACACTGAAAACAGGCCTAAAGTTATTCAGTATGCTTTTATTTCACTGAGTGAAAAGCTCAATCTTTGCATAAGACATGCAGAAACAGAAGAAAAACATAAATATAGCACAATGAAGATGAACAGCACTGTATCCAAATGGAAATAAGCAATAAGGACTAGAATGAATAGCAGTGCTGAGGGCAACAAATTCAAGTAGAGACTTTTTAAAAAATTGCTTCATTGTCTACGTTTCATATAAAATGTCTCATAAATCTAGCCAAATTGAACGCTAACGGGAGATGGCTTTTAGTCCAAAAGTGCAATATATTTTACAAAGTCTAAAATGCTGCTCTGTTTATTCACTACTCTGCAGTAAGCAGGCAGCTTTCATATTACATTTTTTCCAGGAGTGGAAATACATCTCTGTTTATTTCTCCACCACTTTTTTATACCATCCTTTTTACTCTGTTAATTAAAACAGTAAAATGATCTGTCGGTTCGGCAGCAGCCTATGCAGGATTTGGAGGTCGTTTCCGTCTGGTTTTTGTGTAATATAATTTTCATGTTTATTCTGTTTTTTTTCTTTTTTTTTTTTTTTCTGGTAGATTATATACAGGATGCCAGCTGGCTGACAGATGGTGATGCCTTTACCCGTGTTTTTTTTTCTTTTTTTTTTTTATTAAAAAACATCACAAGGAAGAGAAGGAGGAAGGACAGGAACAGCTGTAGACAAGGGGACAGACAGAGTCAGCACACTGGCCACTCGGTGACACCAGGGAGTGGAAGGAAAACCCAGCACATGGCTCAAGGCAAAATAAAAAATAATAATAATAACAAATGTGCCCTGTTAACACTGAGCAAGACACAGAGAGCCATCTTGTTAGCAGTAGCAGGCCCCTAAATCTCCCTAATGGTCCTCGGCTCTGATCTTGTTCTCGCACCAGAACGTCAAGAGTGAACAACGGGCGACCCCAACAACAAATATTGTTGATTCCTCTACCTGCATAAATGCAGATTGGTTCTTGTTTTTTCTTCAAATTCTGCGACAAGAAAAGTGTCCCAGTTGGATTTATAGCGAAACAAAGCAGGGAAAAGACTCACAAGGTCATGAGGTTATGGTCTGGATTGAAGCTCGGAGCAGCTGGGACAGAACCACAGGTCCGTGTTCATACAGCCTATCTGCCTCTCTCAGTGACAGGGAAAGGGACAGACACACACAGACACACACACACACACACACACACACACACACACACACACACACACACACACACACTTCAGTAGTATCACTGACTGATAAAAAAAAAAAAACGAAAAAAAAGAGAGCTCTCCTGCGACCTTTTGCCCTCCACACATGACCCACAATGTCCTCAGGCTGAAGCACTATCAAGCACTACATGTGTATTGTCATAATAATTATAGTTTCTTTATTTTCAACTTTTTACAAATCCTGCTATTTTACACCCTCACAGACACACAGACACACGCACACACACAAACTGAATTCAAGTGCACAACGTCTCCCAGCGCCTACAGTTATCTCAGCAAATGATGAGAAAACAAAACAAATGTAGTAAATGCCTCTGCTTTACAACAGAGTCCCGAGAGACAGTTCAGTCTGTGAACGCAGCATGCCCACAGCAAAGTAAATACAAACCAAGGATTTCAGTTAATGAGCAAAAAAAACAAAAACAAAAGCACACACAGAAAAAATGACAATGAATATAATGAGTTGATAAATAAAACAGAAACATTAATGACTGAATTCAAGTCCGTGTATTTTAGTTTGAGCTTCTGACAGAAAAAAGAAAAAAAAAGTACTGCAAATAACGGAATTTGCCGCTGCTAGTATGAACAACTCCTGGGGTAAAAAAAAAAAAAAAGGTCACGCACACAAGCAAACTATGATGAGGATATTTGAATTTTTTACTTTTTATTATTCATTTCTCCTTTTTATGGTTTTCTTTTTAAAGGAAGCTGTTCATCAAAGAGCATTTTGTTCATATATAGTTATTTTTTACAGAGGAAAATACTGTACAACCTTATTTTTTTCTACTCAAAACAATATCTCGAGGAATATCATCTACACACATTATTATTCCCTATATTATGATCACTTATTTCCAATGCCAAGCTTCATGATCAATGTGTCCACTCCTCAGTCGTACATATTCACTCAATAAAAAACAGAGGGTGGTTTGACAGATTTATAATTTAGTACTACAGTAAGTAAGCATTGCCACGAACTTTTTAAGAATTAATTTAAATCACAGTCCGTATTAGTGTATCTTTTTTGGGGGCGCAGTTTTTCTGGCGCACCGCAGTTCCTTTTTTTTTTTTTTTTTTTTTTCTTTTCAAACTGTCCAATCACAGAAAAAGCAAAAAAATAAAAACCAGTCTTTAAATAAACCACAGAACAACAGTTCTTAGTCACACTAACATCTATTTGTGCATTAAAGCAAAAAAAGTGAACTAAAACAACATCTTTAAAGCAAATTCCCTGTTAAAAGATATATATCATTCTTTTTTTTTCAGACGGTAAAAATGAACCTAAAAAGTGCAATAACACCCTAAAATTTCTCATCAGAAGGTCACATAAATATTAAATAAAAAACGTTACAACAGGAGCTCAACCACAGCCATAGTGAATGGAAAAACAAAATGCCGTTGAGACATTTTCGGTCTGTACATTTTCAACAGAACACGCACTCCCCGACACTTCCTCTGCCTGCCGCCCCCCACCCCCTTCCACACACACACACACACACACACACACACACACACACACACACACACACACACACCCCCCTCGGTGCATCTGAGTGACTCATCGTTTCCTTCGGTCAGTCTGACCCCCCACCCCACCTCCCAACCCCACCGACCGTTAATCACGCCTGCTTACAGATCGATATGCTTCTGACTAAACAACACAACAAAACAACATTTTAATGCAAAGATGCAAATGGTAACAAAAATATTTTTTAAATATACTCATGAGTTATCTATTGTCATCGTAATCATCATGGTCAGCCAATATAAAAGTGCACTATCCACGCACAAACTTGATTCCTCTGCAGGGGGGTTTCAAAATGACAGGGGCTAAGCTTGGTTTTGGTGCTAGTCTGACTTTTCTAGCAGAATGTCGGAGAACTGTTGAGGCTGGCGGCTCGCTGGTCGCCTGACTGCAGCTGACACTGACCAATCAGTTACTGGTCAACTCCACGTGTCGGTGAGAACAAAGACAAATATACCAAAGAGATGGGAACAAGCAGAATGTAACCCCTTTCTCTCAGTGTTTAATAATATTAATAATAAAAATAATAATAAAAAAAGATCAAATGTTTGAAACGCATCCTGTTTCCCCTTAGTGATTCACGTCCCTTTTTCTACGTATCTGCGGCCCTGCAGTTCATGTGTGCCAGCAATTTCCTTTTGTATATCATCTTTCACACGCGCACACACACACACACACACACACACACACACACTTACATATATAGTTATATAGAGAGATTTCTTTTTGTTTTTCTAACGTGTTTTTTTTCTCCACACACAAAAAAGTGAAAAAAACGAAACAAAAAATAAATTAAAAGTCAAACATGCACGCACACAAAAAGACTGATGTGTAGTAAAATGCTTTACATTGCTGCCCTGTGTGTAAAACAGGGCCTAACTCTGTGTGTCTCCGTTCATATTTTTTAATGCATAATTGAATTAATAATGTTGGTCATCTTGTAAACATCATAATAAATCATTTTGGGCCGTCACTTTCTCCACGCTGTAGTTGTTTTTTTGTTGTCATCTGAAGTCTCTGAACATGATAAATGAGGCCACTTTCATTTTCGTTTATTCATTGTACACAGGATTTTTCTGCAGCTCCTACAGTCACTGGTATTTTTTTAGTTTTTAGTTTTTTTTTCATGGGTCAGCGTCTTGCTTTTCCAGTTGGGAAGTATCAGTGTGGTTAACGGAAGCATCGAAACTCTCGCCATTGTCCTTCTCAGGCTCCGCCGTCGAATCATCATTTGAGTCAGTGTTGAGCTCATCCTCTGCCTCTTCCTCCTCTTCCTCCTCTTCGTCCTCTTCCTCTGCATGCGCCTCCTCCTCGGGTGACAGGTCGTCTTCGGCCTCTCCGGATGTTCCTGTGGTGTCGTCCTGAACTGCCGGCAGACCCAGCGGGGGTGCGGGGTTGCAGCAAGGCCGTGTTGCCTCGTGGTGCATCTTCTTGCTGAGGTCCAGGGAGTCGCTGAGACCCAGACCGGCCGCGTTCTTCAGGAAGAACAGGGAGCTGCTGGTGTCGGTGCCCAGGTTGAGGGAGCCGTCCAAGCTGATGGAGGACGGCGGGTATGAGTGGGTATAGTCAGAGGTGAGGCCACTTGTTGTGTAGAGCATGGAGGGAGCGCTGCTGTTAATGTTGTGGGACAATCCGTGAAACAAACCAGGTGAGGAGGTGGAGAGGCCCATAGAGCATAGAGGGACTGCTGCCACATTTCCACCCAGGTGGTGCACCGCTTCCTGTTTCGGTGACACAGACGGCAGCTCGCCCCGCTCCTGCTTCTCGTGCTTTCTCTTGTGGGAGTCCATCTGGGACATGCCCACCACCGTGTGCTTACACTCGGGGAAGGTGCAGTGGAAGTGTGAGCACTTGAGCTTATATTTGCAGTCAGGAACCTCACAGTCAACGCTGGAGCTGAACTGGCAGAAGCCGGCGGCGCTGATCACATCTTGCTTGCCGTGGTGCTTGCGGTGGGCCGTCACCTTGGTGCTGTCGGTGCAGCGGAAGCTGCAGCGCAGACAGTGGAAGTGGGTGCTGTTGCCCGAAAACTGGCAGTCGGGGAAGTTGCAGCTGAGCGAGGATTTGAAGCGTTTGAAGTCGTCCAGGACGAGGTTGTCTACGCGGTCATGGTGCTGCGCGTGCTTGTACATGTGGGTGCGGCCGCAGAACTTGTAGCCGCAGTTCTCGCGAGTGCAGTGGTAGTGGGTCACCTTCAGAGAAAACTGGCAGCCCGAGTCTTTGCAGTTCTCATAGAGGTCGTAGCGCCGGAAGCCCTCCAGCATCATCCCCTCATCGAGCATCTTGCGTGACGATGCGGTCTTGCGGCGCTTGCCAAATGGTGACATGTCCTCGATGATCCAGAAGCGCTTCTTCGCACCAGTGGCCGTGGGAATGGAGATGGTGTTGCCTGAAAGAAAAGACATTTAAAAACATTAAGTTGGTTCACATAGTAAACCCCACAAACTACAAGAAAATTACTGCCCTGGTCAAAACTCTTAATGTTCAACCCTGCTCAGCCAGAAGTGGTTCACAGCTGAGTAAGCACAGAGAGCCACGATTTGTTTTATTCCTAATTCCCAGAATGATTAAAGGAGGGGGGAAAAAAATGATAGATTGACTGTGGAACACGACACTTTTACAGGGTGTCTCCAGCCTCCAAACAGAGGCGGAGCTGGGAGTCTTAACCAACCCTCTTAACTTCATGTTGTTTTACGAGGGGCACCCACCTTTTGCAACACCCTGGGGTCACTGCTAATGATGTGATCCCTGTTCTGCAAGACAGGAAGCCTTGGGCCTCGATAAAACTTGAGGCGTGATTAAAATAAGAGGCTGCTGACGCAGTCTTGTTAATGGAGGCTAAACGAGGCCCAGGCTTCACAGAGCAGGTGCCAAATTAACTGCTCCATTTCCAAATTGTAGTACTACTGAAGGTGAAAGTACACTCAAAGGTGTAAGTGAAGTAACTATACATACTTTTTCTGTTACTGTACCCACATAAATGTTCTTTTTGCATGCTGGAAGGCCCATTTTGATTTTTTTTAACTTTCCACTACAATACTGTAGAGAACGGCTGGATCACACAGTTAAATGCTGCACAGGACTCAATAATTGAGAGCGACAGCTGCAGTGTTGGTTTGCGCCGGGGATAAGTACCTGCAGCATCCTGCACTATAGGGACGTCATTTTTAACCGGAGACGGAGTGGCAATGATGGGGCTGAAAGCTGGTGTGTTGGTTGGCATGACAACACTCCGAGTGGCTCCCAGAGAGGCGCTGAGCAGAGAGTATGATAGACAGGATGGAGAGAGAAGGTATGGGAGTGAGGGGAGAGGAGGTCGGAGGAGAGCGGGAGAGAGGGATGGGGCCTGTAACTGGAGGCCAGGCTGAGGAGCAGAGAGAGGAGGAGGTGGTGGTGGTGGTGGAGGAGGGGTAGAAGGAGGTGCGTTTTGGGTAGCGCTAGTGTCAGCAGGGGTGGTAGGAGCAGAAGTGGTGGCGGGGCAGCCGTGTCCTGGAGAGACAGGTTGACCAGAGAGGGTGAAGGACAGGCAAGAGGGGAAAAACACACACACACACACACACACACACACACACACACACACACACACACACACACACACACAGAGACAGACGGGCACAGATGCAAAAAACAGGGGCCAAATCACGCACGCACGCACACACACACACACACACACACACACACACACACACACACACACACACACACACACGCGCGCGCGCACACGCACACAGAGGGATGGGAGGTAAAAAGGGAAAGATAAAAGATAAGAGAATGATACAAAATGAGGCCCATTCAAGACAAGTAACCCAAACACCAGCCAAAACAACAATGATGAGAGTAGTGGATAATACTGGCACATGGAGAAATGTGAAAATCACAGGCAGGCTTAGATTTAGAAGTACAAATAAATAGAGGAGAACCTGTTTATTCAGTACGTTTGCGGGAAAAAAAAAGAGGCTGCTTCTCATTTCCTTTCCTTTGTCCCACAATTCAACCCACTAAAAGTGCTAAAGTAGACATAAAGCCACAGGGATGATCTCTGGCCAAAGCAAAATGTAATAAGCTACATACAGTGCAATAACTCAAACCACTGATGTACAAAATGGAGGTTTTATGAGGATGACCAGGCAAACTGCAAAATGTCTTGTCCACAACTCAGAACAGAAGAATACAGCATTGTCATCAGCGTCGTTTATTAAGACTAATGCGTCTATTGACCGAAAGTCAAACTACTGAATCATGAAATACATGACTGAAGAATACATGAGATGACAAGTTGCTGGGTGAAGTAGGTGAGTGTGGGTGAAGCACAATGGTCAAAGCTGAGAGTAGAGTCACCTGTATTGTGACTATTCACCTCTGGATAAACTAGACTAAACAAAATCTCCACATGCTACCCTGTCAGGTCAGTTTTTACATATTCTCACCTGCTGGAGAGCTATCGTTGCCTAAAGGTGTGCTGGTGCAGCTGCGGTCCTGGTTGGAGGACTCAGAGGAGAGGCCCAAGGGGCTGCCTCCTCCGCCCATGTAGTCCATGTACTCGTCAGGCTCTTCCATGACACTGGAGAAGTTGGAGTTGACACCCAGATGGGTCGATAAGTGCCCGGACATCATACCGTCCACCCTCTGACCGAGCGGCATCACCTGGAAAACAAAATATCCTTCACTGTAAAGGTACAGTCGAAACAAAGATCCTGGGTTAAAATGTGTCATTAATGCAGGTGTTGGCTCTTGGCGTATGATCAAACATTTCGTAAGACGTCAGAATGAACCTCGTACTTCTGTCATTATATGAAACTGGAAGAAAAGAACAAACAGAACTAGAAAATCCACATGTTTAAATCCACGTACATAATGTACTGCAGAAGTTGGGTGAGGAAATGGTGTACGCTCCAGTGTGACAAAATTCATCAAAAGAATGCCATGTCTGAGCTGTCATTGACTGGTATGACAGGATATGAGCAGTACTCTTTTTTTACAGAACAACACCACAGGAACTTGTTAGTCTTTCCCTGAATCTGACTCATCGAACAGGAAACACAACGTAAAAAAACAAACACAAAACGAACAAACTGAGTTCACAAGTCGACATAACTCTGTTATTTTTTAGCTTAAATAAAAAATATAAAATCATTAAAAAAAAAAGGCCTTTTGCAGCTTTAAATTTCATTTTAAAAGAAGATTTTGTGAGCAGTGCCTGTTGGACGGGAACCTTTCTTTAATATAATTTTCTACATGCAAGAAAAATCAGGATGAAAAACAATATCAGTTTCTTTTTAAAACATTTCAGTGTTTTATGGTGAAAAAAGTTACACAATTGATTAACAGGAAAGACATCAAAACATCTACAATCTATAAATGCATAATTCAAAAGGGAAAAAGTACCTTCTTTGTTTGATCTCTCAGTAAAAGAGTGTGTGAGGTATTCGGCTTTGTTGGAATATGTTACAATGAACACCAGGTGTCCAGCCTGTATTTTCATACAATTATCCTTTTCAGAATGTGACGTGTCACCGTTTGTGCGTTCGTACCTGCGATGGGACTCTATCAAAGTTCTTCCCCAGCATCCGCCTCATGTGTTTGCGTGCGTGTGAGGTCATCTGGTGTTTGAGCAGGAAGGAGAACTGGCAGCCCTCGCGGATGCAGTGGAAGTGACTGTTGACTTGGTTATACTTGCAACCTGCAGAAGGAAAACAATCACAGCTGTAAACTCTCCCTTTGCAGATCAATTTGTCTCTAGCTCATTGCAAGGCACGCAAAAACAGCTCCCGCGCTAAACGCAATATTATCAGTGTGACGGTGTCGTGATTAGATCAAACACAAAGTGAAATATTTTTAGTTTTTTTTAATTTCATGATATAGCTCTGACAAAAGAGGGATCGGGTTTCAAAGTGTTTTGGAGTGTACATGTAGGAGGAATATTAGATCACTCCGGTGTCACACTGAGCAAGTCAAGGCTTCTGTGCACTAAACCTGTGGAGCTCTTTTATTACACTGACATGCTTTATTCAATTAGGAATTTACATAAATAAATTCTCATTTTCTGTGGGCCAATAATGCACACACCCCTGCAAACCAAAGTAAATATACAATTATTACCATATTAAATTCATTTTTCAAAGTATCTCCATTGTCATTTTTCCTTTTGTTCTCCATTGTACTGCTGTCTGCTTCATATTCTTCTGTTCTTTTCTTGTGTTTTAAGCGGTCTGCCTCTAATTGCTTTATGATTTCAAATTAAATGAATGTTCCGTTTTGTGCCTGTTAATCAAATACCATTATATAAAAGCAGGCAGAAATAATTGAAAGAGTAACATGCTGGGCAGGTGCTAGCATGTCAGTAACCATGGCACCCGGTTTAAGAGAAAAACATGTCTGTGTCATCAAATAGCTTTTGCGCACACAATGTTTTAAACACGCAAAGTTGAGCAAATAACAGTAACCCCCCGTGACACGGAGGGCCTTTTGTGAGACAGAAACCAGGTAACATCATCAGCGGTGTTCAGTTTAATGTTGCTGCCATGGATACTGGCAGCCCATCAATTCTTTATGACTGGAGTGCTAGCGATGGTAATCCTTTCTGTTTTTCCCCCAGCCCGAACAATACAGTTGGCAGATCAGGCTGGGGACAAAAAACAGCTGTTTAGGGCCTGGTTTTGTTTGCTTTGTCTCTGCGTTCTGAAAAGCTTGTGTAACCGCCTGAAAAAAACAGATCACTTTTAATTCATTTCTGTGTGATGGCAGCGGTGGCTGTGAGGCGCAGCTTCAGAACACAAACAGGCTAAACCAGACAAGCCAGATAATTAACAAACACAAACCTAATTGCTCATTTCTGACAGGGGCAAAAGAAAGAAGAAAACAACCTGGATGTGATTGCCCTTTTTGACATTATTGCTCATATAGTACAGGCAAGACTACCTCTGGGACTTGAGGTGCCATTGTGAATATGCAAAACGCAGCAACAAAACCTACGAGGCGGACTTGTTTCATGCCTTTTAAACCACTCCCGAAGCGCAAGGTGTGTTTGCCAACACGGGTCTCTCTCTCCCTTTGAAGGGAATATCCTCTTGCAAGAGCAAATACAATTCAGTCTGCAGCTTTCTCAGCAAAACACCTTTAATCCGCACATCTATCCGGGTAAAATATTATCAAGAGCTGTTCAAGTTATGGAGGTTTTTATGGGGTGATGACGGCAACAGGGGACAAAGACAGAAAAAGAAGAGAGACAGGAGGTCAAAACTTTTTTGGTCTTACCCAGCCTGCCACACTCCTCCCTCTTGGTGAAATATTTGAAGCCGTTGGCAGCACGGCGCTCGGCCTTCTCGTGCTTCTTGATGTGCCACGGCAGCTTGGTGGTGATGTTAGTGACAAAGTAGCAGCCAGGCCGCAGACAGTGATAGTGGCCCCTCATTCTGAACTCGCAGTGCTGCAGCGGGGACACATAATTTCCAATTTCATGAGTCAAACGTGGTGACTGTCTGAAAGCCAAAATGAGCTGATTGATTTTATTTGATCTTTCATTGTGTGCAAAGTTAAAGTGACCACCATACACAGTTTCTCCAAAAACATAATCAACACCTCGCAGTCTTTTTCCTTGCTGGTTATTTGGAACATCCCACATTTCTAAGTACAATTACTTTGCTCTTCCAGGCTTCCTACAAACACCCCTCCTCTCGAACATGTCTGTACACCACCATCTGTTTGTGAGGCCCAGATCCCCAAGGACTAGGCCAAATAAGATCTGCTCAGTTCAGGAGATGGAGACTTAGGGGAGGAGGAGAGGAGGCGGGGGAGAAGGGAGGGAGCAGGAGGGGGGACTTTTTGCGAGAGGGGTGATTTTCGACACATTAATGAATTCATTTAAACGGTTTTCCAAATACGGGCTCATGAGAGCAGGCAGGGGCTGCCATTTAGGTTTCATTTGTGAAGCATTCCCCTGATTTTTGCCCTATTCCAGACAGCCTTGTTTACTGTGCAAGTGACAATGATTTATTGGGTAATATCAGCTAAATTGGCCTTTTCTGAGAGGAGAATGCGGCAGTCAAAATGACATCATTGACATATAAACAGGCATTACTGGGGTGAGTCGACTGTCTTTCTCAGGAGAGATGGAAGACGGGGAGCAGTGCTTGTGAAAGCCTTGAGTCAAATAACCTCAAATACTGGTCTAATAGATAGCATACTTCATGCTTAGAAAGCTCTGGGGGATGACAGTAGGTGATTCAGCTCCTGGCTGACTTCTCAAGCCGCACTCACCTGGTTGGGACAGAGACACTGAAGAGAGTAGTAAGAGAACTGGTCGCGGACGTTCACCAGGTTGTTGTTGGGGTTGATGTGGTCCAAACAGTGGGACTCTGCCTTTCCAGAGGTCTTGCACACATACTTGCAATTTCCAAACAAGCAGTGGAAGTGGAACTTGTTTGAGTACTTACAGTCCGTAGCCAAACAGGGATCACTGGGTGGACAAAAATGGAAAACACAGTTTCATCAACTCTTTAACACAAGAAAAGAAACACACTGTATTGAGTGCAAGACACAAAAGTTTTCTTGTACTTTTCCTGGAACTGCAAGAAACCAGGTTTGACTTGTGGCTTAGCATTCTCCAGAGAGGTGGTGGCCAGAGGAGAGTTGGCTGGCAGGTTGGGCATCGAGGCCGGCATCTGAGGGATGCTGCCCGTCAGCTGCTTCCAGGCCAGCAGGGAGGGAGGAGGAGAGCTGTAGCCACCGGAGGAGGTCAGGTGGGCCACATCTATGGAGGGATTGTTGGCCATAGAGACAGGGGCCACAGGCTGCAGCGGGGGCCCCTCAATGGAGTCCTTGCCCTCACCAAACAGAGGCTCCGACTTCACTTTGAAGGTGGCTCGGAGGTGGAAGCTGTAAAACAAGACGGAAGCTCATTTTTATACTGATCAATAAAAAAAACAAAAATGCAGAAAGTAAGAATATATTTTCTGATCATGAACCGGTGTGACACTCACTTAGCATGTTTTATGGCCCCATCCACGGTGCTGAAGAGTGCACCACAGTCCTCCACCATGCAGTGAAAGTGCACTTTCTGAAGGAAGTCACACTGAGCCTCGCAGAAGTCGTCCGTGTCAAACCTTAACATAGACAGATAAGGCCTTTTCAAATAAACACTAAAAGGACCAACATGACCGGATTCTTCATGTTTCAGGGGGTCTCCAGTGAAACGGTATGTGAAGAATAGCATACACAGGAAAACCCCTTCACAGGACAGTGCTTTTAAACACTCTGTTTTCTCACTTTCAAAGTGAATGAGTGAGTGAATCTGTGTTTTATTTTACCTGCGGAGGTACGTCCTCCAGATCTCGGTGGGTTTTTCTGGCAGCGGCCTCTTCAGCACTCTGTTCAGATACTGCGCTGCCTCGGAGGTGTCCCCGCCCTGGCCAGCCTCCAGCTCCGTCTTCAGGTTCATGGCATTGAAGAGGGCAGGATTCACCTGTGACATCTACAAAACACATAGCACATAAACCACCATGTTAGCTGAGCATACGTGAGCTGGGCGCTTGCATATGTTAGTGAGAGTGTGAGAATGAACACACACACACACATGATTTGGCGAAGCAAAAAAGAGCAGCCAGATTTACAAACATTCAGGGTTTTGCTTGAGTGCAGGCCAAGCGTGTTTGCCAAGCATCCTCCGGGAGCGACTGTTAACCCTTTTATGTGATGTGGTGGTTTGAATCAAACCCAAAAATCTGACATGACAACAGTTCTGAACCCACTGTCTGGGTTTAATGTCTGCCGCTCTGAAGTTAAGCTCTCGCAGGGAAAGGTTAAAAAAAGACAACGTGTGTGTGTGTCTGTGTGTGGAGGGGAAGCGTGCAAGAGGGAGGGAGAAGGTCTTGATCTGCTGGTGAGAGTGAAAAAAATAAAAATGGAGGCTGATCCGCCATTACATCATCAATGTGATGGAAACCGCCTGGCACATTTGTATCAGTCAGGTAAGATATATGACTTAGACTATGTCCATTTTAATCTTCACAAAAAAAATATACACGTTTAAATTTCCATACGCTCACATTTAGACTTGTTAAAAAATGAGGGCAGCGCCTTCCTGCTTTTTCTCCTCTGACTTTTTAATCAAATAATTTATAAACTCTATAAATAAATGTGGAGTGAGGCGGGGGAAGAAAAAGTATAAAGGGGGAGAAAAAATGGACGGCCTGTTCAAAACAGCTCATCAAAAAACAAACATCTCTATATATCTGGCATGGCACCCAGCTACTGCTTCATTATATTAATTTGTGAGAGGTGCAGTGAAAATTACACTGTATGAAAAATGGCTGGAAAATTTAAATGATACAAACTCATCTTATTAGCGGTGAAACATTAAAAAACAAACAGGCCCCTCCGTGTCCTGCTAATTTGTCTTGGGATGAAAGGCGTTTGATGGATGGATCTTACCTTATTCATAAGCGAGGATAAAAGAGATGTATTCCCTGGTACAGGGTGTCCGTTTGATTCATTACTGGAACAAGGAAAATGAACAATGTTTAGTCAAGATTTGCATGAGAACAGTAAATATTACTATTTATCACACAAGGTGAGGCTGTATAATGAAGAAGAAAAATGCTGTCTTCTTAAGGAATAAGATCTACCTCTATCTTTCTGCGTTGGGGGGGAGATTGGAGGTGAAGGTTTATGTAAACATCTTTCTCACACAAAAATGGAGAAATGGGTTGAGGATTTTATAATTGTATGTGCCTGTATATATATATATAAACCATGTTTTTGACAAATAATTGTGAATAGAATCATCTATCAATCAGAGAAACCTTATTTCTGTCTTGATTTTTTTGCAAATATATTGGTTAGATTAATGGGAATAACAATAATTAAAATTCTCCCTTCTTTATTTAACTCTCAGTACACCTCGCAGCTGCATACCTGTGGTCTTTCTTGCTCAGGTCCAGGCTATGCTCCTGCGTGGAGTCCTGGGAAGCCCCGGAGTTGGCGTCCACCGGTTCCTGCTTCACTTGAACCAGATTGAACTGGCTGGCTAAAGCCGGCTGCCTGTTCCCTAAAGGATCAAGCCAGAGACGCAGAGAAGAGAAGAGACAACAAAGTTATTGTTGGTCAGCATTATTACCCTGTGACGAGATCCAATCTGACTTCGGTCCTGGCCCGAAAAGAATACTCCGAGTGATAATTATTGCAAAATTATGTCAGGCCGTCAAGCCTTTTAAATGGTGATTGAGAGGCGGGAGATATGAGGGAAAAAGACTCCTTTTTCTACAGCACTTGTCACAACTCATTTGCCGGGCTGCCTCTTAACTGGTCATTAAGTGAGATGCTAATGCTGAGGGAAAGTGGCAGTCTCAGATTGGCCACCCCCTCCCTTCCCACCTTCCCAGGCTCCTTGTTGGCCTGACAACGGGCGGCAGCCAATGCCACTGAGCGTACCCACAAGGAACAGGGGTGCTATGTCGGTCAGATTGGAGCTGACAGCCAATCAGATTGGTTCAAATAGCGTGACCTCTCGATCACATTCTCCTCCAAATAGGTATTCAGTGAATGCTGTGTGAGGACAGGAGCACTGAATTGAAATAAATAAACACCAGGGGACGACCTGAGGTAGAAATGCTGACAGGAAGGTGGATTCTGCCCCCTCCCAGTCCCAAGGGATTGAAATATTAATTTGTCCTGGGGCTATACAGCGAAAGCTGGGCTTTAGGTTGACAATAAGTGGTGGTTTATTTAAAAAAAAAAAAAAAATGTGAGTGGGACGGCTGAGGTTCCCTGGCATGTGGGCTCTGAGACACTTAAACTGCAGCTCACCAGCAGCCGTGATTGGTTTGGTGGGAAAACTGTTGTTTAGGAATCAGGGCTGGTGTTGAGGGATAGTGACAGGCAAGGTCATGGGCAACCAAGTGTGTGCCCTTGGCCCTGGTGACGATCCTCTCCTTTTTCCTGCTAGGGGAAAAAACAAGACCAGCCTACGTAAGGGGGAAACCGACCAGAGTTCCCCCCCTTGCTACCAAGATGACCCAGAGACATATCAGGCAGAATAGGAGTGGAAAAGCCAGTCTTGGGCCCTGTCAGCTGAAAGCTAGGAGATGGGGAAGTGTCAGTGTCAGTGTCAGTTCAGTTTGACAATGGCTGGGGTTGGAGGGGTTGGGGGTGGGGCTAAAGGAAAACAGCAGTCAAACAATTTTGCGTCTGGTTTGAGGTCGCCGACTGCTTCCCAAGTCTCCGTCCAGCTTTCCTTCCCTCCCCCCAACTTGATAAGAATATACCCAAAATTAACTAGCCAGACAAATCCTGCCTTGTCATTGACAATTAAATCAACTCAGATGAAATGAGAGCACATTATATCAAGAGCAGCCACTTGCTGTATGATCTACACATGATCACCGGGCTGAGTATTCCTGCACTAAACAGAGGATAAGTTGACTGTTTACTATGGATTACAGTGCACAACTATCTTATTCTGATGCACATCGTGAAATTATTTTTTCCACCCACTTCCCAAGGAGGGAGAACAAATGAGTTTGACTCAAAGCAGCTTCTTTCTGGAAATTATCCAGGAATAATGTACGACCATGTAATTACTCCGGATAAGATACAGAGCTTGTGAAAGATCATTTGTACTGTGTGTCTAATTAGTAAACCCTTCAGATGCTTGAATCTCTGGGAAAAACACTTAGGGGTAAATTAGAGCGGAACATTAATATTTAAAAAAAATACTGAAGGCAGAAACAAGAAAAATGCACAATTCACTGCTAAAGGGGTGAAGTTTCACAACCCGATGAAAAAAATAAACTCGGTGAAAAATAGCCACAAACAGTGACTTTTCTCACACCTTTTCACAGAAGCACAAACCACTTCCTCCTCATTTTTTAGCCCTAAATGTCCTGTTCACACATTTTATGAAGCAAATATGAGAAACAAAAACCACAGTTACTCTTCCATCATGCATCTGCACTCCACTTTTAACACTAACGTATGTGATTGAGACGGTGGAGCTTCTTTTATAGACCATTTGTTCTCCAGAAAAGAGATCTGAGCTGGAGCCTCTGAGTGAGCCAGTGAGAGGGGTGGTGAAGGCACCATCTGTGGAGGCCCCACCCTCAGTGGGGGCCTTCCCAGTGTTCAGACTACCTGCTGGAAGCCCAGAGGTGGAGCTCAGCCTGACAGCCTGGGCTCAGCTCGGCTCCCCGGAGCAGCTGCCCCGGCTCTCTCCCAGGGCCTGTCCTGCTCCAGGAGTACCACCAGGAATTGTAATCCGTCCCAGTCCCAACATCCGGAGCAGTCCCATTTACAATCCACTCCCCACCTGCTCCGGCAGAGCACAAGAGGACCCGCTGCAGCTGAATGCAAGACAATGCTGCGCAGTGTATTATCAACTGACTACTTTAACTTCATTTTCATTTTCAGAGGCTTTGTTTAGAGCAAAATGATAAACATAGACAAGGCAATTACCTCCAAAATTTATGTGAATTATGTTTATGCTAAATAGACAGTGACATGTTCTCGTGGAAACAGAAGGTTTCTAGAAATTCAGAAAATGTGTCTTTGCTGATGCATGCAAGTGTGTCTCAGTTCTTGTATCAGTGAAAAAAAAAAAAAAGCCTGTTTCTTAGCTCTGGTGCATTGAGTCATTTCTGCCCGAGTGATTTCAGTTTTTTTTTTATCAGTTTGCATAGAGGATATGAAAAAAAAAAAAAGCTTCTTTTTTTTTTTCTCGCAATTTCTGAACTTAATTTCATTCCACCTCCATTTGCTTGGAACGGGCGCAGACAGAGATAAGAGACCAATGATGAGGAAACATGTTCAACACAAGCCCCAGGAGCCCCCACTCTGAACATCATAAGAGACTTTTACAGGCTCTACTCTCCCCTGTCAGCGCATTTATCTCCAAATGGATTGTGGGTATCTAACAAACGATCAACACAATAACAAGCCCAGAGCAGAGGACCATGCCTTCGGTATGTCCCTTTAAGCCTGAAAACAGCAGTTTATTCTGCCTTTTTCTCCGCTTTGGGAAAGTTACAGAGATGACCTCTGAGTAGTGCACCCTCTGCTCAGTCCACACACAGAAGAAATATGTAGCAGGATATTGTCTTTGGAGATGACAGAGCTCAAAAGGTTTTTGTTTTTGTCTGTTGATTATCAAAATTGTTGGAGTTTTTTTTACTCTTTCTTTGTGCACAAATAACCATTTTCCAGTATGTAATTTATATTTGACTAACCTGTGTCTAGGTTGTTGGAGGGCTTCAGGGCAGCAGCCGCCAGTCTGGCCATCATGGGTGATATCAGACCCTTGCTTGCAGAAATCTTCTCCATAATGGAGGAGGTGGCAAAGGAGGTCGGGGTAGACGCCATGGCCCCTTCTGCCCCCATTGTGGAGCAGCCTTGGGTCAGTGTGTCGGTGGGCATGGAGTGGGCCCCGGAAGATACAGCTGAAATCAGGCTGGCGGCTGGTGGAGGTGGTTGGAGGGGCAGCCTGGGCATGAGGGGGAAGAATGGGTTGGAGGTGGCCAGGGCGCTGTTGGACAAGGCAAGGGCCACCGGCATGTTGCTGGGCAGAGCCTGAGACAGCAGGCTGGACATACGCTGGCCCACACTGGCCATGGAGGGGGTGGACTTGAGGGTGTGGCCTGACTGAGAGGAGGAGGAGACAGCAGTGATGGTCGTGGCCAACAGGTGCGGTACAGTGCTGGATTGCTGGGTCGTCGGCGAGGCACTCAGGCTGGAGTTCTTGCTGCTGATGGTCGAGAAGTCCATCAGGTCATCGTTGCTCGACTCCTCTGGCTCATCCTTCGGCACCAGGTAGGCGGAGGGGAGGCCCATGACGCCGGAGGAGCGAATGTGCCGACGCTCGTGTTTACGCTTGTGGGAGGTCATCTGGCTGGTGGAGGTAAAGGTGAAGCCACAGCCCGAGCGGATACAGTGGAAGTGGTTGGTAGCTTTGCTGTACACGCAGCCCTCATACTTGCATTCCTCATACTTATAGAACTTCTTGAAGCCGTCTTTGGCGTAGGCATCATCCTTGATGTGGTAGCTCTTGTGCTTCTCAATGTCACACTTGTTCTTGAAGGTGAATGTGCAGCCTGGGCGCCTAAAAAAAAGAAAAAGATAATTAAGAAAAAAATATGATTAGGTAGGATGCACTGTTACCCCTCCGTACCTCAGTACAGATGGGAGTCATGGAGACAGTGTACATGATTCAAATTCTTCACAATGGAGGAATGATAAGTGGGGCGGTTCAGTGACACAGCAGCAGCTCATTGACACGTCACCACCTGCAACCTCTGCCGAGAGCGCCACATTCCTGGGAGGTAGTTTGATGAATCAACCAAGGGATTCTCTGTAGTTATCGTAAATGTTTCTGTGATGCAGGCTCTTACATTTTTCAACTTTATGTACTTTAAAAAGGTTTTTTTTTTTTTTTTTTTTAAACTGATTTACTTTGATTTATTCTACTCTCCCGTCGAACTCGGACTCTTTAATGTTAAGAAATACGATTTAGTCATGATTTAACTTCTGGTGGTTATAAAGTGTGTACTGCATTTTATTTTTATTTTATTTGTTTTAAATAAGGAACATAGTTATGTTATTTTTTTAGTGCTTCTAAAGTGCCTGCAGCCAGGTGTCGATTCATATGTAAGCCAAAACACATTATAGTAAAAAAATATTTAAAGTTGGTTTAAAAAGAATACATTTTAATCCATTTATGCGTAATGTGGAACTTATCTATGTGGAAAATATATTCGGTGTGTTCACCTGCAGTGGAAGTGTGTCGTCTTCTGCCCATAGAACTGACACCCGACTGTACCGCAGTCCTCAGTGGCACGAAATCTCTGGAAGCCGTCGTTGATCAGCTGGGCGTTCTTTTTGTGGAAGTTTTCATGGGTCATGACATCCGAGGTGCTGGTGTACACCTTGCTGCACCCCACCTGCAGAGCAGACACAAAGCATAGGAATCGAAAACAAGACTTGGCCCGCAGCAAGCATCTGAGTTTCAGTTTGCAAGAATAGTTTGAAAAAAACAACTTCTAAAATGCTGATGTGATGTACTGTACAAGCTACAGAGAAGAGAGCTTATTGTGGTTAGGAAAATGCTAGTGGCCTAGAAATCAGTAGAGGAAAGTTGTTTCCTCACATTCACAATTTAATGTGTGTTAATGCGCACCAGAGTTTCACGTGAATTGGAAACAATCTTACCATTGTGACCATAAAAAAAAGAAGTGACTGAAAGAGGCAGTGGTCACAGAGGGCTGACGAAACTACAGTTTCTTCCTGGCAAAGCAGCCTTTTAGAAAATGAAATTCATATTTGGAGTGTGAGTCGCCACAAACTTACTGTAACTCTGAGAACAGGAAAGAAGACAGGAGTAAGATGACTGTCTTTAGTTTAAATTGCTCTGGTACACAGGAGCCCGCAGAGCCAACAAAGGAGGGAAAAAAATTGTAATGTTTGAATTAAAAGCAGCAATTGTATATCATCCCTGGCACTTTTCACCCGCACAAACCGGGCAACTTCTCCATATTGAGTCAAACAATGAAAAAAATGCCACGGTGTTTTTTTTTCCTCCCAAATCAAGAGAGCCGATGCCAACATCTGCAGGTTCTCAGAGACTGTTAAAACAAGGGTTGAAACGTCCTAATAACAATTACACCGTGAGAGAGGTTTAAAAAAGAATATATCTCAAGCCATCCTCTGCTGCGCTGCTGCGCTGCTGCCCTGCCGGTGAGAAAGCTCTCGGCACAATGACACATTGAAAATAAGCAGATGTAAAAAAAATTAAACAAATCCAGAAGGGGGAATAATCTTCAACGGGCTGCTTGGTACTAAAAGATGAAAAATGTGCAGTTTATATAAACACCTAACAGAATTTTATCCATGCCAATTAAGGAGCGAGAGAGTGTAAAGAGGAGGGGGAAAGCAGAAGCAGCCTCACGTGTCTTCGCCCTTTTTAAATTTTCTTTTATTTACATGAGGACATGTTTTGTTAAACTGCTCTTAAGCGAAAGTTTGAATGGAAAACGTGTGGAACTGTGTGGTTCTTAAACATCCTGAAATTGTGTTTGTCTTGAAAGTGGCCTGATTTTCTAGATCCGGATGAAATTTGTGTAATTTTTTTCTGCAGCTATTTTTTCACAAGCCTCGTTCTAATTTAAGCAAAGTGATTTCATTGGTGCTAAAAAGTTATTTAAAGGAACCTAATGGACAGAATTAGGCTTTAGACTCTATATGGACAATCATGTATGTTGTGTGCCACTGGGATATAGATTGAATCATGAAGTGTGCATTTCAACTTCACGTTCTTTATCAGAATGAGTGAGCAGTGGGTTTTTTGCACTGTATGTAATGCTTAAGAACATGGAACCATATTTGCAGATGTTTCCGTGTGTGCGTGCATGCATCTCTACTGTACATGTTTGTGGGTTTATTGTGTGTGTGTGTTTGTGTGTAGGTGGAAGAGGAGCTGTGAGTCTGCAGTGTACCTGCATGCAGTGGTAATGGGTGCTTTTTCCATTGAGGTGGCAGCCATGGTAGTAGACGCTGCAGTCGTCCAGAGGGCTGAAGCGCATGAAGCCATGCTGCAGGGAGTTGTCCCTCTTCTTGTGCATGTTGTAGTGCCTGATTACATCCTGCTTACTGGTAAACCGCTGCAAAAAGGGGAGGGGGAAAATGTACGGCAACAGGTTGGTGTTTATTTAAACCAGTCACAGAATCAGCAACAAGTCACTTTATCTCTGTGGAAGCAGCAGCTGCAACATGCGGGAGCCAATTGGCAGTCGGGGAGGGATGTACACACTGCAATAGAGAGGGCCAGGATGTCTTTAAAGAGGACTCTTTCTGGGGTTATTGATTTACTTTGCATATCTCAAAGTTTTTTTTCCTATCCAAATGCAGCACCAAAGGCTATGGGACTCTCTGGGCGCAGGAGAAGCTTCCACGTGGAACATAAAGTATGTTCCCTATACACCCCTTGTCTCTGTGTTGTATTATTCCCCTCCTACAAAATGTATTTTTCAAATTAAGATGAATCAATTGACATGCAAGATCAGAGTTCTGATGTTTTTGGCTCTGGAAAAATTCTGTTCCGTGCAGATGGTTTCTCAGACGTGCGCAGGGGAAAACAGAAGACAACAGAAACAAACAAACAAGTCAACCAAAAAACATTTTCCCTTTCAATTCGCTGAGATATGATTCCATTTTTAATTAAAGCATGAACGCTTGCTTTTGGTGCAGGTTTCGCTTGTAATGATGAGTGAATATGCTAAGAGACCCGCCTTCTAAAATTACAAAATAAATAAATAAATAAAATCCCTCCCACAGGCGGGAGTCAGGAAGGGGAAACAGAAAAGTCACTCCATAGAGACCTGCAGCAACCAAATCTGCTGTAATTGGGTTTAAGCTGATGTTACAGAAACTGTAACAGGAGAAGCTTAAATCAATGAGACAGTTCTGTCTTCAATCCATATTTATTTCCAGTTGAGGGAAAAACATCAGAAAGAACTATTCTAAAAAGCAACTAATTGCTGTACAAAGTAGGGTAATTGCTTTGTGTCATGTGTTCCACTTGCGCACGATTAAAAAGCTGAGATCTCACACAGCTGTTCATTCCCTTCCCTTGGCCTGTTTCCCACTGTATATTTCTGAAACGTCTGACTCCTGGAGCACTTCATTACGATTTTTTTTATCACATTGACTAAAGCTTTAGATTTATCACTTTTTGAGTTTCTCTTTTTTTTCTCCAAAAAAATCCCAATCTCAGTTCATCATTTTGAGCTTTTTGGTGTGCGATGGTTGATAATGACCAGAAGACAAGTTGAACTGCGGTCATGGTACATTCGATCCATTAAGCTGTCCAAAATAGGCCATGGAGAGAGCTGACTGGGAAAAAGATCTAATTTTCAGTCGAGTGGTGATGAAGGTTGGGAGCCACTTGCTACATTTATTTTAGGATTCCCACTAGTGTGGCAAGATGCACACTCTCCCTCATGTACAAGCCCATGAAAGGAGAATGTTAAGACTCAGCCAATTGCCCGCAGGCTGGCAGTGGGATAATATTCCAGGAGTGTGTGTCATGTAACATTTCATGAGTTATCGCTTTGAAAGGGGCTGCTCATCACTGCCTGCCTATTTTTTTCAGTGTATTGACATCCCGAGAGCTGGCTTCCAAAGCATATCTGTGTTTCCACGCAACGCCAAAGCAACAGAGAAATGTGGACCTGACCGTGGAAATTGCCATGATAACCTGAACTAACGCTCTAAATAATGACATGAAATGATTTTCCTTTGTATTCCTCCAAGAATGTGTCTCATCAGACTGTGAAGTGGGATTCAAGCAGAAAATGAAAGCTTAGATCTGTAATGCTTTTCACCACATAAACAATATTTATCGAGCGGTAATCTCTCTTGATCAGGAGCAGGCAGGAGATTACAGCTGAAGATGGCTTAATTCAGAGAATTGGTAAGAAAGGCAGGAAAACACACAGCTCGAGCTGCGCATGGATTTTTTACATCTTCGACAAATCTACCCGTGTTTGTCTAACTCTGTCAGGCCATATGCTACGGCAAACACAAGGCCTGTGTGATGATCTGCTTTGTGTTTATTCTCCTTCCTGTGCCATACATGACGTCTCACGGGACCAGGCCAAGATTAATAACGTGAAAGTGGATTAAAAGTAGGCCCTTTACGGTGGCAGGCTCTTTAGAAAGAAAAAAGAACAAACAGAGAAAAACGAGCCATATTTCAAGCATACTTACAATTAACCTTTCTAATAAAAGGCCAACTGTCAAACTGTGCCTGACGACGTCTGAAAACTGAACGGATGTAAATACCTGCTGCCTGTTCGGCAGACCAAAGACCAACAAACTTTTCATGTGTAAACTTTGGCTGGGTGTGGCCACCAATGAAAAGAAGACACGTTATCCTATTTGTCTATCCTGGGATCATTACATCCCCCCTCATCATGTCGTGATAAAAGAGATTATAAAATAAATCACTCTACCTTGTTGCGATCAACATGGAAATGGTTCACTAGCTGGTTTTAACCACTGAGGGTGGTTCTTGAAACTAAATTTCTTTTGTATTATTTTATGAACTGGGAATGTGTATTTGAGTGATGCTCAAGAAAAGTGATAAAATACTCACGCTCACCTGGTAGTTACACTCGGGGTCCATGCAGTGATAATGCTCTCTGTACTGATAGGCACAATGCACGTGTCCACAGTGTTGACTTCCAGAGAACCTGAAAACAAAGTTACAGGACACATTCCCACAGTTAACCACATTTTAACCGAGCAATGGATAAAAAGACTGTTTGAAAACCTGGGAATACGTCAGAGCTCATCGCACAAAGAACAATCATCGGGATAAAAAAAAGCTGAATAATGAAGCAGCTCAGAAAGATGTTAGAGTGATTCAAAAGTGATCAACAGCAAATCAAGAATGATTAGTGGGGAGATTATTTAAAATATCACGAACGGAACAAAACAGGTGAAGGAGTTTTCAAAGGCATTGTGCTCATCTCACCTTCAACGTAACGAAGCTCACACCTTCCAACTGACTTCTGCTTCCCACACTGTTGCAACAATTTACCCGTCTGTCACACCAATTTCAGCCAAATTATCTCCATTTATTTCCAAAGCAGCCGTAAGAGACACTTATTATACTGAAACCCTCTCCCCTCACACACATACACACACAGCCACTCAATCATCAGGATATCCACGACTACTTTATTTCTCATTGCTGTGAAAGTCCTTGTCAAATCATCGCGGAGTTCTTTCAGGTTAACCACAAATTTTGCTTGGTGAGGTAAATGGCCAGGTGTTATGAGATGCGGGAAAAGCTCTGTCTACTCTTCACCCCAAACCTTTTCACTGTCTGGATCCAGAAACCAGATATTAGTCTGGTGCTGGTTAAGAAAAAAAAAAAAGGCAGCGAATTGCTACAGTACAGCCACTTTTATGATGGTGATTATAAGCCTGACGATGATGACTGTTAAAATCCTCCAATTACCAGTGAAAACACACAAATAAACATTTGCACTGCTGCTGCCAAGAACTCCATCTGCTAGTGCAGAAGAGAGAGAGAGAGAGAGAGAGAGAGAGAGAGAGAGAGAGAGGGGGAAAAGGGGGCTAAGTCATATTTTTTCCATCTCTCTTTCTGTTTATTCCTTGTTCAGATTATCCCAGAGCTGCATTTACAGATCACTTTGCTGAGTTCATTAAGTTAATTGAACGGCACATCTACTACTGTTTTTAAGTTGGCTGTGTGTTTTGTGTGTGTTTGTGTGTGTGTGTGTGTGTGTGTGTGTGTGTGTGTGTGTGTGTGTGTGTGTGTGTGTGTGTGTGTGTGTGTTTGTGTGGAAAATAGTTATGGAGGTAGAGGGGCCTTTGGAAAAAGTCTGACGGCTCCTTTAGAAAGTTGAACCAGAAGTCGTGCACACACTAAAGCCAACATATGTCCCCACTATTAATGTTTCTATACCATTCTGTCACACACATGCACACTCACATTCACACTGATTAACACACAAAGCCCCCCCATCCCCCTGAGACTACGGCCCACCCCTCTGCTCATTGCCCAGCTGTATCACTTTGCCTCTGGACAATTCCCACTTGCCGCGTCAGGGGGCCTAATGGGCCTCTGCTATTCAGCAGCAGATTAAATATTAATATCGCCACGATACAGAGATTGCAGCGCATCTCC
This sequence comes from Embiotoca jacksoni, assembly GCF_022577435.1. Taxonomy (NCBI): domain Eukaryota; kingdom Metazoa; phylum Chordata; class Actinopteri; family Embiotocidae; genus Embiotoca; species Embiotoca jacksoni. The sequence continues at coordinate 8,306,757 of NW_027185447.1, forward strand.
AGTTACAATAGAGATACACAGATCAAAGTGCCGAGGCAATGGTGGGTGCATGAAAGCATTTAAAGAGTGAAAGCTGCAACTAAACACAACCAGGGAAGCTCTTTAAAACATCAAACTGTAGTGCGGTGAACAAATGAACAACTTTTTTTTTTCAGTTTTTGCTACGATTGGATACGAACACATTTACAAAGCCGGTTTTTAGTATTAGTGTGGACTCATTAGCCCTGGCTGTAAAGAGGACCCTCCCCCGCTTCTACCTCCCCTCCTGGTGCTACATTTGCCCTTTTTATGAGCCCTCCTTTTCCATTTTTTTTCCCTCCCTCCTCTTCTTTCCTTTCTCTTTTTTCTCAACCCCAACACGGAAATTGAAACTGTATCTGGGCTTATCTGCAACCTCCCCGTGCATCAACTGCCGAGATGTTTAGACAAATTTTATGCATTATGCAGCGCAAATATCAAAACAGTTCTTGGCAGTGCCAGCAGAAGCCTCATTAAAAATTCCTTAATTAAATCTTCTTGCAAAATGTAATCAGTCCAAGGAAGGGGTTTTGTGTGTGTGTGTGTGTGTGTGTGTGTGTGTGTGTGTGTGTGTGTGTGTGTGTGTGTGTGTGTGTGTGTAGAAGAGGACGTGTGTGTGTGTGTGTGTGTGTGTGTGTGTGTGTGTGTGTGTGTGTGTGTGTGTATGTGTCTGTCAGTGCCAAGGCTTTGATTTGTGCCCTTCATGTTATGGCTTGGAGAAGTAATCATTAACGCCAAAGCCACTTTGGCTTTTCAAATGCTGTTTTTCTTTCTTTTTAAACGGAATAAACAAACAAGTGATAATCACCTTTTTAGTGTCGCCTCAAGATGAATCCAGAATGGGGGACATTGTTCTGTGTCCACTGAAACACAAGATACCTCCCCTCCCCTCCCCTCCATGCTTTTGTCTCTGTCGGTGTGAATGACTGACTTTTAAGATCAATCACTTCGTCATGTGTTCGACAAAAAATGGGCAGAAGCCTGATCTCATATCCTCTCTGTCAGTCACAGCTAATAATACAAAGTTGCACAGAATTATGTTCTTCTTAATGTTTTAGTGCTGTACACAATGTGAGCATTTACTCATCCAGTTACAGTAGCTATCATCAAGCCATTTCTCTTTCATTACGCCCCATCCTTCTCCTTCCACAGCACATAAATTTGAGTCTTTTCTTAATTAATTTAGTGCACACAGAACATTGCCATACCAGCCTCATTACATCACTGAATAAAATGCACCAGCAGTGGATAAAAAAAAAAGGTTTGTCTCTGTTTTGGGTGTATTTTTCCATTGGCGCAGCACATTGAAGGATTTGCATACCTGGCAATATATTTCTGGTAGAGGTTGATGTCGTCGCTGGGGGGTTTATCTGGTGGCAGACCATTCCTAATGCAACAGCAAACACAAAAGAGACAGGATTAATGGTGAGCTTGGGCTGCCTGTTGTTAATAAAAACAAACTGACACAATATTTACTTACAAGCCGCTCCCAAACTTTGGACTATCAATATACATTTTCCTGTGGCACAACAGCGTTTTCATGTGCCGTATGAATCAAGGATGGAAGGCTCACACTTTGATGCATGGTCTCCCAACCAATGAAAGGCAAAATGCAGGAGCAAAAGGACATTAATCTTTTATGGGGGTATTTTGGTGAGTGCTCATATGCAAAACTGGATAATGGGGATGTGGAGGAAAAGCTCTGAAAAGGTATTTTCTGATAAACTCCAGAGGCCTGGACTCTGATGCTGATGTCAGGTTGTCTCCAATCAGTCTGGACTCAGTTCAAACAACAATGTAAGACAACTTTGCAGCTTTAAATCCATATAGATCAAGCTAATCGACTTTGCATCCGTTTCAACCTAATCAAAATAATTTCAAAGCGGGAAATCAAGAAGAATTTATCACATCACAGGGGCGTGTTGAGGAATGATGTTTGCTTTTTGTCGCCTGTACAGTGAGTCCCTTCATGATGCTGGCCTGAGAAATAACAGTCATAATACAGTATTGGTCCTGTTTGCTCCCTCTCAGCAAGTGGCATTTAGCTCCATGTAAGCAGCTCCACATGGGGGGGTGACCTGAGGTTAATCTGGCCCAGAGGGGAGGATGCACTGCCAGACATTCTCCCTAGTACCCCATCTCCTCCATGTATACAAGCACCAGACTGGGTCAGTTAGCCAAAACTGCAACACCAACCTGACAAAGGCCAAAGCCTGAGGGAGAGGTGCCTAAGGGCTCTTGAACAGTGTCTTTGATAGGTCTTGACTAACAGGAGACAAGGTCAAAACCAATCAAACAGACTCAGGGAGCTGTTTCCTACTGGTAGTGTGCACAACTGTAGGTTAGCTCCCCAAACCCCTCGTTTGGTTCCTTTAAAGTGCACTCATCAGGCAGTGTTGAGTCGGCCCTTGTGACTTGCCGGGAGGTTAGTCATGGCTCCAAAGTAATTAAAGGGAGAGTTGTTACACCCTAGCCAAACGAAAGAAGTCAGTCACTTTGCGATGACTGTGCTAAATCAGTCTCCGTGGAGTGCTACAGCGAGTAAACACTTCATGCACCTTCGCAACTCATCATGTCGTGGATCTATTGGGCGCTATGCGCTATTTCACACTACATTTCTGTTGGCTGCTGTGAAGGTAGCAATTACCTTTGCGTTAGGCTAACTGACTCACAGTAGCAGTTAAGTGTATGTGAGCTCCACATTAGGTCCATGGGGTCCAGCTGAGAGACCATCAGTGTGTAGAAGACAGACCTGCGAGCTTTCAATCCACCAGTAAACTTCAAATTTCACCGACAGGTATTATGACTTACAAGCAGATTTTTTTTTAAAGAACTATGTATCAATTTGCTGCAAATAAGTAATGCATTAGTCAAACAATATTTTCCATCAGAAAGCACCTCTAAACCTAGCAAAACAAATCTCAATCACCGTACATTATTGAGAGGTTTGTCGTGGATTTTTGTTTTTTTTGGTGCTGATAGTGCCACCATGTTTCACTTTGTCGTGCAATTATATTTTTACAATCCTGCTGAACTTTTACAGTTCAAGGCTTAAAAACAAATCTAATAACATCCCCACTCCATCTACAAATAAAATGCTATTTGTACCAAGTTTAATGCATCTAAAAGATGTAGAACTTGGTGTGGTGACAAATTTAGTGACTTGCTTATGTTTTTGGACAATTCTCTGACAAAACTCTAAAAAGAAAACAGCACTATCTATCTGCATGTGTAATGTCATACAAATTAAAACATACTAAATTAAATCAAAAGCATTGTATACCTTTGGCAGAGGCTTTCTAGTGTTATAATATGATGTCTGAACGGACTTACTTAACAGAGGACACGGTGCCCGTGGTGATGGAGTCAGTCTTGGAAAAGCTGGACTTCAGGTAGTCAGAGGCATTGAAACTTATGTGTCCCGCCTGGTCCATTGTGAGCCCTGGGGCGATGCTGGCCCCAGCTGCGCTTACAGTGGGAACACCAGGAGCTCCGGTGTTCCCAGGTGCTGTAGCGAGGACATTGGGCATCAGTGACGCCTCAGGGTTTCCTGGCATTAGCTTCTGAATTGTTCGGATGTCATACTTCGAAGGGCGACCCACTTTGCCAGTCTTAAAGGCGATGGCACCGCCCATATCAGGGTTGCCCTCACCGGGCTTGAACAGGTGCAGAAACTTGACGTTCTCCAGGTCATACTTAGAGGGTCGCTTGTAAGCATTGCCGTTCTGCTGCTGTAAACTCTCTCCCATCTTCAGCTTCTGTATGAAGAAGTCATACTTGGAGGCTCGGGATGCCATGTTCTGCATGTGAGAGGGATTGTGTGGCTGAGAGTTACCCAGCTGAGGTGCCACTGGCTGTTTGTGGTCCAGGCTGGAGGGGTATATCTGGGCCTCTGCCCCTGGTAGGCACCCGGAGGTCTGGGGCATGGTAGCACTCTTGTCTTGGGCCAGTTTGGAGTTGAGGTCGTCTGGTTTGGGAGGGGAAACATGCACGGGCCAAGGTAGGGTCTCGCCGGCTTTTAGCTTGCGGATGTACTCTTCGTACTTGGAGAAGCGGGCACGCCGTGAGGCCTCCTCACTGCTGAGGGATGAGGGGTCTGAGGTAGCGGCTTTGAGCTTCTCAAAGCTGATCTTCTTGGTCAGCTCATCCCTTACCTGCTGGTCGTCATAACCGAACATTCCCAAAAACTCGTTCATGGTGTTGGCCGCATAGTCTCGCAGGGCAGATGCTTCTCCTGCACAAAAAAAAAGAGAAGAGAGCTCCGATGTAATTTGAGTCACACTCCAAGAACTTCTTTCAGACCTTAAAGCTGAAAACTTTAGAGTAAACTTTATAGTCCCTCTTTGGAGCTGTCTACCATTACTCTAATACAGTCTTTGTATATGTGTATTGATTGCTTTATTTCTTTTGAGTAGTGAAATTAAACCCGACTCAAACCTCTACTCAAGACATCTTAATCAGCATTCCAATTGAGATCATTCAGTCTTTCCAATGCATCTCTCTCCCTTCACAGGGAGAATGGCTAAACTCATGTTACAATGATGTATTTATGTGTTAGTTTTAGGCATCTTGTATGTTAAGGACAAATACATGAATCTGATATTAGTAGCTTTCTGTTACAAGAATAGATTATATTTTGTAAAGTCAATTAATGAACTACATCTACCTCTGCACGAACAATAAATGGAAATAACGTGATGCTATTATCAATGTTATTTCAAACTTGACAACAGGAAAAGTGTTTCTGCACTGCAAGCTACAACAGCTGTACATGTCGGTGTATTTATCTGTCTACAAACAAGCAGTCTGAGGTGATGCTCTTCCTGTTTTGGTTGCACTAAGACAGTCCTGCAGAATTTGCAGGGGACTGTACCAAAGGATACTCTAAATAAAAATGTTGCTCTGGTTTCTGTCATCTTTATGTTGTTTTTATCCAAAATGAATTAGAAAATACTTTTGAGGTTAATATTCTAAATACATACTATACATGTCATTTCTTTAAATCTTGGTAACCTCAGCTTTTTAGAAATAACGTAACACCATCGGTGCATTTTACTGTATATTCTTACATGATGACTGATGCTCAATGTTATTAAATGTCAAAATTTTAGGTACTTTCTGCAGAAAAATTATGGGATGTTAAGTGCATTTCATAAAATCTCCAATCAAGCTTGGAGTAAAATATTATAAAATAACAGGATTATTGTGTCACCTTCAAAAGTCAAAAGAACGAATCCTTTCCTCTTTTTACACATTTGTGAACTGAAACATCACTTTCATTTTAAGAGTCCATTAAATTGGACAACTTCCCCAAGGACATAGGCAAAATATAGTCAATGTATAGTTTAATTGCATTATGTGGATATTAATTCTGCCCCATTAACTTTCATCCAGGTTAGTGCAAGGGGTCAGAGAGTGGGGAAAAGGGAAAGATGATTTGGCCTGAAAACGGTGGAGGGACTGAACTCTGTGTGAAGAAGAGGAACATGAATAGAGAGGGAATGGTACAAAGACTGATATAGTTAACAATCTCCTGTTTAGGTACTTTGAATTTTAGGCAGGACACAGAAATGCCAGTGATGCACCCGATGATCGGTTCAACCGGGCCATGTAAAACCTTTGGCCTTCTAAACTCAAGCCTTGGCATAGCCACAGGGACAGAGTCCAAAGTCTTTTTTAAAAATTCATTTTATTGCCCTTTTCGTCACCAGAGCACACGAGCTGGCGAGAGGTAATACTGCGTACCAGCGAGGTAATTAATACACAAATATTTCTGCTCTTGTCTCATATTTCTCAGTTATTGCTAAATCAGTCGCAGTGCCCTGCTTTTCACATCTCCTACGCAGCATGTAAATTAATCCCCAAATTTCCATTCACTGTGTTGGGGTTGTTCCTCTGCTCAGTAGCTCAGTATGAAAGAGGATCTGCTGGATCGAAGTAGCATGAAAAATTTAAGGGAAATAGATCAGGTATTTGAGAGGAAATACCTACATGTTTACCACAGTGCGTTTTATCATGTTTTCACATGTACTAAACCACAGACGGACATACTGTATACCAGATACCTTATTCTATACTTTATTTTTCCTGAGGCTGTTGAACTGATAATGGTATGTGGAATAAAACATTAGTCGAAATGCATTTGAAAGAGTCCATTTAAATGTCATTGGATGAACAACCTAATTTGATTTAGGTGTTGATAAGCTTAGTCCTTGGTTGGATTTTGATGCTACTGTATTTATAAGGGCGGCTCAGGTCACGTTATATCATATAGCTCTAAAGTTAGGGCAGACCCACCCACATCGGTATGAGTAAAAAAAAAAAAACAGAACTACACATTACTGTCTGAAGAATGACATTTTAAAAAGAGCATGGTAGAATAAACATAAATGGATAAAAATCATGTTTCAATATTTTCTAAGTGAAATTCAATATAATTATGTTTAATCAGATATAAATGTTGTTAGTTGAATAAGTGCAGGCATGTTGACTGTTCCTTTGGAAGAGGTTGCAGAAAAGTTAAGTAATGCGAGCACTGTATCCTTTTTTAAAAAAAAAAAAAAAAAAAAAAAATATATATATATATATATATATGCTTGGGGTATTATCATCACAGTGTTTTTGTTCATAAGTGAAGCCGTGTGACGTGCTATCAATGAAAGCAAATGATTGGACTTGTAGGGATTACGGCTGGGACCGACGGGAGATAACCTTTCTAAAACACCATGTAAATGAGTTTTGTTTTACTTGAGCTTTATCTGGCTGCTTCTTAATGATGTCATCTGACACCAGGTGGGAAACAATGAATGGTGTCTGGATTTAAGTGATTTTGGATCCACCACTAATATCACCACCCAGCCCCATCAAATAAATAAATAAATAATAAAAAAAAAACCTCTCTTTTTCTTTTACCTTCATCCATTTCTCTTGTTCGCTAACACGTCTGACATTTCCCTCTGCACTCTCTCTGGTGTCACTGGAAAATCTACAAAGAAGTGGTTTCTAATCTTGACACTTCAAAATCCAACACATGACATGGACCTGCCTTGTCTATATTTGAGGCAATTAGGGCACATTTTCCCTCCCAGATATGATAACGGATGGACATTATATCTTCTTTTGCTGACCAAACTTGGCCAACAGTGTGGCATAGCTTGACTGCTCACAGCACTGAGAGGTAGAGGTGTTGCTGATGATAAAGATGCATGCTAGTGGCTATATATGGACTAATCTAGTGGCCGAATACCTTCTAAAGAGTGTCAGGTTTGAACCACAAATACAAAATGCAACCCGTTTTAATAAGCTGCAGTGTTTTCAGTTGATTTTCATCAGGGAAAGTTTTGCATTTCATAAGGTACAATCAATTAAATAGAGTTTTAAAAAGCTATTTATGTTCATGTCAGTGAATTAGTTTAAGTGTGTTCTGTTTAAATGGACAGCGGTATGCTAATAAAGAGTGGCTTTGAGTAAATGACATTATGTGCATTTGTTTTGAGTAATTTGTTGCACAAAAAAAAAAAGAAAAAGAAATCGGCCAAGCTTCAAACTTCCTCACTGTTTGGTTAGTTAATTAACAGGCAGTAAATAGAGAGGGCTTTGAAACAGCTTGAAATGAACAATAACCTTTTACAGTGAACCCAGAATTGCAAATGGAAGTCATGGTCTGGCCTGTTTGATCCATCGCTATGGGCATCTCTGTCATTGCTTTCATAGTTTTTATTCATTGGTTTTTCCATTGACTGGCTTATGAGGGCTCTAATGCGACATCTAAATTATCTAGGAAAAGTATTCTGGGGTTTTGCACTGATAGGAAATCCGCACGATGCTCAATGTGAGGAGTTAAATGTTTTGAAGGTCGCAGTTTCTCTCATTGATCTTGCAATGTTTGTTAATTACATTGTCACTGATGTTGTGAGAGATAATTAAGCCACTATGTTTATATGCATAATTATGTGCACTCCACATCAGCCTTTGAAAGACAGCGGCGAGAGAGAGAGAGAGAGAGAGAGAGAGAGAGAGAGAGGGAGAAAGAGAGAGAAAGAGAAAGAGAGAGAGAGAGAGAGACAGAGAGAGAGAGAGAGAAAAAATGTTTTAATTGTGAGCTGAGCAGAAACATGGCAATATAGATGCCCTAGTTACAATCAACAAAGAGCAACTCAGACAAAAAAAAACAAAAAAAAACTCTAAAGACAAGATTTGCAACTGATGCAGTATGCTCTCCCCGCAGTCTTCAAACACCGGCTTTGTTGTCAGATTTAAAGTAGTAGGGGAACCAGCGGAGGGAAAGGTGCAGGCCTGCTGCACAACAGTAATACATATTTACAGACAGGCTTTTTCATGACCATGAAATAAACAAAATGACTAATTAAAACCACAAAGCCTTTTTTTCATTTGCCTCTGAAATGAAACCTGCTTCGCTTTCTGAGAAGCCCCTGCCCCCAGTTTTGTGTGTGGCCAGAGCTACTGCTGTACAGTTGGTGAAAACAGAAAGAAATGAAGACAAAAAGGAGCATGTGAACATGACACTGAGGTACATACCTAAACCTAGATGAAAGCCTAAAAAACTGTTAAACTGAGGTGAGCAAGCACAAAACAAAACTTGTTTTTGTACCGCAACAACCGGTCTCACCTGCAAATTGCTTCTTTTTTTCTCTGTGTCTCTGTGAAACAGACTTTATCTATTCATATAACCGAGCTATGGTTCTTATTTTTTTTCTCCTTTTTACAGCTCTGTGTTTTAACTTCTGCTATACAAGGCCAATCTCTCCCACATTGCGTATGCGTCTAGTTTCAAGGGTCACAAAGTGTATAACACTAAACAACACTTTCTTTAAAGATTGTTTGTGAAGTTAACACACACTCATTCACAATGAATGTTGCAAGTCACTGGCAGCTTTATCTATGTGATAATCAGTGAATTATACTGAGGGAACATCAGGTCACAACTAAACTGGGTTTATTGTGAATCATTTACAAAGCACATAGTATGACGAAATGTATTAAAATATGTTCACATTTACTAACAAAAGTAAATACATGAAGCTCCTGTTGTTTGTGAGAAGATACTTTACTCAAGTATAACAAGGCTCTCCACATAACGTCCCTATTTCTGACTTTACTTGACAATTGATCTCTTGGATTTCATAATGGCAGAAAAAAACAAACAAAACCCCAAAAAACAACAAACTCCTCCACGGAAGACTTGTTCATGTAATAGAGGAGCTTGGAGCAGTGGCTAAGTTTAGTGAGCTTAGGGAAAAAAATCAAAGACTCAATATGTAATCCAGGGTGTAATATGAAGCTTAGCCTAGCCCTGCCCCGCGCTCTTGGCCCTCAGCTGCTGGGAGAATGCATAAACGCCTAAATGCCCTACATTGTAAGCCTACTCCATTTATGAATTTCTTCATATAGTCAACCACACACAAGTTCCTGTTTTCCCCCCTGGCCTGCCAGTTGAATCTGTCTTTAGAGTAATAATGTCACTGGCTATTCATAATGTAACTCTAGAGCGTCTCTTTCCAATAATGGGCACACTTAAGCTTATGTGGATGTGGCAATGTCACCTCTCTTCTATCTGAGCCTTTGCCCCTTTATACTATGGAGTGGAATGTTTTGAAGGGCAAAGGTAGTGTTGGTTTAAGATGTATGAAGAGGGTCAAGTATAAATCACAACACGGCACTGGAGATAGCAGAATATTGATTTAAGGACAGTCAAAATGTACCTGCAGAGGAGAAACGCGGTTGGCGACTCTGGGCCTCGATCGGCGGCATGAAGGTGTCGTCTTTTGAAGGCCTGTCTTCAGCTTCTTTGTCGTCATGGTAACTGCTGTCCTGCGACCCCACCACGGGGTTGGCCGCGTCCGCGTTGTCTTCCTCGTCACTGCAGCCTTTGGGCTGTACCATGTACACGCCCTCGGGAGGGCCGTCTTCGTCATTGCTGACTTTGACTGCATGTTCCTGGTCATCGTCAGTAGCTGGCGGCTCGTCGCCGTACTCGCCGTTGACCCACTTCTCAATGGCCTCGCGTCTCTTCTGGTCCTCCTCCAAACTCTGACTTAGGCTCAGGCTCTCGGGGAAGTTGGTCTCGTTGTCGTCGTAGTGGGAACTGCCACGCTCGCTGTTTTCTGCTATGCTCTGGTCTCCCTCTGCATTCTGGGAGCTGCTTTCGAACACCACCTGGCGGCTCAGTTTGGCACAGATAGCATTGAGTTTTAGGCCACCTTTCCTTTTGGCGGCCATCTTGGATTTTCCTGAGGTCGTTTCAGTGCATAAACTCCTTTCAGCTGATGGAAACAAGAAAAACAAAACAGAGATATAAGATTAACTAAAGGTGCTCAGTATCACGATGTCAAAGTTTAAATAAAACTTGACTTTTCACTAAACGGGCAGGTTCTTTAAATGAGGCCAAAGCGTGCTTTAAGTATCACCTGAAACTAAGTTTGAACCACACTTTCCAAGTCAGTAACGCAAACTGATTTTAAACATCACAATGGAAAAACAAACTGACATAAACAACAGTGACAGCTGCTATTTATAACATCCAAAAAGCACTTAACAATAACCGCACAAGACTGGAAGGACACGCAGAGATACTGTACATATCTTTCTAAGTCCCAGCTCTTTGGTCCGCTCAGAGTTTCACACAGTGGTGGAAAAAAAAGAAGAGAAGAAAAAAATAAAAAGCACAAGCAGCTGAAACCACAGGCAGATCGGTATCAGACCCCCTACAGTACTACAAGCGCAAATACACGGCTACATAATCCTTCACATGACAGCGCTATAGAGACACTGAAATGTTATCTTCACTCTCACCTCAAGAGGCTGTGGTCCTGCCACTGAGTGGGGGGCTGCACAACATTAAAGCTGTCAGGATGTGGAGTGAAAACGCTCAGCACTTTTGGGCTTTTTGGAGCTGTGATCTCATATTGGTTATTAAGTGAGATTAGACTCACCGACTGTGTCTGTAGAGGCTGCTGGTTTCAGTTTATCAAAAGGAAAATAATACGCCATGTTTACACAAATATTGTAGTTTCTATGTGTTTTACATATCTTTGCTTCACAAGGAATTATATATCTTCACACGTCACAGTGTTTTTGCCCCCAGGGAGGCCTCTCTGGACAATAGCACATGATCGAGTGTGCTTTGGGGCAGGAATGGGTGGCATTATTTCAACCCAAGAGGGGCTATCTTTATAACATGTCCTCTGATGAGGCAGGAACAGCTGCCTGTGGCATTCCATATCCAGAGCTGCCTTTTTAGGGCAGAAACTGCACTCTGTTACCTTTCACTTTATTTCCAGAGCCACCAACGCTCACCTTTAAGCGGCTGCATTTTCTGGACAATTTGTAAAAAACTTTTTTTTAAAAGCAAAAAGGAGGTGACAGTATTTATTAAACCAAAAAAGCAGTAGAATCACCAGGGAGCAGATCCAGCATGTAAGCGTGTGCTGGTTTTTATGCAGTAGTATGTAAAGCTTCAAAGCTCTGTGAAAACAGGTAAACACCGTGCCACAGCAGAGATATTTCTTCTTGTGTGATGTCATGTTGAATCTTAACTCAGCCACACTGTGGTTACACAACGCTGACTTATGGACACACCGTTTCAGTGGAGAAAAATGTGTGATATGAAAGGTAACAAAGTTCTATCTTAAAGACTCAATTCACTTTCTATATCAATGAATGCGAGCCTCTTCATTTTCCCTTCAGCCATAAAGCCAAGCACAATCATGTGTGAGCCATTGCCGGCATTATGTAAATCACAGCGGTGCAACATAAAATCCTGTTTTCATTTTCTTTTGCAAAGCTGTGGCATCATTAGAGGATATGCAATTTGAAGGAGTTTACTGATCACCCCGTCGCCAGACAATGCACCCCATGCTCCCCGCACATGCTTTCTCAGTTACTGTATTTACATTGTGGGCTTCCTCTCTGAAACAATGACTTTTTGAATTATGTAGTTTTGAGGGGGCCATACATCAGTGGCACATTACTGTACAATCTAGTGTTAGACAATTGCAGGCGGAGGGTGAAAGGCCACCTTTTCGAAGACAGCAATTTAAAAAAAAACAAAATCAGCTGGAAAAACTATTAGGAAGTGGAAGACATAAATTTTCAAGTTTTTTTTTTTTTTTTTTTTTTTTTCAGAAATACTCTCCAAAGGAAGATTGAGGTCATTTGGGTGTTGCTGTGGAGGTCATTTTTTTCTGTTTACTGTGTTCAGTATTTCATGCTTTAACTACCGATTTCCTTTGTATTGCAATCTCAAGCTCCTTGTAGGAAATGACCCCGACACAGTTGTTTCTTTCCATTAGTGTCTATTTATGTATGGTTTTCTGTTAACAATGCTGAGCCTGAGTGGAGGGCCAAGTGCTACTGGATGAGTATCTAAACAGGCCTCAAACTGTATTATCTTAAACACATATTCAGTGTTTTCTTTTTAAAGTTAGTGCGTGTTTTAAACAAATTAAATATTGTGAGCTTTCCCTGAGGAAGAACATGCAATGGTTCAATGGTTTATGGAAGCAGTCAGAACTATTATTTATGCTGTGGCTTTCTGTCCACAGCAGCTTCTTGCCATTGCTTACAATAAAGATTGCTATGGTAACACTAAGCTGTTTACCTCAAGTCGTTTGTGTGCATGATAGCGTACAATGAGATAAAATCTGTGGGGACCTACATGAAAGAACAACCTTTTCCTCTGGGAACAACTCCCCCACCTCCCTGAGAGTCCAGTAAGCATTCTGCCTTATTAATGAATATCAGAAAGAAAAACAACACTGTCACATGCATTGGACATTATTTACAGTCTGTTTTAGCCTGGTGTGCTAATTGTCAAGGAGGAGACACCTCAGTAAGCACTGGGAGTTGGAAAAAAAAGAGTAGGCAGGTTTGAATTTGAACACAACAGCTGAAACTAATTTTTCCAACTGCTTATGTTAGCAGTGACATTATTTTTACTGGAAACAGTGCAGGACCACAAAGGAGCGACGTGCAGTGTCTGTATAAGGCCAAAACCTGAGGAAAAAGTCAAGAAACTATTTTGAATACATTTGGACAGGGTCGGGTTCTTTTTCATGTTCAGTCAAAAATAAGTGCGTCGGTGCAAAAGTGCAAGCTCTTCGGGGCCCTGCTTCTTCTCAGAGCTGGATGACACTGTGTTGTGTTCGAGTCTGACAAACTAACTATTCCACAGCTCTATAAGCCCCACAGGTCTTGTTGTTTTTTGATGCAGAGTGTCTGTTTGTGTGCCAGAATGATATCATGCCCAATCAAGTGGTGTTTCAAATCCTAATAACGCTGTTGGAAGTGCATTATTTGTGTGAACGTGCACAGACTGTAATCAAGGCAGCTACGGGTAAAGGATGTGGGAGTTAACAATGGTCGTGACTGGCAGGGTCATGATTTTACTGCTTTCTGACACAAGAGACCAGGCGGGTCATGTCCAAAACACTTGTGTATTCATCTTGTGGAGGATTTTAAGTCATATGTACAACATATAGGAAATTGAATAACTCAACGTTGTTGTTAATTCAGAGAGCAGTTCTGCTCCATAAGCACACCAACTCCCTGCAGTGTTTCAGTTTGTATGGAGCGAGCACACAGGAGGGGTCTCTATATAAGAGAGGTAGATATTACCTGTTTAAACTGAAGCTTATCTCTTCAACTAATCAAACACAGATTCAGGGCCTGTTGTAGATTCCTGCTGAGTTCCAACATGACTGACACAGGGACAAACCCCCCGCAATATCTCAAGTTAATTAATACAAACAGGGTCTGGGAGATGTCTGATCAGCTCAGGATTATTTTACAATATGCAACCGAGAGTTGCGGTAGCTCTTTAAAAAAAAAAAAAAAAAAAAGTCCATTTATAACTTTATGAACCTTTGGCAGATTAATCGACAAGGCTGCAGCTCCCTGTGTGTAGCTCAGTGAACCTTTCATGTCTCTGGCTCTCAAGGGAGATGTAAGTGTGAGCGAGTGTACGTGCATGTGTGTGTCAGGGAAATCACTGAGCCACACAGGCAAACATACACACAGACACACTTGAAAATTACCGTGTTTTCAGTTTTGTAAATTTACGGCTTGCAGGAAGAGAATGTTTTCCTCTTCTCTCTCTTCCCCCTCTGCATGGTAGAGAGGCTGCGGCAGCCGCAAGGAAGTCAAGCGGAAAGCCACTGATGGACAACTACGCCACTGCACCCAGACCCCAGCATCTGGCCCCTCTCTCATTTTTATTACAGAAGAATAACAATAAGCAGGTCGCCGACCCCGCCGTGAGATTTTGCCACAGTTTTCTAACAGTCGGTGCAGCCGATGCTGAGAAATTTCCATTTTTCCGCATGCATATTTAATTGAGTTTTGTCCCAGTGGTGCGGAAATGATTTGTTTTTTGCTCTCTGTTCACTTGACTCCTCTTCGGAGTCGCTAACCCTGATTAAGACGTTCCCGTTAATTTCCCAGCGCACACCTTTTTTTGTGCATTAATGGTTCTGATCGTCTAATTAAAACTTCTCAGCTCGGCTGCTGATCACCGCTCGTTGTGCCTCTGACCTGAAGTTTTAATTGCCGCATCAGAAGCGATAATAATAATTTTGAGGTTCTGATGATTAAAAACAATGCCATTGCCAACTAGTTGATAGATGGGGGTTTGGGGTGGGAACATCTGAGGAGAAGTGTATGCAGAGCAGGGATTTAGAAAGGGGGCTGTAAAGGCAGGTTTACACTACCAGGGAGCAAAAAGGACGGTGGGGGGGGGTGACTACTGTAGGTGATGGGAAGGGGTGGCAGAGCATATGGAAATCTCCCAGCCCTCCTGTCCCTCCTGTCCCTCCGAGTCTTCCTGAAGAAACAGGTTTGGCTGGGACTGGGACTTCGCTTTCCCCACCTCAAATCTAAATCTGCCAGACTGATTCACTTTGGAGCTCTACTCACTTGGCAGGTTTGCCAGATTGGGGAGGAGAGAGTAAAAGCAATAGAGTGAGCACAAGAGAAAGAACGATAGAGGCACATAAAAGATGACGACAGTCCAATACCTTCTGCTTATTTTCATAAAAAGATAATAGCACAGTAGGCAAAGTACAAAAGGCTCATTGTTCATAAAGTGTCTGAGTGGAAAAAAGGAACCTGAGAGTGAACGTTGCCTCTGCCATAAAAAGTGATACTGATGAGATATACATGATATGTAGATTCCTGTCAAAACAGGAGTGAGTTTCTGGTGATCTCCTTTGAAACAATACTTTCCCACTGTACTTCACCGATCGCACAAACTGCAGTAATGATTCAGGCACGAAGTGAGACACTGTGCAACTGGGAAAAAACTGACACCAGCACCAACCTGTCACATTTTGTTATTTTTTTTAACCGCTGGATTTCTATTGGATTTTTTTAGGTTTTAGAACAAGATCAATGTTTTCCTGCGAAGCTACTGTACACACATGCAGGGACAGACACACACGTACAGTACACAGACACATGGACATTCAGCCAGGAGGTAGCTGTCTTCCCCCCCACCCTGTCCCTCTCTCTCACGGATCTATTTTATTATTAATCAGTTGGTTGCACATCTGCCTGCTTGTTGTTGTTTTTTTTGTTTTTTTTATCAATAAAGCACTTATTGCTTTTAGTCTAGAATGTGACCTTGCACGTTGTCTGCTGTCTTTCTGGGGCTGCCGACCTTGAAGGACCCGTTTGGACTATTTCACTTCAGCTCTGTCCACGGGCTGTTATCAAACATGAGCCCTCAGCCAAGTGCCACGCTCCCGTCACACTGCCGCAAAACACAAACAAGATACTGCAGGACAAAGGCACACAGTCACACATTGAATGACTGCACAGGACAATGGCTGAAGAAAACTATGTATATTTCAAGCGAGGATGAAAGAGGAAAGGAACTGAACTTGAGGGCAATCAGGCAGGAAAGTTGAGATCTAAGGACAAATACGCCCTCTGGCCTCATCACAAACAGGGTAATTATGGTATTTTCCAGAACAGAGGACTAGCAATCTAAAATGGTTTAAGGGAGAAAAAAAAACAATCTGACATGAGTGACAAGAACCATTCTGACAGCTACGTACCGAAACAGCCAACTTTTATTCAGTTTGCTGCTTAGGGTAATTCATGGGACACACGGCTAACTTGTTAAAATTGTACATCAAATATGGGCTCACAGCTGGCACCAGATGAAGACTTAATTTCTAAGTGGGTTGAAGGAGGAAAAACTTTACTTAAAAAAAAAAATACACAATCGCATACAGTCCCATGCTCCCACAGACTTAAACAAGGAACATTTATTCTTGCTGCTTTGTTTTGAAGCTATTGTTCAGTTTCAAGACACTGCAAGTGCAAATTGATAAGCCAACTGCCGTGGGTAAATGAGCAGACGACCCCTGTGTCCCTCCCTCATGGTTGCTGTGTTCGTTGCGGGAGCAAGGCAGCGTGGGTAGTACAGTGGAGAAGGGGCTCAGCGGTGCACCTCTCAAGGGCCCTTGAGCTAATATCTGTACAGATTAACTGCTTCAGTTGTATTTTGGTCACGGGGATCTCTCTTTGCCTTTGCGGCTTGTTGGGAGGGAGAACGGGAGATGTGTGGGAGTGTGTGCGTGTGTGTTGTGCTCACATAGTGTTGGTTGCACACTTTCTTCTGTAGTTGAAGCGAACGGCCTGCTTGCCTAAGAGGTCAGGAGCCCCCCAGACTGGTGTGTGTCACTCCATGCGGTTATCTTTGGGGCCATATTTAATTTACAAGAATCCACCACACTGCTGAGTAAGTCATCGGCCCCCTCTTACCATCGCCTACCCTCTCTGTCTCTCCGCAGGACCCACACACACACACACACACACACACACACACACACACACACACACACACACACACACAGTGTCAATCCTCCAGGGTAAACTCAGCACACGCTGCTCCATTAGTTATCAATTAAGTCTGGAAATCTCCACCTGGCTTACACACACAGATGAAGCCGGAACATGTACGTAGCCCCCTCTCGACAGGAAGTTGAGGAGAGCGTGCCTTATTTGAGTGTGGATGAGAGACCATGTTTGTGTGTCCGTGCGGGTGGCACTTTTGTCCATGAGGTTAACCTTGATATGAGGCCCTGTCAGGCCAGATAATGTCAATCAATGACAAGCCCTCACAGATAACCCCTAATGTGAAGCCTAAAAAGCAAAGCTGTTTAGATCTTTAGACATGCCCTCTTTCACCAGCATATGAATTGCATTACAAGGAAATGAGCTGTGACATTTCTTTAATAAGACTCTTAAGACATTTTGACAGCATATAAGGCCCTCTACCGTTAAAAAAAATTAAATAAAGCCCCTGCTGACAAAGCCTCCTCACACATGGCAGAGTTCTGATGGGCAGATCCGAGTCCCTGTTAAGAGGAGGAGAGGAAAAGACATGAAGGGAGGGGGGGAAGGAAAAAGAAGGGTGGACCTTACCCTGCTTTTTTCTCCAGCTCCCGGGGACTTCTTAATTGATTTTCAAGGTTACATTTCAAATTTGTTTTTCAGATACGAGGGCCTTGTGAATGAGAGTGTGAGTCAATGTTTTTTAAGCAATTTCCCTAAATTCGGCCCGGTTTGGAACGTTTGCATCAGTTCCCGCTGACCTCTTTTCCCGTACCTCCCCACCCCTCCTCTCTGCTGTGCTCTTTTTCTCCTCTCTCTCTCCTTGAAAAGAAAGAAGGGGGTGACATTCACCCAAAAAAAAAGCATGTATTTCCAGACAGGATGCCTGCGCTGACAACATCGATCCCTGGCTACCATTAAAACATTTGCTCTGCCTGACAAGACCTTCCTCTTTTGGACTTTATATGCAGCAGAATGAATCACAGGTGCCTGTTAAAATGTCATCCTGGGCAAACTTCTCTACTTGTCCAAAAATGACCCACAGCTCGCAAAAAACATTCTGCTTTTTCAAATTGGTACTTTTGATCACATTCAACACTTTCAATGTTCAAAGTATTCCTCTTGTGAAGCATAATTAAAATTTGATCAAAATTCACTCTTTGTAGGGCTAAGAGAGGAAGCGATGAGAATGAGTCTTCCTGCTCATGGGATTTACATTTTCTAGACCCTGTGGCTGCGACTCACAACTTTAGTTTGCTGTGTTTTACTTTTATGACAAGCAGGGTGGAAGCGACAAGAGGGTGTGTGACCATATGAGACGTTTCAAAGTGTCTTATGTGTGTCTATGTGCGGTTTGGAAAGCGTGGGTATAGGTGCACAGCACACTGTAAACATATACGTTAAGTATCTGTAACTGTACTGATGTATATGCAGCGCTGCAGACAGCAGGTTATTGTGCTCTGAGCTCCTCTGCTGCTCCTCTCTGCCGAGTGGCTGCAGGTCATGTCATTTACTCTGAGCCACACACAGTCAAGTATGCACACTGACATTTCTACACACTCTGGAAAAACTGATCCACAGTGCGGATAATAAACACACCCCTGTGTTGGTGACAGCAGCGACAAAGTGCGCTTTACTGAGAAGTTCAATGTGAACTGGAAGCTAAATGTGGCAGTTTTCACCTAAAACAGGCACATTTATGTGTCTGGGAGTTCAGAGGAGGTGGGGAGGTGTGTGTGTGGGGGGGAGGGGGGGCAGCGACTGAATTTGAAGGTGTGATAAAACAACACTCACAATAAGATAAAAAATAAAAAAAAAAATGACTGCGAAACGATGAAACAAGCAAAGCTGCTTTACAGGAAAAAAGGATGCTGTCTATTTTGGTACTCAGTATACAAAAGGAAGTGCTGCTAAGTTGACTCAAACAAATAAATTTGCTTTTGATAAAAACCACAGCAACTACTTTTGCATTCTACACCAAACCCACTTTGTTTCCTGCGTCTTTATCTTCATGACTTGCCACATTTGTGAGAAGACACTCACTAAATTGTCATGCACAAACAATTGAAGGTTTTCAAATGGTGCGCTGTTCTGTTAACGGCTTAAAATGTAATTTTATTTGAAAAGTGACAGGTTAAAGGAAAGCCTCAGAAGTGAACACGGAGCGCTTGCCTATTTGCGCTATAACCAGCTGCCCGTTTTACATTTCTGCAACATTAATATTCCTCTTATTATTATTTTAAAGTGAAAACGGATACTCTGTTGAAGTGCAAATCTGATGAATTACGAGAGCAGATTGCTGCTATTAATTATTAAAACCTATTTTATAAATATTCAGGTCTGTCATGCATCTAATAATGAACGCTTTAGAGGAGGTTACTTCCTGTGCGCATCCTAATGTGTCAGAAATATCGCTTTTAATCACACTTGTGTCAGTGAGTGTGCCGGGTTTGAGCTTGCTGAAAAAAATCTACCAAATCAAGGAAACTCCGATGGCCAACAACTGTGCTCATCACAGCTCTTCCGTTCCTGCTGTTTCGCAGGATCCAGGTTTGTCTCCTGCCCCGTCTAAAGACAGAGTGAACACCTCTCGGCTCCCTTCTGCATTCTTACCGTGGTAATTTGAATGGAGAATAATGCATCGGCAGCACTCTACCTTCTGGACACACATAGTCCCAGTGCTACTGCTGCCATATGCTGTGTTGATACATATTCATAACACTTTCTCGTGTGTTGAGTGTCTGTGAGCAACGAGGCTTAAATGAGAGTCTCACAACTTCAAATGGGAAGAGCAAAATGGAAAAGAAAGAGCCGGGCACAAAGAAAGTTGGACTCCTCTTCCCACATTGTTTCCTCTTTCTTCCTCCTCCCAAAAGAAAAGTTTGGGTGCTGATTGGTTACTCCATCCTCCCTTATGAGGATGACCGAGAGGCTGTGGAGTTTCAGGATTGTCGTCAAGAAGCTGCGTGACAACGGCGACCGTCATCAGAGCTGGATAGACTGCCAGGTGGGCCGGATGCGCTCACTGACAGGAAAGTCAATGGCACTGTATCACGACCTCCATACACCCAGCAGTATTTACATATGCGGCATAGGGCATACACACAATCAGATACACACACACACACGCACACACACACACACACACACACACACACACACACATAGACACACATAGACACACATAGATACACGCTGTGGCGCACTCTAAGATTAACGCTGTCAGAGCTACAATGATACCCCTTCATTATCTGCACACGGGGCCTCCTTCATGCGCTTGCTTGCCTCACTGTCCTCTTCACTGCTTCTCTCTGGAGGTAGTAATTACCAAAGCTAACATTTCTTTCTCTCTGCGCCTCCAACTACCCTTCACTTCCCCATCATTTCTTTCTCTTATGCTGTGCTCTCAAGTACCTCGCCAGCTTTTTGCCAACTGGTGACACAGCTGAAGGAATGCCGCTGTTGATGGCAGCACAGGTTGACTCTCTGCGTGTGTGTTTGAGTGCTGTATTATGAGATTATTTGGTGCCCAGCTGATGTGCAATAAAGGCACAGTGTGGTACCCCAGATTCAGATCAGTCATTTGGGTCAAACACCCATTGTGGTACAGCAGCAGAGAAACGCTTGATGTACCACTGCAGTATCTGTTGTACTATATATTGTTGGTGTAACAGGCTGGGATCAGAGAGCCGTTCCCTCTTTCATGGCATTTTTCATTATCAACAATGCTCTTACTCTTTATCTTTCTTCTTTCTCTCCCACTGGAACTATGGCTTTATCAAAGGTGATAGCTTGCTTAGGCGCATTTTCTCAAACGTCTTCTTCAGCCAGCCATTTCCCAAGCTGCTCTCGGGTAAACGTCACTCATAAAAACTGGGGAAGATTTGATGGTGAGATCAAAAAGAGAGGAAGGACAGCAAGGAGAACAGGGAGATGAGGAGGGGGGGTTTTAGGAATGATACCCTCCTCCCCCATCCGACACCAGCGAGTGCTGAGGGTAATTCCTCCAAGCAGGGCCTGTGTTTTCAGACGCAAATACAACAAAACGCAGGGTGCTGCCATGAGACATCAAAATGGGCGATTTTGACTTCAGAGGGTCTTCAGATGCTTGAGGAGTTGTCAGTGTCGGGCCAGTGGGACTGAACAGAGAGAACAGAAGGTACCAGCAGGCTGTTAACAACCAATACGGGAACCACGCCAGAAAGGCCGTCTCCTCCCAAAATGCCAATCGGCACCAGATCACTAAAGGCTTCCACCATACTATAATATCCCACCTGAGCACTTTCATCTGCTCAAAGTTACATGGCTTAAAAGTTTATCAGCTTCTGAATGCCAGCTATAAGATGAAAAACAGTAAAAAGTCCTGAGGTAGGTGCCATAAAGGCAGAAAGACAACAACAACAAAAACACACAAAGAGGAGACAGCAGCTTCAACAGGTGCTGTAAGAAGTAATTTTATGTTCTTTGCCTTACAGAGAGATTTTCATCAGCAAATCAAACACTTGCTTCGTTCTTTGGAGACCTGAGCTGTGTTGTGACACGCTGAGAGGGATGTCCGCATTTTCCCCGGTGTTGTTCTCGCTCATTCTTGGAGCATTAGGCTCACTCTAAATAGCCTCAAGGAGATTAGGCTGGCTCATATTCAAATGCACATTTCTTCTAAAACCCACTCCACGAGTGGGCCAAGGAGATCAGCGCAGGAGCCGGCAGTCAGAGACGATTCTGTCATGTATAAATCAGCACAGAGGAGGAGGAGAGACAGAGAGGAAGAGTGAGAGAGAGAGGCTGAGGTAAAAGACAAACAAGTGTTGGCTCTGCTATATGAGTTTAGTTAGCTAGAGAGTTAGTGAATGAGTTATGGCTAGCGAAGGGCTGAGGGACGCTGTATTTATGAGGGGACTGAGTGAGTGTTAAATCCCTGGTAAGAAATAAAGTCGTCCCTGAGCGAACAGGGGAAACATTTCACTCAGTCTAAGAGGTGCCTTGAAAAAAAATGAAAGCCATCCCTCTTCCAGGGGAAGCACTATTCTATATTCCCTAAAATTGCTTTATTCCTTAAAAATGCTATAGATCACATCCAAGTGGACTGAATCTCATATTTGAACAGAGAGGAAGGTTTTCTGTGTGTGTGTGTGTGTGTGTGTGTGTGTGTGTGTGTGTGTGTGTGTGTGCATAATATTAAATGAGTTCATGAGCCAAGGAAAGGGAAAGAGTCTGATTCTTCTAAAATTGCATGCGGATTTTCAGACGGATCTTTGGCTGAGAGGGGCCGCCAAAACACACACTGCACTTGTTGCAGTGCACGGGTTCATCCAAGAAAACTTTTCCATTGTGGTTGACACAGGGAAAAGTAGTGTTTCAATTTAAATATTTTAATTTAGTGATCTAAATGAATGTATCACAATATACATCCAGATAAATGCACATAATTTGTTCATATTCTTTTTTTCTTTTTTTTTTAACTTGCAAAGTTGAAAAGAGTTGGAGTTGAAAAGCCAGAAACAAAGGAAGGCGCCCAGCCAACGGAAAAGGAAAAGCTTAACATTTCACTTTGTTCACGTCCAAGTCTAAGTCAGACCTCTCTCCAAACCCCTGCAGTAGTAAAAACAATTATTACTTAAAAAGGCAATATTTTTGCATTAACTTAAAAGGCTATATCTTTTTCTTCCCCTCCAGCCTGTGCGGCCTCACTTACCCTAAGTATCTTCATAAATCACCAGTTACTGTTAACATGTACTCCACAATTCAGTCATCAATCTCCTACCAGGTCAGAGTGAAAACAGAGGGGGAAATGTCTGCTTAGTAAAATGTCTCTCTCGTGAATGCTGCTACCACCACCCACTACTCAAAGACTTTGACGCGCGCACACACACGTACACACACACACACGCACACACACACACGCACACACACGCACACACACACACACACACCACACACACACACACACACACACACACACACACACACACACACACACACACACACACACACACACACACACACACACACAGACACAGACACAGTCTGCGTGTAGAGCAGTAGTGAACACACACACATCAGTTAAATAACAAACACACGCGCCTGGCACACTGCAACCAAAGCAGTCCTATGGGACATGGGAGCGGTTGCCAGATCGCCACGGTAACGTAAGCCAAATTCAATTCTGACTTCACCTTTCACTCTGCTGGTTCCATTTGTTATAAAAACAAATAAACAGCAAGCGTGAAGTTGGACTCGACCAACTCCTGCCTCAACAAGAAATATCAGGCCCGGGCTGTGGAAGCAGGCTGCTTGAGAGACAGACACCCACAGGGCCGCATGTAAATCTGTGTTTATGTCCACAGACATAGTATTTATTTAACCAAAAGGAGAAAATCTAATTGTACACAAGGAGGATTATTCCTCCCAGAACCGTGTCGCCACGAGGGAGAAAAGGACTCTTTAGCCTTTCTTCAACAGACACTGTTTACATCAGCAGAGTGGAAAATCCCTCCGATGACAAACCTCTCCATCACAACATCTGTATCTAAACAGCCAAATCAATCTCGACCGACACTGCAAATTACCTCATGACAGATCCGAAAACATCTGCACTTGACATTACAGCAGAGGGATTTAGGTGTTATTTTATAATCTGATTTTAGTCTTCAAAAGGTATTTTTTTTTCTTTGTTCTCATTGAAAGTCAAGTCAATTGTGTGTGTGTGTGTGTGTGTGTGTGTGTGTGTGTGTGTGTGTGTGTATGTGTGTGTGTGTGTGTGTGTGTGTGTGTGTGTGTGTGTGTGTGTGCGTATGTAAAATTATAAATATGAATATATGTAGTAAGTAATTTTAAAATATTTTAATTTGTAAAAATGTGAATACAAGAACTATAATAATTTGTTCTGCAGTGTAGTTGAGTAAAAGTATAAAATAGTATAAAATGAAAATAAATGTACTTCAAAATTATAAAGTCTAGTTTTTGAATAAATATAATAACATAAAAATAAGCATAACTTTCCACCACTGTTTTAAATGTAACAAGTGGAGATGTGAAGTGCTTTAAGGCCGAGCACAAAAAGTCAAACAGAAAACTTTTTAGGAAGCAACGCACCAATAAAACTAATTTAAACACAATTCAGACTTTCACTGCAATAAAGGTGCAGATACGCATCGGTGGATAAAAACTGCTAAATTTTTCCACAAAACAAACAATACACCTGCTGCCTCCTCATTCTCACGCACCATCTCTCTCACACGGACACACACTTTGACACCACCCACCACATCACTACACATGCGTGCCTGACTCATGCCAACTGCAAATAGTAGCAAACCCGTTCATCTCGAGGTAGCACTCAACTCCTGTTGTGTTTGTGTGTGAGAGGAATGGGTGGGAAGGGAGAGAGGGAGGGAGGGAGGGAGGGAGGGGATGGAGGGGGGGCTGAGAGGGGGAGGAAGGTGTTTGAGAGTCTTACCTGGCAGCAAACCGCCCTCTGCGCTCTGTCTCACCTCTCCCTCCTGCCCTGGAAGAATTCTCTCCACAAAGCAAGGCATTTTCTCCACAACTGCTCTCTGCCAAGGCTCTGCTCTCTCTCTCTCCCCCCCCTCTCCCTCGGTGTCTCTCTCCCTCCCTCTCTCCTTCTCACTCCTTTCCCTCTTTCCCACTCTGTCCTCTTCTCCTGCTGTCTATCTCTCCTCCCTCCTTACCCTCCCCCTCTCTCCTTCTCACAGATGTCGAGGCTGTGCAAGTTTACCCACTTTACCAGTAGGGGTCCTTCATCGCCCTTCTCCACCCCACAGCCACATGGGGGAACAAAACACACACACACACACACACACACACACACACACACACACACACACACACACACACACACACACACACACACACACACACACACAGGCCCCAGGAAGAGAGCCACTTAACGGGCGCCCTCCTGTCACTGCTACAATGAGAGCCCTCCGCAGAGTATCACGGCTGTATGAGCTGTATGCATATGTGTGTGTGTGTGTGTGTGTGTGTGTGTGTGTGTGTGTGTGTGTGAGTGTGTGTGAAAGTGAGAGAGAGAGAGAGAGAGAGAGAGAGAGAGAGAGAGAGAGAGAGAGCGAGAGCAAGAGCGAGAGACAGAGAGACAGGTGTGAAGTGGGTGGTGTGCACCAGGACCTGGCACTTGTCCCTTTCCAGCCCTGTGCAGCCCTGTTGAGCAAGGCTCGGCCCTTGCTCCTGAAGTGTAGTACAGTAGTTGCTCACTCACACACAAAAAACACACACTCACGGGCATATGAGCACACAGATTGACTTACAGTGGATCCCTCAGCGCCAGCAGCCAGCGAGAGAGAGAGAGAGAGAGAGAGAGAGAGAGAGAGAGAGAGAGAGAGAGAGAGAGATTGTGGGCACACACACTTTTCACTCTTACTCTACACAGACACACACAGAACAACTGCTGCTGTTGACAGTGATAACGTGCTTTGTGCCGTGTGTGTGTGTGTGTGTGTGTGTGTGTGTGTGTGTGTGTGTGTGTGTGTGTGTGTGTGTGTGTGTGTGTGTGTGTGTGTGTGTGTGTGTGTGTGTGTGTGTGTGTGTGTGTGTGTGTGTGTGTGTGTGTGCATGTGCTTCAACACATAAACACACACACACATTCATACAAAAACTTACAGCAGATGCTTTTGCTCCGTTTTGTTTTTTTATAAAAAAAAAAAAGAGAAAACAGACTTCATTGACACTGGCATGTTAGATTTGAAGGCTCTTAGCCGGCGTACAGTGGGGAATTTCTAGTTTCTCTCCTACTTGTGTGGCACTTTTCACATTGCAATATCAATACTGGAGAATATTAGCTGTCCTGCTGAAGAATGTCAGATCTCATTTTGCCTTTGAGTGAGGGCAGATTCTCCTGAGTGAAGGAGAGGAAGGTGTAACTATTCGAGTTTATGTAAGTCTGTAATTATCTTTTGTGTGCAAAACATCTTAAAAGAGAAAAAAAAAATAACTAAATAAGACTGAAGTTGTGGTGTAAAAGTAGATAGAAGAGTTTGTCTACCTCGGCTGGCTTCAAACAAGAGAAAGGACGAACACTGGATGGAACTTGATCACACATTTTTATCAAATATTTCCCAACGTTTATGATGCTTTATAAAGCACTGATCCTGATCAGGATTATCTGCTATTAAAGTATGAGAACATTAATTATCAGGCCAAGCTTTGCGGGAGGACTTGTTTTTTCCATTTATTGCCTTCTGGAACAGGATATGGGTATCTGCACTGAAGACGTGATATCCCGGACCTGCTGTTGGTATCATTTGAACAGAGGGTGGATCACCTTTATTTTAGTCAAACAAAGCAAAATGGTAGTCACCACTTGACAGACAAGGCTCCAACGCCCAGTTAGGCTGCCTTCAAAACGTTGACAAAGAGTAATAAAGAAAATAGGATGTTAAGAGAGCAGGACACGGATGTTGAATAAAGCCAGCAGAAAGTGTACAAACTTAAAAGTCACGATAAGCTAATGAGGGAAACGGAGCTGTGCTTTTGGTTTACTCTTATCACTGTTTGCATCAGTAGAAAATCTCCCTTGACAGCAAGACTGAAATCAAATACAGGTTTTTAGGCATATGAGGGAAAGTCATTTGTATTTACAGGAAATAAGAACGATGCACTCGATCATTATTCCCTTGTTGTGCTAACCAGAACGCAGTCCCTGTATTAAATGTTGGAGGAGCAGCACAAGGACAAGTAAAACATACCTTAAATAGACTACAAATGAAGTCACTTAACACCCACTCGTTCCCTCGCCACCCCTTGCTCTGTCTGTCTTCAACAGAAAAAGCCTGTGTTTGACTATCTCCTTCTCTGGTTCATGGTTGTCTTTTGCTTTTTAAACAGGCACCTCGCCTCTCACAGCACAAGAACGGGCGCATTCCCCTTAAATGGCTCCTTTTGACAACTGATCTGTAAATACAGCCGGATCTGCAACTTCCCCCTTTTGCTCTCACTGCTTCACTTTCTCCCTTCTTGTCTTTGTGCTCTCTCTGTCTCTCTCTCTCTCTCCCTCTGCCCAAACTCCTGCCAGACACACACACACAAAACATGAAGGTCCCCCTGTGACCCTCCCCACCCACAAATTTTCACACACACACACACACACACACACACACACACACACACACACACACACACACACACACGCACGCACTGAAACACAACCATGCACACACATTTACCCCTACATCCCCCTCCCGACTTCCCCAACTCCATTCCCCCTGCCTCTATAAAAACACAAATATGCCATAACTCAAGCAGCGCCGCCACATAGCCTCCATCTTGCCCTGTACCAGGGAGGGGGAGGCCTCTCAGGAAGGTCACCAACAAATGGTTTTCCGATTCACTGCCCCTGAAATAATTTTGTGTATTAAAACCTGAATCTGCACTTTCTGGCCTGAAAGCTTTTCTAATTATTCTGGTGTCCTTGGGACAGACACGGATCCTTCACACGCCGGGGGAAACAAGCTATAGAGCAGCCACTACAGCCACAAACACCCCTCCACCACCCTCCCTCCCTCCCTCCCTCTCTATCCCTCCATCTCCCCACCTCCTCTCTCCTCTTTACAGCCACCCCCCCTCCCCAATCTGTTTTCAAAGCGTGTCTGTCCTTTATTAAATTGTTTTCTTTTCCACATTATCAGTTGCCATGGAGACCTCATCTCTCGGATTATTTGAATTTCATTATATCTATTGATTTGGGAGCATTTCATCTTTTTTATTGTTTTTCTGTCAATTTTCGAAACGAATAACCATCTAATTTGCGTCAGCGCTGATTACGTTCGTCCCTCAATAGAGGTCGGCAGCTGCGCCGGGGAAACAAATCAATGGAAAAACATCATAAAACTCGAAAGTACAATCAACCAGGATATGGGTGACATTCCGTGGTTGCTGAAACGAAGTCATCAAAAAATATATACTTTTTTTCCTGCGCCTCTGCATGTGTGGGGGAGCAGTGAGGAGGACACATATGTGTCTGGGCAGATATATTACTATATTTCAGCAGATAATATACTATGGTAAATTTCCATACTGATAACAGCCCCTCCCTGCCTGACCAAAACAAAAAAAAAAAATGCTTACTGTATCTAAATAATTTATGCAATTTTAGCATTTCTATATAAATTTTTTAATAAGCTGCTTGGAGCAAAGTGGCCATTAACAAAACACACAGCTGTCCAATGGGCTAAGCCCAGCAGATCAATTGCACTTTTTTATGACATGATAAAATGCTTTTAAAGCAATTTACACAAATATGGAAAAAATGACTTCATGGGCTTCATTTATTCATAAGAACTTGTATTAGGGGAAAAAAAAAAAATCTTACAAAAGCCAGACAGGAGATCGTCCCGGTCCTAACTGGAACGGACTTGCTGCCCTCTCTACAAGGACATAAAGTTTCATTACTGATGCACGCAGTCAAAGGCAATTTAGCAAACACAGTGTGCAAAAGAAAACATCAGCATATTGCAAGTGTTCCTGTATTAGGCGGACCTTGCATGTTGTTTTCCAATTTTTATTCATTTTTGTGGGGGCAGGGTGGGGGGAGTGGGGGGTGATGGATTTTTTTTTTTTTCCCTCCCCCTGCCCAGTGTCACCCTGACCCAAAGCCAAGGGGAGGTATCCTCAGTTACAGGGATGTGCACTCTCTGGCCCAAGCCAAACCATGCGCCATACAACAGGAGCCTTGCAGCAGGACAAATGTGTAAAACCCAACTTCAGCTGCTCGGTGACATACAGAACATGCTACTCATTATGTGAAAAAACAGGCCCGCAAATATTTCAGTGGATCTGATCATTTAGCATTTTAGTGCAGGCACGCACGCACACACGCACGCACACACACACACACACACACACACACACACACACACACACACACACATTTGGCACATGAGTATGGGGGATGGAGGGGAGTGGGGGTTAAGGGGGGCGGGGGGGCATTTGGAGGCTAATCTTGTTTCATAGCATCCTCTTCATGTGCCGACAATGTGCCTGAGCTGCTGCTGCTACGAAATGCTGCTGCTGAAGGCCCCATGTTTGCAACACATGTCAACATTTGACAAAGCATTACTTTTCCCCCCAACAATATTCTCCTGCTCAGCCCTCCGAAATGAGGGCGCTAACAAATTAGCTTTTTATGTTTATTTGTGTGTGGGTGTGTCAAAGAGGGGGGGGGGGGGGGAGAGAGAAAGGGAGATCTCATTTTCTAAGGCACCAGTTCTCAACTCTAGACAGGGAGGGAGAGAGAAAGACGGAGAGACAAAGAGAGCGAGAAAGAAAGAAAAGGCTGAATGTTTTGGAGTCACGATTCTTCTCCTGATTGCCCTAGCTGTCTCGGTTGTGCAAAACATGACCCTCCCCTCCCTCAGCCACGACAGAAACACGGGCGACTGGATAAACAGTATTTTATGCAGTGACTAGATGAATCGCCAGACAGTAATTACAGTCTTCCTCTCGCCCCAACAAAACTCTACTGTACAGGCTCTTTCTCTGACACCAAACTGCAGTAGCACACACTGCAAAACTGCAGGTGTGTGACATGTTTGTCAATGCTTCTCCCAACTAGATAAATATAAATATTAGACCCTGTAACAACAATGAGACGCTCTCTGCCGCTTTCAGTGATGTGTTAATAATGTGTGGCTGAAAGAGGACTTGTTGTGTGGACGGACGATGTTATCATGTGCAGTCAAACGTTGTCGGAGCTGGCTTTGTAGAGAAAGTTTGGTGATTTTTTTTTCTGCTATCCTTGCAGTTTGGGCTTTCCTCTCCTCGATGTGACAAAAATAACACGCTTGTGTCCCAAACTAAACATTCCCACACAGTGGCTGGTAGTCCGCTGCTAGGTCGCTGACACCAACATGCGCGCCGCACAGTCAACTCGGTCTTGACACAATATTTAAAACAGATCTGAACATGAGGTGCTGACAAATTCTCTCTGCAAAGAGGCTAATTTTGTTCATGTGATGTTGACACCGGTTCAAATTTGAAAAGATCACTCCTATGTCGGCTACGAGTTGGTGATGAGAGCAGTGAAACACACTCAGACACTCTTACTCTATACTGATTCATCCGGTCAGACCGTGCCCCAAAAGTGGTGCAGTAAACCATGTTGTCAATGTCCGAGCTCTAAAAAGCACAATTACAGAGGACCTCGACTGAATAATTTAAAGAGCATAATTACTGACCTCTATCCAAATTCCTCTGAAAGGTACATTAAGATATAGAAAAGCACTGGAGGTGGAAGTGGAACTGAGGGGGGAGAGAGAGAGTGCGTCTCCCCAGGCCTCCCTAATGCACTATCCTGCTGTACTCTAACTTCCTGTGGACCCCTAATGTGCCCGCTGCTCGCTGGCCTGATGAAGACTACAGTTAATGAGGCCCCTGTTTCTGAAATGAAGTATCTCTGAAACCATCAACATGCATTACTATCAAGCCGCCACCCCCCGCCAAACCACATGTATATACACACAAACACACCAACACGGTCACCGTCCCAAACCAGTGTGCGCACATGGACACAGCCTTCCCCACCTTTTAGAGCCACCACGGCTTCTGCTAAACAGGACCAGACTGGGTGAAGGGTGGGGGAGTGTTTTTTTTTTTTGGTAACTGTCCCTCAGGGGGCTATCAGTGAACCGGGCAGCCGTCACTGCTGGTGTCCCTGGTTCTCAATTGACAACCAGGGTCTGACAGATTAGCAGCTAGTCGAGAGCAGTCCACGGCTGAGGACACAATTAAAATAATCACTTTTTTTTTCCTTTTTTTATTTGGCTGCATGTATGTGACTGAGTAGTGCTGGATTTGAAAAAAAGCATCACAAGCATTTGTACTGTATGCGTGTGTGCGCGCGTGTGCGCGTGTGTGTGTGTGTGTGTGTGTGTGTGTGTGTGTGTGTGTATGTGTGCGTGTGTGTGTGTGTGTGTGCACTGGGGGGTCGTTTAGAGCTGGCAGCAGGCTTGGGGAGGCTACAGCGAGATGAGGCCCTTTTAATTAAAAGAAAATATTTGTGTTTGCGTACTATCGCTGTTGGAACCTGGAACAATTCAGAGAATTCTGGCTGTTAAATGACTTGCTCTTTAAAGTGATTTGGGGTATTTCAAATCCTCTTTGCATACATGCATTTTTAAAATTTCAATTATGCCATGCATTTTTTCAGAGAAGCACTATATTTTGGTTCTTTACTGACATTTGTTTTTTCCTGAGATAAATGACCACATTCTTGTTCTTTTAAAAGCAATTTAAGGAAAAAATTCCTTCATGATGAACTTATTTATCTGCAGCAGGGTTCTCGGTCTCTGCTGTATTTCAACCAGCAAGGATAGAGGGCACTGAAATAATTAGGCGACTTCTGCAACATCCTGAATGCCAAGGACAGGTGGATTAAAGTATTAAAACAATCGCATTTCAGTCTTGAAATAGTCCTGTGCACGACTCAGCACCATGCGCATCCGTTCAAGTTCAGCTGCCAGCTCCATAACGCCACAGGAGAGGGCTAGAAAAAAAAAAAAAAAAGCCCAATCCCATTAGCTAGCGTACATCTCAGCAGACCTGCTGGAAACGTGAGCAAATCTCAGTGAGGTTTATCCCTCAAAGCTCTCAGATGATAATACGATACAAACGACACAGAAATCTTCTCTGTGATCGCACAGCCAATTTGGGTTTCCCCATTTGTGTTAGAATCTGGTGCTTTCAAAATGAAACAGAAGGGACTGAAGCAGGCGCCTCTGCACCCGAGGAGACATTTTAACTACTCTCCTCCAATTGGAGGCAAGAGAACGGAGCTCCCTACATTAGGAGAAGGAAATGATTTAAAACAAAGGTGAAGACACGAGTTCACATTTTATTCTATTTACAGTGCAACATTAACAAGGAAAGGAAAGTGGTTGGAAGTGCTGGTTCAGTAAAACATCCGGGTGAGTGATTCTCAATTTAATAAGGGATGTTTAACAAAATTGTGCTTCGACAATCAGAGACTTAAAAATAGTATCAAAAAGGATTGTTCTGCAAAATGTGTAAAATGCAACCAGATTATGACTGCAGTCACATTTTAATAATGTAAAAGAGTGATTAAAGGTATTTAAATTATTTTAAAAACTTTATCAGTGAGCTTGTTCTTATCTGATCAGAGACTGAAGCACTTTCTTTAGAGAGAGCAGATTTATTTCATCAGCATCAACTGACCAGTTCAGTAAACTGAAGCACTTAGACATCTGACAGGACAACCACAAAGATAAGTGCAAAATATATACATCAATTTAAAAAAAACAACAACTCAGTATCTAGAAAATTGGTGATACAGTGCTTTTAATTTAATTTTTCGTGTGTAGATACGATGTACACAAGCAGTGAAAATACCCCCTTTTTAAACAACTATAATTAAGGTGAGCTCTTTGATGAAATCTAAGCCTCTTAGCCCACCTCCAGCCATCTGTGGCTCTACTATTGGAGCTGGGGAGGGTTCACCCTGTTGCCTTCTGTAAGGAACGGGGAAGAAATGAGTGTCGTCTATTCTCCAACTTAAAAGCACCAAAGTCAACCTGCTTTCACAGTCGTGCCATAGAGGAGGAATGAAACTCCTGTGACAGAAAACAAACAGGAAGCAGAGGGAGGAGAGAGAGAGAGAGAGAGAGAGAGAGAGAGAGAGAGAGAAAGAGAGAGAGAAACCCGTGCCCTTCACTCTCCCTCCGTAAAGACGCTCTTAACCAGGTCTGACAGCTAACAGCTCCTCGGCAATTGGGGTCAGTTAAAGGAAAAGTAGCTCAAGTTTTGTTGGGGCTTTGGCTTCATAGATGTTCAGGAGCCGCTGCCCACTGCAGCATCAAAGGGGATTATAGGGACAGGGCCATCTGCCATCTGCGCCAGAATAAGCGTGAGCCCTTTTATGTCCCCGCCTGTATGTTTGTGTGCGTGTGTTTGTGAAAGAAAGACAGTGAGGGAGAAAGACAGAGAATTCCTCATGTCTATGTACTTTTAACTTAAAGGGCAGCCGAGGTGTGGGGTGCAGGCCACACCAGAGCAGACAGCTAGTTTAAATCTGGGCAGGGGGCACTAAAGGTTAACATCATGCCTGTCAAGTATACCACTTTGATTCCAGTGCCAGTGTTAGAACTCCGTTAGAGCTCTGGGCAGGTTTTACACAATACAGACGTAAAGCAAGGGGATGTATGTTCCATGTTCGTCGGCAGCTTACTGAAAACACGAACCTACTCTAATCGTGAAGTCGGCCTTTTGTCATTCCGGCAAAACACAGAACTTGTTTTTGTTGTGGGTTCATTGAAACACGGTACCAACCCTGCTCCCCCTTTCACCGTTCTAATTTGTTTTGGGTCTTGTTCTTGGCCTCCGCCTGGGAATGTTTTCTGCTCTCAATAGTCTGCTACCTTTTAGCAGAGCCGCCCAGTGCTTGACCTACTGCCGACACTTATTTTCAGCACTCTAATTGTCGTTTAATCACGTATCAACCTGTCATTTAAAGACCCCCTTTTTTCAAGGGGGAACATTTGCATATGTTGTAAAACTAATTCCTATCGAAAGCTCCAGTGGCTGTGAAAGCGGACGCTCTGTCTCTCTCTTTTACTTTCACACCCATGTAGACACAGTTAAGCACAGGGGAGAATAAAACACCAACACACATAACAAAGTCTACAGTATCTCACCTTAACTGAAAAAAAACACATATAGGCAGACGCCATACCTGATATTCTCAATTCAGGTGGTTTTTATCACATTTGTTAACAGTGTGTGGTGACACGTAACGTGTTAGAATAGGGACAGCGACACGAATGATTCAGAGCACATGTACTAGTGTGAGCTAAAGCAAAGGTGACAGTGAATGTATAGTGTTATAGAGGAATCAATTAGAGTTAATAATGTATCACTTTTTCAAATGTTGCATTCATTTGTTCACACTTAGATAAAGCCACTGCAAAATAGGTTGTGCCGGGTTTGCCTGGCAGACTACACTACATTTACATTATCTCCCTTATACATCGAGGAGCCATGTTCCGCTTGAGTGGCGGCGGCAGAGTGTAGGGGGGGGGGGGGGGGGTGAAAATCATGTTTTTCAGGCCCAAGGAATGCCAGTCCTCAGGAGATCTCCCCCTCTAATTACAGAGCAGGAGAAAGACAGCTCTTTGTTCTACCTTTTATTACATTAATTGATAATACAGAGCTAGGGTGGAGCCATCTTATGGGGAGAGGAGGAGTGGATAGGGCCGGGATGAATTGAGGGGGATCCTTTGGGCAGATGAAGGTGGGTGAGAGGCTTTTGGAGCTGAGGTCCTATTTTCAGAGGACTCCTAATCCTGTTAGGGGCCCCGTTGGTGGCGCAGTCCTGGCGCTCGGCTTTCCCACAGGAGTGGTGGAAGCAGGGGCAGACTGTGGTGTGGTGGGTGAGAGTCCCGGCAGTGTTGTCTGGGCTCAGGCCTTAATTAACTGTCTCTTCAGGGGGTACTGAGGGCCACATTGAGAAGCTATGTCACAAACACCAGCAAGCACAGAGAACCTTTAAGAGGTAGTGGCATCTCACCCACTGTGGAATCACGGGAAGCTCTGTGGACCTTACATGTGGACCCCATGCAGCTCAAAGCTGTATAGATGTCGCAGGACATTAGCAGGGCTATTTTATGACTGGTTATTAGCTTAGCATAAACTGCACAGACGGTTGGTATTTTTCACAAAACAGCTATAGGATTATGGAAAAGAGGCACTTTCAAACACCAAAGGGAAAAAAAAAAAATCCTCAAAATCAGGATCATCTTTAAATATAATTTTTATGTTTATTTTTAAAAACCAAAAAAATCAATAAATTCTATTTCTATTTGTGCGGGATTGGCCAATCTTATTTGTCAGTGGTTAAGTAGCTGTAACAGGCTTTGTCATGGCTGTAATCTGCTTCTGCTTGTTTAGGGTAACTGCAGACAACAGAGGCTGAGAAGTGCTGCAACAGTGGCCAAAATGAGTCTGAATATGTTGCAGAGGCAATTAAACATTTTGGTGTGTGTGCACGCACACAACCGTGTCAGAGGTGCTAAGCCGGGCCAAACACGGCTCATTGAAATGTCCATCTTAAAGCCACCCAAGTTCCTCATCTCCCCCGCCCTCCAACAACCAAGATGCTTCAAGACTGTCAAAAGCATTTTCCACAAAGCTGAGGAGAGGGCAAGGGGAAAAAAAAGGGACCTGCCACTGTCACATGCATGCTTGCGCGTGCACACACACTTGCGAGGCTGTCAGGTAAATTAGATCTGAAAGCTGACAATTTCTGACCATATTTCCTTGATTATTTCAAACAAATGCACACCAGCCGCTCTAAGGAGATTAAAGTGACATAAAAGTCCCGAGTGGGAGGAGGGAGGGCAGAGAATCCAGGTCACCCCCATTTGTCCCCCTTGCCTGACAGCAGCTATATCGCTATCCAATCCAATAAAAGTCCCCCCCTCCTTTTGCTTTAATTAATTTTACAGCTAGCTTGCTTAATTACTTTCAATCAAAATCCTCTTGCCATCACAAAATTAGAAATGGTTCAACTCCATTAGTCTAAATTCTTCATTTACATACACAAAGACTGTCAGCTCTTGCTAAGCAAACGGCCTCCTGCTTGATGAGATTGTTTTTTTCCACACACTCTATCACTCTCTCAGTTACACATACGCATGCGACTGTGGTGTTAATTTTTTTGAAAGGAGAAAAGTAGCATTAAATTATTTGAGCCCCTTACTTAAGACATTCTCTGCCTGACCAGGGTTCAGGTAGCTGCGGTTCACATCATCCGAGGTTCTTCTGCAACTGGCTAAATTGATTACATCCACAACTCTGTCTGTGTGAAAAGACTGCTCCACTGCAAGCAATGTAGCACAAAATATATGCTGTATATAAGGAATAAACAGACTCAGTAAGGCCTTGTAAATGAAGCTAACTAGTTCTGCCCCTCCACATAGTTCCCCATTAATGTGGCTCCTTTGCGGCAGGGTGTCACTAGTCTCGACTACATTGTGGAACCTAGCGAGGCAATACAGCCAGTTGGCTGCTGTGAGCAAAGCAACTGGATTTTTCAGCGGGATGAGGCCCATGCCCTGCCGCCCAATCACTTCAACTTGGCACACAGGCATCCTCTCCATCACACACACACTGCCTAAGGCCTGCACATCATCAAGAATTAAGGACATGCAGATAGGGTTTGTGCACTGACCAAAGTGAAAATCCAGGCACACAAGCACATCGCCACGTGTACGTGCACACACATATACACTTCACACACACTACTAGTGCCATAATTAGGTCCCAAGATGAGGGCATTAAACTGGTGTAATGCACTCACTGCTGCAGCACACTACCACAAATTATATCGACACTAAACCTACACGCTCATCAGTGACACTTTCCTATTGCTTTTATTCCCCTATTCACGTGTCTGCTAGTCAGCAGGCCCAGTGGAAAACCACACAGTACAACATACTTTGATCTGCTGCGCTCACACTATTCTACAGATGCTTTTCTTTACAAAGGTGGAAAAAAATACAGCCTTTAAAATGAAAGAGGAAATTTCTGATCAGCTTGCCACAGTCTGGAAATACTTTAAAAATGATCCCCAACAAGTGACAAAAAAAAAAAGGGCCTCCATAATGGCTCATCTGGCTGAATACAATGCAGGTATGACCTGGCCCCTTTACTCTGTGCCTGCAACCACCGGTTTCCCTTGGCCTCTTTAACCAGTCCCCATTAAGACTGTTAATTATCCAAATCCATCATTCTTGGGGTAAATGAAGACTGCCTCTTTAATTCAATTTAATAGGATCATTTTCCAACTCACGTTCACTTTAGCCCCAGCTGCCCGCCCACTAGTCCCCCACTGTGTCTCCCCCACTGTATCTCTGACTCCTTTGGCTGAATCTTCTATGGTCTGGCTCGCTCCCATTGGTGGAAGGGGAGGGTGATGAAGGCTAAGGCTTGATGGCAGTGATGGGCCGACACGCTGTTGATCTCCCATGTCTTGTCTTGGCTCGGCTGGTGGCGAGCAGCAGTTCTGAGTTCCCAGTCTGCTGTGCACACTTCCTGCCTGCCGCACACAAACACTGACACGCACACAGGCTCACAGTACCAGCCATGTTCACCGGGGCTTAGCTAATCCTGTCACATCAGGCCACGTTGGCTGAGTTGAGGACTTTCGCAGCAACCCACCCTCTCCCCCCAAGACACACACACACACGCACACGCACGCACGCACACACACACACACACACACACACACACACACACACACACACACTGCTAACCACCACCTCCATGCACCTCCACACTTTGCCACCACTCCTTCACTCCTCTTAGTCTCTTTCTCTCTCTCTTACCTTTGTTCATTTCACAAGGTCATGGGTGGCTGACTACGGCATGCGAGTGGTGAGACGGGACAGCTGGGGACCTCTGTCTGTTCCAGCAGCACTAGTGGTGCTCATCTTATGGCTAATGCACAACACAAGTAAATACTGTGATATGTAATTCAAATGTATTTTTTGAATAAAAAGCAGTACTGTCCTTTTATTCCAACTTGGAAACTAGTTTGTGCCACCTCGCAGTCAATCCTGTATTGTAATCACATCAAAATAAAGTTTTATCTTTTTTAATTGTATGCTTATGAGTTGTTTTGATGATCACAGTTACTGTAAGAGACCGGCATGCGTGTCAGTTGTTATGATACCACGTCACTAAATCGTGTTTATAAAATATAGAGGTGTCATTTTGCCTTTTCTTGCCGTTATTGTGTCATAGTGGTATCAGGACCAAAACACATTTTGCATGCAACAATGGCGTGGCTGTGGAAACTGGACACTCATTTCTTCAATAGCTGCAGTATATCAAGACCGATTATGGCTGTTTTAGATTTTCATTACAGAGACCAGTCTGTGCTAAGGCTTGTTATTCCATCCATTAAGTTCAAATTATAAATGACATAAGAAGAAAAAAAATACAAAAAAATAGAATAACAATTACATGCTTTAAACAGAAAAGAAATGAATGAAGAAAAAAACATCACTGTCACAACTCTGTCCTTTAAATTCTCTGAGGAATTGGTTAACTATTAGCTCCTCTTATTCCATTATTCAGTGTGAGGGTAAATTTGCCCCCATTTCCACAGTACACACCCCCATCCCTCAGGATCAAGCAGTCTCAAGCGCACACATACACACAGTGCTCCCTTTACAATTTTCCCAGACTTTCATTTGAGACAGACTCTGTGAGAGTTTCAAATGATTTTAGCCATGATTTAATTTGGTTTGTTAAAGGGTGATGTCAGCACAATGGGAGACGAGCCTCTAAATCCACCACATTCACCCAAAATGCCCGGACGAGATAATCATTGGTGACGTCTACGAAAACACTTATTATATTTGCCCATCGCCTGGCTGAAGCTGTTAAAACTCATCAGTGTTATTCCCATTTTTTTTTCTCTGGGAAAGAGAAAAGAAAATAGCTCAACTTATAGTCAAAACTGTCACCCCTTTTAAAGAGACAGTGCAACATTGTTGTGGCTGTGGAAAGAGTTTATAAAAGGGATAAGGCAGGGCACAGGGCTATCGGGTATCTATTCAATACTCATTTGTTTGCACCCAATACTAATTAAATAAAACATGCACAACTTTTTCATTGGTTCTACAGAGATCAACAGTTTCAAAGCGGCTGAGAGAGGATGGTATGTACTCTAGTTACACACAATCTTCATTAGTAATAACTGGATATTCCTACATTCTAGAAACTGTGAATGAGCACTGCTTGTCCCTTTACTTGTCCACATAATTTTAAAGGGCTCGGGGCTGACAAGGTAGATAAGAAATGGATCAACGTGAGCCTTTCTCATAGCTTAATTTATTTTAAATCCAAGCCCTATTCACACACAGCACACCGACAGGCCTTGTCAGCTCCAACTAGCATTGAGATATTTAAAACCATTAATGCTGTGCAGCGGTAGCCTGAACGTGTATGACACAAGCTGTCGCCGTGTGAAACAAAGCCAGATCTCTAACTGCCACAGCTTCCACTTTTGGACACAGCATGGCTACAAAACAGTTACCAAGCACTCAGACACAACAACAAAACCTCAAATGATCAGACTTTTCTCAATGTGAGAAGAAAAAAAAAGAAAGCAAAACCTACAGTGAGTTACAGAAGGAAAGAAGTGCTGTATACCTCATGTAATGAATGCAGGGGACTCAGTGTATCTTTAGTACAGGGGCTAACCCCATTGAGGCAAGGGTCAGAGTATGAAAAACACAGGCTATCTGCCTCCCTACAGGATATCCTCATGGATCAGCAGCAGTAGCCATGTTGACCCACCCTGTTATTAAAGAGGCTAATCTGTTCAACATGTCAATGTTAGCACTTTTAGCTGCGATTAATAAAAGAAGACCCCAAGAGTGCTGCGTGTGCTTTTTCAGTGCCCCAGGTTGTTTTCATTTGGTTTATATTTTTAGTGGTTTTTGCTGTTCGGGAATTCAACAGTCCTCTTTTCCCCTATTAGCATAAACAGAGTAAATTATTAACTTTGTTGAAAGAATTATAATCATCCATGAATCCTTAGCTCCCTGGTAGCTTTGTGTGTTTTTTTCCCTTTCCGCCACTGGCAAAGACTCTCTGGCATTGCAGGAATCATAAAAGCAAACGTAACTTTATATTTTATAGATACGGAACAATGCGCATGTGATGCCTGACTTTGTGGCCATTTATGTGATGCTTAAAATGTATGGCCCAGTGGCTTTCACAGGCTGGTAGTAATAGAACTGCTCTCTAACAGACTTGCTTTCTAAGTGC
This sequence comes from Embiotoca jacksoni, assembly GCF_022577435.1. Taxonomy (NCBI): domain Eukaryota; kingdom Metazoa; phylum Chordata; class Actinopteri; family Embiotocidae; genus Embiotoca; species Embiotoca jacksoni. The sequence goes on from NW_027185447.1 coordinate 8,346,459, forward strand.
CTGGTGCTGTGTCTTAATTTGTAATCTAGTCAAACCAATTGTCCGCTAGCTAAAAAGGTCACAGAGACAATAGACTACACAGCCTCCCACAATGTAGAAAAAGCCCAGGGTGTCTTTTGTAGCTTTTTAAGCAAAGATGTAATTAAGACACCTTCATCTTCTGGGGTGAGAAGGGCACCAACAAGCGTCTGCTGGAAACAGAAGAGGAACTTCACATTACTGGAAACAAGTGAGACGCACGCCGAGAAAGAGCATTTGGTTAGAGGTGAAAATCACCTGTCTCCACAGCAAAGTGTCACCTCTGAGGACGTTTGCTGAGTTTACCTGCTTGTGCAGTCAGTGTGTGATTTTATACATTGTGACCAACGACTGTGGGAAAGCAAGCTTGTTGGGGAAAACTGAGTGATGCAAAGCAACACAGGAGAGGCAGAGGGGGGACTTAAAGGACGTGATTTATCTGGGCTTGATTGCGTGTTAATCGAGGTTACGTGTATTAAGTGGAATCTAATTGGAACAGACACTGGCAGTCTGACAGATCGACATGATGCAGATGGATTGAGGGGGGGAGTAAAGGGGGGATTGAGGGGGGGACGGGGAAAGGAAGAGGGAACTGTAGTGCAGTCGCAAAGAGAGAGAACGGAGGCAAATGTAACGGAACATTTAGCTTTTTCAGAAAGGGGTTTATGATAGCCAACATTAAAAAGAAAGCCGCCTGAGTCTGTGAAGCAGTCGAACCCTCAGAAAGGAGACTCTGCCGTTGGGGTCGTCTCACGTGCGTCTCATGATCGGCGGCTGATGAAACGTGGAGAGGAGGACACACACGAGTGAGATTTTGAGTGACAGGACACAGCGCTGGAGTTTGCCCTCCCCCCCTTTCAGTTGCCACAAACATTCATTTCTGCTTTATTGGAAATGAGGGGGGAAAAAAAAATACCCCTTCAAAAAAAGACAACACACAAGGTAAAGCGGTCGAGTGACAGCTGCCGGAAAATTTCTCACCTCGATGAGGGGACGAGCAACTGTTCCACCGGTCCCTCTGACTCTGTGCTTCTCCTGATAGGCGACAACTGTTTCAAAGGCTCTCTCCCCAAATCTGAGGTATTTAGCCAGCGGACTGAATGACGCTTTCAAATGTTACCAGAGTAATAGATCGTAAAAGTGGACCACCTGTTAAGGTCAAGCAACTGCGAACTCATAACTAATATCCCACGGACTCTGTGGACAAATAAAGAGAACATTGTTTGTGGAAAAAGGTTGAAGATTTGAAGTCAAAGATACAGTTCTGTGTAGACATAATTTCTGTTGTAGCGCTCCTCTGAATTGGTCAGTGTGGCTATAATTGGTGACGGGGGGATACAAAGTGTGAGTGACAGGAACGGCCTCAAAGCAGCAAATAGCCCAGGAGCAAAAATTACTGTCACAGTGCCATTATCTGAATCAGGGTTAAAAATACTGTAGTTCCTAACAAAAGGGTCACTTCTATTGATAACTGGCCCAAATCAAAGGCAACAATAACAAATTGATGTTCAAAGGTACTAAAACATGGAAATAAATGTGTACAAAGAGCTGATGAAAGAAGGAAAGAGAAACAGAGAAAGAAGGAAAAAGAGAAAAGGATAAAGAGAGCAACTATGGGCGTAATTTAGTGGTGGTTTGCAGGATAGTACTGCACTCGAAACTTCACTCATCAACACAAAATGCCTAAATTGTTCCCGACATGATCCCGTCATAGCACAGAGACAGGGGAGTTGCTTCGGTCATCCGTTGATTTGATCCATTATGACTGTTACACTAATGGCATTAATAAGGGCAAAATTGCTATTTTGAAACAGAATTTTCATCCTCTTCATTTGGCCAACCTTATCGCCTTTCAACTCTTCCCACACGGAAAAGCCTGCTGTGTGTGTGTGTGTGTGTGTGTGTGTGTGTGTGTGTGTGTGTGTGTGTGTGTGTGTGTGTGTGTGTGTGTGTGTGTGTGTGTGTGTGTGTGTGTGTGTGTGGGCGTATTTGAGTGTGTCTGTGCCCTCACCATGTAATGGCTATAAGGTCATCTCTATTTTCCAGGCTTGGTGTACAATGTCGTGGGATTGCAACATTTTGCACAGTTAAAAACAACAACATGAGCTTTGAAATTTGACTCCCTGCTATTTTCAATATGTTGTATTGACCAGCTGGCCGTGATAAAATATACTAACCTCATTAAACACGATCACAAAAAAAAACACCTAATGCTACTTAGTTTAATAAATGGTAAAATGGACAACACTGTGAGAAGCCTGCTTTTAAGACATCAAGCGAAGTTGTTTAAAATACAAATGTGTTCTTAAACTGTGTCTTGAATTAACTCTAAACTTATTGAATCAGTTGAGATAATGTATGTGCATGTTTCCGGTATATATTTGTGCTGAATGCGAGTATGTGAGTGTACGTTCAGCCCTCATCAGCCTCTAACATTGAGAGGAATGACACTCTGTGATCAAGGACATGAATTGCTCATTGATTTTTAGGGGCCAGCTTAACTATCCATTCCAATTGATTTTTAGCTTTGCTGGGTGTGCGAGTTATGGCAGTTTTAATGTATCATCTGTATGTGTACTCATCACCCACTGCCAGAGGATTTACAATAGTCTGTGGAAAATGCATATACAGCACCATGTGCAAATGAGGGACAGGGACTTTATCCTTTTCTTTTCATTTTCTATTATAAATTCCAAGAAGCCATAAAACCTCCTATGTTTTATAATAGGTGGAAAAAAAAAAATCACCTTTATTACGCTTTTTATATCTTTAACCATTATCTGCTTCTGAACTTAGTAAATGATCTATTGGGAATAAACTGCAATGGTTTTTATCTTGATACATTTGAGGGAAATAAAACCAAAGCAAATGAATGAACTGTAATCCCCTTTAATGCTAATCAGTGTTGTTTAGAGCATTCATGTCAGCTTGCAGTATCATGTAGCCTTGCTAAAAACAAAACAGTAGAAATATAAAGCGTGCTCTGGCCTTTATACAGTACAAATATACATAACACAGCTTTGCCACAATCTCCTGAAAATAAGTTCAAGACTCTTTCACGACTTTTTAGTCTCATCTTTTTCCACTTACTAGGATCCTACTATAATAACTCATATTACCATGAATTAACAATTCACATAAACTATTAATAATCAATGATTTGATGATGTAAGAAACAAAGTCAGAGCAATGTGATCCAAAAGGCGGTCTAAAGTCATCTGTCAGGTAGAAAGTCATTAAAATAGGGGCTCGTTTTCCTGTGCCAAGCTTAGGTTTCACCGAGGCACGGATACATTTCTATTCTTCAGCAAAAGGCTGTGCTCTCATATGATATCATCTCTTTTGGAGCATTACTCTCAATGGCTTGTCTTTTTTTTTTTTTTTTTTCATCTTTTGTTTTTTCCTTCAATTCAAATTGGCCTTTTTTTTCAAAATGGTTTGGGTGAAGCAGTCCTCTGTGTGAGGTAACTGCCTTTTGTTCAGTGAAAAGGACTGCATAAAGCACACTTTACTCCATCCTTAAAAAAACAAGTCTGCTTAATTAATGTTTTACAAGTGCTGCTGTATTCTTAGTAAAAAAAAAAAAAAAAAAAAGCCTCTATCAAAGCCGGCAGGTTCAGATTACGTACACTAATTGAAATTCTGAATTTCTAAGCCAACTTCTTTTTTTCCCTGCTCCCGCTCTTTCTCCCTGCGAACACAATAAAGCCGAGCGTTTTGTAGTCCACAAATGACATCAAATCATCTAAGTAATATGGGCTTTTCTTTTTTTCCTGTATTCTCATGTTCTGCTAGTGGGTTCATGAGACAGCTTAATAAAGCAGTAAATGCTTGGGGAAGCCTGAGAGCCTACTGTGTGCGCGTGTGTGTATGTGTGGGCCTGTGTGCACACGCGTGTTCTCATGTTTTACCTCCACCAGGGACCTCAAAGCAGAAGGCAAAGCCTGGTTCCACACACTCAAGCAGATTTTCCAAAAGAATAAAGCAAGAATAAATCCAGTGAACAAAAGAGAATACTGAAACCAAAGCCAAAAGTAAGACACTTATCTCATGGGTTGACAGTCATAGAGCCCATATTAATGCAGTCTGAGCTAAATGAATACAGCATAATTCACAGGTTATACATGCATTAGGTGCAGGAGGAAGGCAAGCTGTGTGAACAGCTGCAGGTGTGGGAGCAACGCCGGCCGAGGCTGAGTTTGGACAAGCATCACATACACCAAATGGCACAATAGAGGAAACATAGGTTTCTATGCACTGGTGACAATGATCTGAGATGTAGTTGGAGATTGGATCAACTGGGATACAGAAGGCAATCTTTTCAGCTCAGCTCATACTCTGCACATACACACGCTTGTTTCTAAGGGAAGGTTTCAACCTTTCCTGCCTTCACTGTTTATCTGGCAAGGTAACTGTAGCAGGTGATTACATAAATTACAGAGTTTTAAAAAAATCAGTCATCCTTGATAACCTTTGTTCGGAGTTAATCATTGCAGCAAAAGAAAACTGCTTCTCCTCTCTTCTCTTTTATATTTACCCAAACTCCTTCCTTTCAGTGGAGTATTATTTTATTGGCTTGTTTTGCAAGCATTATAACTTTGTATTCTCCCCTCAAGGTCAGTTTCTAGTGTGCCACGAGGAGTAGTTACACATGGGGCTTTTCAGGTCACTTACATTGTATTTGCATCAAATAATTTTTGATAAGGGATGTAAAAGACCTATAAAACCAACATCATAAACAGGCGAGGTGTAGCTGAAATAAGGACAAAAGATCAACGGCTAAATTTTTCCTTATCTTAGACACGTTGATATTTTTGAGTCAACCCCCTCCTCCTCCTCCCCCACACACCCTTCCAGGTCCAGCTTCTCTCCCTCTGCCGAGTAGGAGCATGGACTTGTTAGATTTAGTCCAATGGCTTCCCAGTGCGGCCAGCAAGCAAGCTCTTGTTTCATAGAGAAGTACCTCCCCTGTTATCTCCCTAGCACTATAATCACTTAACAAAGACTTGGGCATTTGCACAAATTAAAACATCAATAATGCATAAGTGCTTTTCAGTTTTGAGCTATAGTGTCCCTGTATTGGGATGAAATACCCCCCTCCGCCAGTGGAAAAACTCAAGCTCGCCATCTTCTGTCCCACAAACGACTTAAAGAAGCCACAGCCCTGTTTTGAGCAACAAACCCCCCCCCCCCCCCCCCCCCCCCCCTCCTTCATTTAAACTTGAGGCTAAAGCTGTGGTGAACATTTGGGATCTGCTTTGGTGACGGGACAAAATGGCTGGGCTGAGTGGAACACGGAAGTTGTTTTAAAGCGAGAGGCGGTAAGTGGTGGTGGTGCATCAATGCAAACAGGCAACACCCTTGAGTGGCGCAGCGTGGCATCCTTCCATAAACAACACCACCGCCGTGTCCCCGACATTTATGATTTGTGGTCAGAATAGCAATGCAGGCCTGATTCTAATCCAAGTCTGCATGTTTGCCCTATCCTTACATGGCTAAATCTGCCCAACCTACTCTCTTATTTTCCCAGATGAAAACACCAGACGTTTCATATGGTTGTCACAGAGCTCGGCTTAAAACAAGTCATATGAGAACATTACATTTGGACAAGGAAGGGAAGGGCGGGGACATCATGGGAAAGAAACTTAGCAACACTTTAAAAAAAAAAGAAAAAACAGTATGCTGTTCAGGCTACTGTTTAATTTGAGAAGAAAACCTCCTTCATATTTATTACTGCAGTTGTGGCTGGAGTTGCGCTGACTATAGAGGAGTTAAGTATCATTATTGGACTAGTAAATCCATGACCAGTACCATTCCAACACCAATAGAGGACGAGCCATTCTATACAGATGGCCTCAAGGACAATTAGGGAGTAATGATTGGTTGCCACATAAATGAGGGAAATTCTATTTGCTGCTGCACTTGCTGATGATCACAGTCCAAATGCCTCTGACAATAATATGGATGGCTGCTTTAAACTTATTTGTAAATTCTGGTTAAATATAAAGAACACTAGAAAAGACTAATTCTTAAGTATCTGTCAAATATTTAAGGAATACCCAAGAAGGAAAGGTTCAACTGTAAGTCTTTTCAAACATCCCATTATTATGAAAAATAAAGAGATGAGACAAACAGCACAGCGATCTAAAATATTATCGCTTCAATCATATCCTTTTCCCAAGATATCTTCATTTCCCCCCTCCCTTCTCTGTCAGTTAGTCTGGCAAACAATCCCCTTGTTAGCAAACTGTTAAGACAGCCGCTTGGTACACAAATTGCGCTCGACCAAGCGAATTTGTTTTGCAAGGGTGACCTGTTTAATCATCTCATTTTCTTTGGCGGACATTTATTCATCTGGTTTCCACGGTTACAGAGAACATTAAGGGGCTACAGTAATAAGGCTGGAGAGTCAAACAGGTAATAAAAAAATTAACGCCATTTTCCAGCAGCCGAGGACAGTGGGTGAAATGAATCAAGGGAGAGGGAGAGGAGCAGCGGGGAGAGCAAGGGGGTGGGGGCCGGGGGTGGAGGGGGGCTCCAATATTGTCCAAACAATAAGCCTTAGCGGTTATTTTACTCTGTAGATCAGGTGGTGCTGTTATGGACATGACACTTTGGGCACAGAGCAGGAGAGATAAAGCTTTTAAAGTGGCCCTGCTCCTTTTTTTATTGTCATTTAGCGATTACATATCAGAACAATTAAAAGTTAGCCTGAGATATCTATTAACTTTGCTCTTTTTTATTTCTCCTGTGCTTCAGAGGGAGGATAATTTACACTTCTGGCATGCAACGTGTCAATAACATGCAAGGGACAAGATGACATTTAGGAGCCCTAGTGAGAAATGTTTCGTAGTCCTCCCAAGTTGAATCATGTTTTCTACAGTTGTCCTCTGAAAAACTGAGCAACAGCAGAAGAAAAAGAAAAATACCCTCGGAGATTAGAGTTTGTTGCACTCTAACTATTAGACAGGGACTTTACATACAAATTGAGAGGCTCCAGCTTCTTGCCAAATATAGAAAATTCCAGCACAATAGGGGGAACAGGTGCTGAGGGCCCATAGAAAGTGACGAAGCCGAAGAGCTGGGTTGCTGCTGAATGCCAAATAAGGCAGTAAGACACGTTGCACCAAGGCACAAAACAACTGTAGTGTGATTTCCTATGTCTGATGACTGTCACTGATTCTCCCACAAACTGCCTTCCCTGCGATAACACACTATTCAGAACTGTTTTTAATAATAACTGAACAAGAAAAAACAAGCAACAAATTTTATGCATTACTCATTTCTCCACTCCTTCCTAAAGTATTTCTAATTGACAGCACGGCTTTGGCACTCCTAAAATATGCACAAAACTTCTCAACCTATCCCTTAATCATTTAAATCGTCTTGTTTAACCTGTATTTGGACATTTTAGGACTCTGCCAACACCTGTCCGCCGTCCTTGTGAAAAACAAACTAAGTTGAATTATTTCTTTGTTTGCTGTTGTGTTACTTGCATATATGTTGTTGCCGGGGGGTGGCTCCGGAGTGACTGAGGTTGGAGAGGGAAATACAACTGCTGGCAGACAACATCTCTCAGGAGAGGGAGGGAAAAAGAGATGTCAGCCGACCCTCCTTTACACACACACACACACACACACACACACACACACACACACACACACACACACACACACACACACACACACACACACGTAGGGATATGCACTGTAAGATCAAACATACACCGCTCGCGTGTCACAAGGACCGCTCTCCCCTCCTCACTCCTCACTGAGGCAGGAGCCCAGAGAAACAAACTCTCGTCATACATGCCGGGTGAAATCCCCAAAAGGGGATACAGAACGGACAGCAAAAAGGCTAAGCTGTGGCAATGGGACTGCCAACTGTTCTGCTAACAGCCTCTTAACAGGTGTGGGCTCCAGAACCATGTAATCCTATCAAGTTACCAAGTAAAAAAAAAAAAAAAAAAAAAAAAAAAAAAAAAAGGAAAGAAATCCGGCAAACTGCATACTCCTGAGCTCTTCTCTTCTCCCCTTCTTCTCTGTCTTTCCCCCTCTCTTTCTGTTGTGACAGAAATGAACAGCTGGGCTTCAGATTTATCATGTAACGACAGTAATTATTGCTGCTGCTGCCTGCTACTGACCCAAGTGAATAGAATGTCACATGAAAACACACACGGCAGAAGGGGAGCTGAAGTTGAGGGGTGCCGAGTCGGGGACTGCGTGGAAGATGTATGGGAGACACAAAAGACCGAGCAGGGTAGTGTTGAAACGTCACTGCGGTCCTGTTTGCAGTCAATTACGATTGAGGACAGGGGTGTTGGCTCTGGAACTCGGCAGAGCAAACATTTTGACGCTCAGAGTGAAAGTGACGCAAAAAAAAACCTGATTTCTTGTTTCTGTTTTTTTTCTCTTCCATCCGATCAAAAAGCAAAGCAAGAGACGTTACAGCAGGTCCCCAACAAGAGAACTGAAACCGTGCTCAACACAAACAAAAATCAGTTATAAAGTGAGAGAAGAGATTTGTTTTTATGCCTACTCTTCTCTCGTCAAACATATGTGGTTAACTAAACTTGCAATTAATTATTCAACAAAAAATAAAGAAAAGTCAGATATTGGACCACACAGTGTTTCCGTCATTATCTATAACCAGTCCGACCCCACCTGACGTATTTATTCCAGAGATAAGAGGGTCACAAGATAAACTACTAATTTATTACCCGTGTCTATCACTGTCCTTGTCATTAGACAGTTAACCCCAAAAAGTTGTGGTCTGTCACATTCCATGCCCACTAACCTACGTATGGGCTGGTTCACACCTTAAAGACCCCCTGCCACATTTAAAAGGATTAGTCACCACATTTTGTGCCGGCTTAATCTCTCTTTCAGCTGGCCTAATAAGTGCGCTTCGATAAGCGAAGCATGCAAATTCATTCATGGCCAGTGGAGACCACGCTTTCAGACAAACGCGCCAAAGTCTTCCACTCTGCTAATTACCTCTTCATTTTCCCCTTTTCCCCTCTTATACAGCAGATCAACAACTACAGATTATTCTACTCCCTGATTTTGCATGAAATTATAATTTCATATGAAAGATTAGGAAATCGAAAAAAGTTATAGAGGCTTCTCTCTTGACTCTGCACACAAGAATACATGACACGGCACATTTAGCTGCCAGATTAAAAGCAGGATTTCTTTTGCGCTGGTTATGCTCAGAGAAATGAGAAAGAAATATGGATAAAAAACCACTTTTTTTCCCCCTCGAAATATTAACCTTTAAAAACCTTTCTTTTCTAATCCATGATATAATTTATAATTGATTGCTTTCCTTTATAAAATAGCAGGATTACAAAGAATATTTCCACTTGCCTTATTTTTAGCACAGCAGTTTAACAAACATGCATTATCTGTGATAATAAAAACTTAGGCAGTTATATTTTAGATAATAAAGGCAATGAAGACCCAAGGTGCAACCTGTTTATCATTCTGGAATATTTCTTCACCAAGTATTAATTAGGCCATTACTCCAGATTGGTGACGGGGAGCTTTGAGGTTTTAATTAGGTGCTGGCCACTGCATGAGTGCACCGGAGTGAAGAAAGGGGGTGGTGATGCCACTTGCCTTGCTGCTGGCCCATATCAAGTAGCCCTGAACACTTTGGCTACTGCGGCAAGATGCATGGCAGCCCACGTGCATCTGGAGTTTATTTGATCATTTGATCTCTGATGTTTCCTCTTCCTGCCGGTAAAAAAAAAAAAAGCCAGTTGGTGTGATTTGGGTATTAAAAGATGGGGGTTAAGGTAATTATGGTGTTGGGTGGTTTCTGTCTGATGACTGGGCACATGCTCAATCAGGACTCAGCTGTCCCTCTCTTTCCCTTTACCCCCCCTAACACGCACGCACGCACGCACGCACGCACACACTCCCTCTCGCGCGCACACACACACACACACACACACACACACACACACACACACACACACACACACACACACACACACACTCCCTGCCCTTGTCTGTTGTCTGTGTCCCCCCTTCTCTGCCCCTGCCACTCTGCTAAAACCAGGCATAACACACACAGCCTCGCGCAACATCAATCAAATACTGAGCGCGGACCATAAAACTACACAAACATATATGCTGCCATTAACTGCTGTATTTGACAATCTGTGAAATAAGGAAACTACATTTAAAGATACAAAAACAATTTAGACTGGAAAATCAAAATCAAGAATTGACAAGTAATGCAGTTTTTAAATATAAATTAAAATGTTGGGATAAAATTTTACTGTTTTTAACAATATAAAAAACAAAGCAAAAGAAAACATGATTATAGCCTTTTTTCTTTTTCACACCTAATTTAAACTAACTGAATCAGAGTGTTGTGTCACTATATTTTGATGCATATGCAGACGATGACAAAAATCATACATTTTTGTATAATATGAAAAAGATATTAAATAAATAAATCTTGAGAATGTGAGTGTTTTTCCTCGGTTGACAAGGCGATACTAATCACCTCGTTGCTGAGAAGCACTCTTCCCTGACAAGGCTCCTTAGAATACAAGGATCCCCCAGGAGAAATCGGCATGAAAGAGGTTAAAGACAATGACTCGCATTTTTTCCCTCCAAATGTCTCCCTGTTAAATTTATTTCAAAACTCTGTTAATCTGCTGTACACAACATTTCCATTAGCATAGTCCAGCCCCCTAATAAAAATTCTGGCTAGTTTAATTAAAAAATGTAAATTTACTGTCATCCAAGGAGCAGCAGAAATAGGAGTGCAACAGCATATTTTATTGCTTAAGACATCAAATTGATTCAGGTTATTGCTAAATTGTGATAAAAGGTTATTGAGGGCCTTCAGACCTGGACTTGTTTTTCTCCCTCATTTCATCCCAGTTTTGTGGACGGCCGTAAACGATGGAGAGGGCCACAAAGGGTTAATGAGACAACTCGGTGAGGGAGAAGGCAATCAACATTATGACTCATAAGAGGGGAGAAAAACATTTTCCGAGCTGACGAAAAGTTTGAAATTAGGGTGTGTCACGATAACAGTCAAACTTGTTTGTTGTTATTTTAAACTATAATGCAGGACACCTTAAATAACCAGAAATTATCACCAAGCTCTCACTGTCTGTCTCTCGCATGTGTTTGTGCAACCTTGTGGTCATAGTGGTCTACTGTACAGTTTTCTTTAAGCAATGTTATCTTTAGATTGTCCTTTATTTTTTATTAATACGGCCATGTACAAGTTAAAGAGCAGAAACGCCTGAATATTGTCAAGAGCAGTAGAAAACAAATAGAAAGTAGAAAGCAGTAGAAAACAAATAGAAAGGAATAAAAATGAAATACAGACAGAGCACATAACTGACATATAAACATTAAAATGAAAAGCCTGGAGCAAAGCCTGCTTTGAGTTTGAATTACAGATTTTGTTTTCTATTTTTTTTTTTTTTTAAGACAAAAACACAGAATAATCTTGACTGTATATATATATTTTCCCGGGAATCCTTTCTGTAATTTAAAACTCTGATGGAATTTTAAAAATATCCTACTCAAAAATACCACAACCTTTGATAAATATTTTTATACTGTGTGAGTTTAAAATAAGGCGTTTAAAAAGTAGGGCAGATCAGATTGATCAAAGAGAAAGAGAACTCGTAATGTCTCAAAAAAAACTATTATTTAGTTATCAAGCAGGAATAATGAAATGTGGAGGGAGTATTAATAAACACACATTATAAAAGGAAGACACCATGCAGTCAGAAATCACACACGCACATACAGTACACACACAACAGAAAGAACTAAATGTAAAATTTGAAAACACACAAAAAAAGTCGACTTATAAGTTAAGTGGGGAGTAGAGTGACGCTTATAAGTATAAGGTGTAATCCACTTACAACAGGACAAGTTGATCTTTCTAAAAGTACGCAGAGAAGGACTGTTGTTAACCTGGCAGCTACAGGTTTAATCAAATTTAAAATGACTCACTGGTGCATTTGCACAAAAAAGGTAATCACTGAGATCAATCTTTTTACATATTTGAAAAATATACATATTTACAATTTTACCTTCCCTCTGACGCATTTGACATATCAGTATGTTAACATATTAATGCAACAAACACCTGTGTACTGTCCATACACTAATTAGAAGTACCTGGAAAGGTGTGAGCACTGCTCCTGTTCCCTTTACATGTGTGACAACATAAGCAACACAACAGTTTGTTTGCTTTGTCCCCTTGGCAACAAACCCTTAGGCCATTCAGGTTACCCTAATGGTATCACCAGTGCCTCTGTGGGTCAAACCAGTACCAGTATTTCTACTGAGCCAAACACTGGCTTTTAAAAAACAATCAAACATGTAGTTAAATGAAAAGGACTAAAAACAAGCAGGAAAATGTGAATGATGAGGAGGGAAAAAAAAAAAAAAAGCCTGACAAGGTGTTGTGCTGGTCTCATGCTCTAGCACAGAAATATACTCTGTCAAGAGAAAATGAAACTTGAACTTTCTTCACGTGCTGCATGTAACACAGCGTCCTGAGCCGTGTGGTGGAGAAATATCATATTTGATATTGCAGTCACCTTTGGGCACTGTCAAAGAGCTATAAATAAGGGTGTCGCAACACTTGGGTATACGTACGCGCTGGCACATAGTTTAATCAGGGACAACTTCCCCTCTCTGTATATTTAGTCCGAGATAAAGGCACACCTTAAACTGTCAGCTAATAAAACGTCTCTGACAAAGATAGAAAAGAAGAAGAGTACTCACCATATTCAGGGAAGTCGAAGTTAAATCCTCTCAGACATGTAACTTTCATAATATTACTCAACTCTGTTAGAAAGTCATTCGAATGTTGGTTGGTGGAGGGGGAAATAAAGCGGAAAAGTAACTAGATAAAAAAAAAAAGGCTTCCTTCAATCAAGCACTAAACTCCTTGACATGTAATCTGTCAATAGTTTGTTGCTGAGATAATGCCGGCTGCCACGAGCGGATTTGATTGGCAGCTTAGGGTTTGGCCCCTCCTTCCTGTGGTTTGACGGGGGGGTAGGTGAAAGAATATGGAGCCTCCCCCTTGCCTGCTCTCTCTCTCTCTCTGTGTGTCGCTCTCTCTGCCTCTCGTGCGCTGCCTCTCTCTCCGCTCTGCTCCCATACACACACACTCACACACACACACACACACACACGCAGACCAAGCTGTTGGTGATGTTGTCTGAATAGGCTGATAGGAAATTATGGCAGAGGAACCGGAGCAGTTTTTTTTCTCCCTCCCTCAGTGGGCTGGCCTTTCCATCTTTGTGGTCTTCTAGCCTTTCAACTCTCTTGGGGTGGAGCCTCCACTGCCTCTATTCAAATGAGGGGAGCACAACACTTTAAAAAAAAAAAAAAAAAAAGGTTTTGTGGAGGAAAAGATTACACATTTATTAAAATATATTATATTTTTCTTCATTAAGTATTTGAGGCTTTTAGGCCAAGTATTTAAATCAAATGCAGTGTTACCGCATTTAAAAACAGCTTCTTTAACAACCGTATTTGATTATTATTTTATATGAAGTACAACAAGAGTATGTAAAAAGCTATTTCAACAGTTTTGTGAGCAAGTCAGCCACTTATTAAATCATCATTGAATGTTGAATGTCTCCACATTAAAAGGGCACAATTATATTGAGTAAACTCCTGCATATGATGAATATTCTTGGCCTCTCGTGTGTCTTGAAGAAACAGAATATTTGAGGAAAAATATTACTGCAGCACTTGAGCTTGAAGCAAATAACTCTTCCACTTCTCTCACAAAACAGAGATCCTCTCTATTTCAGTACTGCGCAGCACACTTTCTTTGCTTCTCTCCCTCACAGCGCACTCTCTCTCTCTTTCCCTCCCTCTGATAAGCTATCAGTTTTCATTGTAATTTCAGGTGAAATGATAAACGACAGCCGTTACCAGGTGACAATGAATACTTTATAAGACAAACCCCTTATTTGCCTGGCAGTTTCTTCCGCAGTAGCATGCAAAGTGCCTCTGGACCATTTGTACATAATGTCCATATACTGTAAACATAGGCTCCGAGTCCAGAATATGGAATTTACAAAGCGATACAAAATAACAAGAAAGTCTAAACTTTCAAAGGCAACTGGATATTCCTGTTTTTCACAGCAGTTTTACTTTGAATAAAGGTGTTGTACAACTAGAATTTACTTGTCATAGAAAAGAGGAAATGAACAACTTTATGGTTGTGAACCATAATGCAGTGACACATAGTTCTGGCTTCAGTTCCTGAGTGCTGTCAAGAGGAGTCCAAAGTATGTACATAAAACAGGTTTTGGTTGATTCTGAAACGATGATGACTCATTCTGGTTAATAATGGAGAAAAAAAAACCTTTGTCTTCTCCTTCCGAACCCACATAAAGTAAAACATCTTCAAAAGAGCTTCTATCAAAAGGTCACACCCTTAATCTCACTTTGTACTCTAAATACAACTTCAGGTTTGTATTTGCATTCGCTGTGATTAAATGTTATTGTTTTTCTCATACATGACCTGACTTGGCAGCCCGATTTTTAAAAAAAATCGCAAAGCTTTTGGATGAAATCTTTGGTCAAGTGTCAGTCTTGTTCTTCATATCTCACATATTGTACAAGCATATTTTGTTTGGTGGATTAGCTACACCTGGTAAAGTTTGACGCCTATATAGATCATTACTTTAAAACTGGGTTAAACACTCCCTGCCACTAAGCTGACGTGTTTATACATCCATTGTTACATCTGTTTAAACATCTGTATTTACTGTAATTTAGTACAAAAGGCATGACATATTGTCAATAAAGTTAATAACAAAGGAAATCAGATCACTTATGTTGTAACTTACAGTATTTTAAAAGTATTGAGCTCTTGTGAGCAGGTTTAGTCCAACAAGACTGGGATAAGAGACAATGTAATTAGAATTTTGTGTTTAAAAAAAACAACCTGACATTTCTATCAGCTTTAAATGAAAGTTTAAAATAAGTGTGGTTGAAAATAGGATATGAAAAAATCTGTATGGTTGTAACGCTGACGTTTTTGTCGCAGATAGGTACAGGATAACAACAAAAACTTGCACAGTATCCCTAAACTTGATATCGGGGGACGTTTTGGTGTGCAGGGTGAATTCTATTCATGTAACAATGTCCACAGGAGGGAGGGTTTGTCGTCCATGCATTACAGCCCTCTGGCCCTCGAGCTGCCATCTTTGGGGGCGAAACCATTACTTTTCACAAGGAGCTGTGGGGCTTTTCGTTTGATGTGGTCTCGGGGTATTGTATGTAGCATGCGGGAGAATGTTGAGGGCAAGGTGGAGTGTGTATGCATGTGAGTGTGTGTGCGCGCTGCTGTGCGTGTGACATGGTAGGGGTACATCAGTCAAAGGGCCGCCGGGCCAGACGTTTGGCTGCCCCTGACAGTGCACTCCAGGAGGGGCTGGTCTGGTGCAGGGCCCACTCCGAGTCCTCCATTCCCCAGGACAAAAGCTATGGCCCAGTTGAAAGATGTGAATTCAGTGGCTTTTGTGCCCAAAGCCCAGAGACATGCCGAGTGAGAAATCTGACCTTTGCCGAAAGTCAGATTGTGTTTTTGAACCCCTCTTGCCGTCTCTGGCAGTTCAGGGCAAAAAGTGAGCGAGCGAATAGGACAGAGTGGGTGTGAGTTGGCGTGGGGTGGAGCTCTGTCCTAACAGGCGAAGAGTACAGGTGGTGGTGGTGGTGGTGGTGGTGTTGGGGGTGGGGGGGTGGGGGGGGGCAGAGGGGCGATGCACAGGAGGAGCGGCATGAGCCACTTCCAGTGCCTCTAACTTTAAACACAACAAATTAAAATTGTTTATGTTTTTCAGTGGACAATGGATCAAGTTCATTCTTGATATTCACTGTCATGTTGTGTAAAATTGGCAGGAAATAGAACGTGTAAAAGCTTAATTCTGAAGCAGGGGCTTTTAAAGTGGGATTCAACAAGAGTTCACCCTCGTGCTATTCGAGGTTGTCTGTGATGTGGAATATTATTCCCTCTCACGTCTGTTTATATTGCATTATATATTTATTTTTAAGCAGAGAAGGAGCTGAATATTAAACTTACACACAAATATAGCTGGAGCAATGATGATGGCAATGCACCACATTTTGATGATCATCATTTGCATTACTCATGACAATGATTCTTAAGAATCCCATTTGATTTTCATAATTAGAATGTAGCTGTATATGCATCTATACATACACTGAAAATCACATGGCAAAATCTCATTATAGGTGCACACTCGGAAGCAATTAACATGGAGTTTGTATGAAGTATAAGGTATATTTGTATGTCGACATATTCACATATTCTTGCGTCTTTCTTTTTTGTGCTATACCCTACTGAGATTACCTGAACCAGGATACAGCATGTTGCTTGGCGGCAGTGTGCTGAGAGCAGAGATTTACTAGATAGAATAGGCCTATGTTTTTCAGTCATACATTTTTCTTGACACTGCTTTCATCCCCCGGCCGTAATCATCATATCTCGCCCATTGCTCTCCCGGATGCAGACATCCATAATGCAATCTTCCTAATTTTGATCCCTCGCAATCTGGTTTTAAAAGGAGGAGAAAAAAGGGACATATTTCTGAAGGCTCGCTCGGTAATCATTTTAGACAGATAGCCTTTCCCATCGCAGATGAGCAAATATTTGTAAACCAGCTATCTAATGGAAAATTATAGTGAAATTAGAGTGAAATTCATGACAGTGAAATCTGATTATCTGTAATTCTATTATGCCATCTTAGCCCACACAGCATATTTTTGTAGAGTTTTTTCCATAAATACCTATGCCAGGGGTCCTGCTAATCAAATAAAATTGAAATTCATCTTCCCATTAAATTCAATTAGCTGCAATTTCTAAAGCCTAACAAAGATTTTAATTACTAAATTATAAAATTCTCCCTAGCCAAATTGAGGAGAGAAAAAGCGCATCCCCTGCATCTGAAAAAAAAAAACCATGAAAGGAAATTGTTGATCAAAAAAAGATATCCAGGGGAAAATAACATTAGGGAGAGCACTGGGGCCCTTATTCAGCGAGTCTGGGTGGGGAGTGACGTGTGCCAAGCGCTAGGCTCCTGGGCTGGAGGAAATGAACTTAGCTGAGGTTCTCTTTGTCTCTAAATGTCTGCCCTCAGAGTTATTATGCTGTAATTGACTAATTGACACCTTAATTTCATTTATGGGGCTCCTGTGTTCATAAAGCAACCTCTGGGTGGGGCAGTGGTCTTGAGCGGAAGCAAGGAAGTCAACATGCAGGACACCAGGTAGGGCCTTAGGCCTTCAGTCCTGTCCTCGGCAGATGACGATTATGTATTTGATAATGAAATGGTCAGGAAGAACACAGTGACTTAGTAGAGGCTTAAGGAGCATCTTACTCGTATGTTTAAATCCCTCTGATGCATGCTGATGGGTAATAATCATGCATGTCCAGCCTTACAATCTGTCACTAGACACAAATGACCTCCTTCAGGGTCAAAGGAGTTTATTTTAGGAAGTAAGGTTCTTAAAACTCTCCAATGGGGATTCAAGCAATGTAATGGCTTCTTTAACTTCACAGGTGACCACGGCTGCATATTGTTTAAATGTGTTTCATCTCTGATTCATCTGAGAAGTAAGCGCAACAAAAGCCAGGAATTGCTAACGTTTAGAGGAGAACACACTGCTAATAGGACAGCTCTGGGGTCTCAGGTCAGCTACCAGGTCTGTTTCCCAGCCACCCCCTGCTCCTCACCAGTGGGCCACTAAAATAACAGCCCAGCACCCTCTGCAGACTACAAAGCTCCATCTGAAAAGGCACCTGCTGCTGTTATTCACTTTAGCCCCTTTGGCAGCTCACTCTGTCTGTTTAAAGGACACGTAGGAGAGAAAGACTGACTGGGAAATGATGAATTATTTAAGTATGATGTCTAATTGTTTCAAGGCAGACATCTTGTTTCTCGAAGGTAAAGCTTGGGGGTGGGTGTACATGTGGGGGGAGGACTCTTTGTGAAGAGGTCTGTCTACTGTGTAATTCAGGCAGTCTCGCACTTGAAGTGGCTGCGTAAATATGACCAAACTGAAACTTTAATCTGCTTTTTCCACAACCAAGCTGGCTGGGTATTAAAGATAATCTTTTTTGTGTGTCATATGGTGGGAGATATAGATGGAGCTAATTTTTTAGAGACAAATCTGATATTTGTCAACTGGTTGAAAAAAACCTGGGGATTTTCTCCTAATCCTCCCTTGGATGTGAAGGCGCGTTAACAGCAAAATGCAGATGGTGTTCTGTGCACGGAGAGTACCCAGCACTCAGCGCAGTGCATACGGAAAGGCGCAGCTAGCCTCGCTAGGGCTCAAAACAACCTGCAGATAGCGAACTCCCCCCCACATTCAATTAACAAGCTACTTGTGAAAGCAAAGGCATGTTAGTTTATTCCAAAGCGCAAACTTTGCAAAATACATTTCTTGGTTGTTTCTCTTTACTTTTTTGTTTCCTTGCTGACATTACATCCTTACTTCTAGGCTGTGTTCATCAAATATTCAGTTGCAACTCAATTCCAATAAGCAAAAGAAAACAAATTATAAATAAAATGGAGGCATAAATCTTTCAGGATCCTAATTCCAACTTTCCCTCGGAGTGTTTCTGTCTTGATTTTGTCACATTAAGCAGTTTTGCTTTCCGTTCCCACTGCTAGGCGTGGCTGATTTTCACTGGTGGAAAGAGCCCTTTATTCTTCTGCTCTCTTGTTTTGGAACACTGTGCATTTTGTGGTGTCACTGCTTTTATGCACAATTATCACTTGTGTAACTTCTGGTTTTGGTTTTATGAGATAGAACAACAAAAAAAGCCCATGTGATGTTCCTTTTTTGGTTGCAAAGGGACTGCTCTAAGTCTGCACTCGCCATGTCAAGTATAGCATTACTA
This sequence comes from Embiotoca jacksoni, assembly GCF_022577435.1. NCBI lineage: Eukaryota > Metazoa > Chordata > Actinopteri > Embiotocidae > Embiotoca > Embiotoca jacksoni. The sequence goes on from NW_027185447.1 coordinate 8,365,428, forward strand.
TAACCAATCGCCACAGTGATGCAAAACTGCCCGAACTGCTTTATCTTAGCCAGTATTTTTGGGAAGATATTTGCTCTGGTCATTTTAGCACCAGAATGCAACATGGCATGGGTGCATTCCTCGACTGCTTTGTGGCTCCGCATTACATTTGACATTGTATTGATAGTCATTCGGTGGCCTTTAACAGACATCAGGTCAAACATGTCTTGTACCATGTCCTAGCTCCAAAGAGACCAAACAACTCAGAAAACGTACCTGAGAGGAACATATGGTGTATGCACCGAAACACAGTACTGTGTAGATGAGCTTAAGGGTGTGTACTTCTAAACCAATTACTGAATATATAGCTACGAGTACTAAGGTTGCCAGTATGGGACAGAGCAGATTAATGTCAAGAGGACAGCATAAAAGCTCAAATAGGTGCAGAGGGACAAAACATCTGACCATCTGCAAAATAAAGATAAACTGAACTTATTTCTCAGCACTTTAACTCTCACAGTATCTCTTATAGTCAATTTAATGTTAAGAGTAATCGTTGTTTCTGTCATTGAGGTTCCATAACAAGGGAGTACTTCTCCAGGAACATTTTAAAAGAAATATCTATACTGAAAGCATAATTAACACAGTGGGACCTTAATTAAGTACATTTCATTTTTTGTATTTGTTACGTGAATCCACTTTAACTTGTAAAAACAGAATTTATGAATTTAAAAAAAAGTCTACGAAAAGTCTTTTACTCACAGATCCAAATTGTTTTAAAAGAAAATCAACTCGCTAACAAATAACTGAGAATTTTATGAGGCTGCTGTGTCCTTTTATACATTTAAGCATTAATAGCTGTAAGAAAGCTTCAAAATTCAAATGCAACAGGCAAGGAATCTATGTTAAGTCTGCAGTGTGTGTATTTGTTCTGCACAAGATGAAGTTGACTTCTATTGATTAGTCCTGCTACAGAAAAAAGTTGACATTATATGCACTATGAAATTCAGCATTTTTTTAACCTTCAGCAATGCTTGTCATTTGCTTGTAAAATAAATATATAAATATACACCAGGAGGAAGAGAAAGGGGGAGGAGAAAAAAAAAAAAATCGCTAAAGCTCTTTTGCTGTAATTGGCTGAATAGCAAGGACAGCAGAAAATTTACAGGCAGACAACAGTGTGAAGGGGACTCGGTCACAATGCAAAACTAAGCCCTCAGCACCAGCAAGGGAGTAAGCAAACCAGAGCAGGCGAATAAGTGCCTAGGTGCCAGTCTGGCATATCTTAACTACCATGAGGCACTTGTCTCTCCCTAGCTTTGCCGGTAAGCTGCAGATCACAGTCCATTTTCTGGACAAGTTAAGTAAATAACCCAAGCAAGCATGCAGAAGACAGTGACAGGGAAAGAGAAATCCCCCAAAGTCACAGTGGTGACACTCTACTAAATCCAATCAAATTGAGGAGAGAGAGGGAGAGAGACACAGAGAGAGAGGGAAGGAGGGAGGGAGATATCCTCTTTGGTGCCTGTGTGTGTCCAACAGCATTGATGCAATAACACCTCATTCAGTGTTTAGCCCTTCTCAAAGGACAGGCAGGGATAACACTTTAAACCCTGTGGCTTTATCTCCTGCAGATTTTCCATAAAATGCCAAGCCAGGGAGCCGGGGCCATGTGACTACCATGTAGGTCAGGGCAGATGGGGGGTGAGTGTGGGAGGCGAAGGGAGAGAGACAGAGTGGGGGAGGATGTGAGTTTTCTAATGGAACTGTTGAAAATAGCAAGCAGTAACCAGATTAGATCAATTAAGATTCTGTCCGTAGCTGTCGGTGACCAGAGCAAGACTGAAGATTAAGACATAAAGACATGGATACCAAAACACAAAGCAGAGTAAATAAATGTTGTGGCTACAAGATCCATATTTTGTTAAAGTTTTTGTGAATGAAAAGTTAAGGGATGTTACTGTTTAGCCAATTCTATCCGCAAAGCAGTTTCTGGAAATTATTACCAGATTGCATTGGACATTTTGTGTTGGTTTTTTTTAAACTCTCCTCACGCTGAATTAATAAACAATTTATTATCTAAAAAAAGGTGCAGTTGGAATTGTTGGGTAAAACAGGTAAGCCTGTTTCTTCCAGTGGTAACACATTTTCTGCTGGAGCAACCATGCAAGTCTTAATTGATTCAGAATAGAAAACAACTCTCACTTCCTTACAATAATCAGTAAATAGTCAGGTCTGTGTGAACAATGAACTGAAATATAATTCTGAAGTTTCACAATTTGTTGTATCTATGGGTAAAGTCTATCCCTGTGCAACCAGCCGGTGATAATGGAAATTAATAGTGATCATTGAGCATAACTAGATTTGTCATGTAACCTCTGCATACAACTCAACCCACTTATCAGCCTTTGCAAAACACCTGGTTTACAATATGATATATATTATTTTAACACTGCGTGGCTAAGGATGTGTGATAAGCACTGACTTGGAAAAAGCTCTCACTACCTATAAGCAGGTATCTTGACCTTAAAGCAAGTCCACAAATTCAATATACTCTACATCTTGCCTCCAAATTTTGCTTTCTATGAAAGCATTTTCTGGTGAACTGGTTGATCATTATCCATGACATTTTCAGAATACAGAGATATGTCAATATTCTGAAGCTCAATGGGCTTGTATAATTGAACTAAAGGCCCTTAGTTTCCATATGCTGAGGGCACACAGGTTCCCAGTGGAATACCAGTGGCGCTTGATGGAAGATAAAAGATAGACAGGATTAGGCTTTGTGGTGTTGACTGACCTTGACATATTTTTTGACCCATATCCCCACTCAATCACATGATTCCCTTTTGATCAATAGACGCAGGTGAATGTCCAAAAGATGTGCCCAAATCGTGACTGTATCCCCTCTGAATATCTACATCTGTATGTTGATCCTGAGCACCACTGGCCAGCTTTGTGTAACGTGGCCTCAATCAAACCCAAAGGCACCATCCCTGTGAAAATAGTATTGATCAAAACTAACATCTATCCACGCATAAGAGCTTGTTTCAATTGATTTTTCCTATTTGTGCTGAAAAATATAATAGAGTTGATATGAATTACAGGGTGTTTTGCTTCAGTTCGTCAACACATCCCTGATAATACAGGCCGTTGCCAGGGAAACATGATAACAGTTTTTGTCTGTTTTTCAACAATCAATTACTTTAATACATGTATGCTAGTGTTAACACAGAAACGCACAACAGTCTGTAGAAGTCAACAGTACTGCAACTATCGGGTTTATAGCATAAACATATGGAGTTCACAAATAGACTTTAGATGATCAACAACACTTCATTCCACTGCAAATAAATGACATCTTAGCTTGCCACAAATGCTTAATACTTATTATTGTCTCAATGCAGATGACTGGCATGATTTTGCTCTGCAACACTGTATCAAGTAGTGTGGCCTTAAGATATAATATGCTAAACATAGCACTCATAATAAGTAACAACAACAAAAACGCCGCGTAAAAAGTATTCAACAGAAGTTTTTGCCCACTTGTATCCCTCTAAACTATCCCAGTTGTCACGTTATGCTCAAAGATTTGCTGTCTCTAATTCCCAAGCTCAAGGCTGATCAGTGTTATTCTACTGACACTTCCCCTAAAGCCTTCTGACATTAAGCCTTTATAAGACAGTTGTGGGTATTACATTGGTCTTGCAACATAAACTACTTTTTATTCCTTTACCATTGTGTTTAAATAAAATAGCTACAGCAACAGATTAATAGGCCAATAGGCTACCTCCAACCTTGTTAACAAGCTATTATTGTACTGTTATCCTTGAAGTGTCTTCTGCAGGTTTTAGGATTGGGGCCTTAATTTTATTGATGCAACTAAGGTGCAGTGTTATAAAAGAATATACTGGTAATGCCTGTTTAAATTTATTCCACTGCCCCTGCCCAAATTTTCATTCACATCATTCTGGGTCAGTAAGACAGATAATAATGAACCAATATGAGCAGTCTTGCTCCAAATAATTCTCAGGAAAATAGGGAAAATCAACTTACAGTGCCCCCCAAACCAAAACCAGCGATTGTACAGCAGGTAAAGAGATTAAAGTCCATGCCGTGGTAAATCACAGTTTTACTTTACCACTAAAGCTCATCTATGCTGACCCCTCAACTTAAAACTACCAGCAGCTCAAAAATAGAATTAACTTTAAGTTATTTTCCATTTTAATGCAATATTCTTACTTTACTGTCACTCTCACAGACCTCTTGAATAAGGCAGAAAGGCATCTTGAATGTGCTCATGGTCCCCAGAGAGTAAATCCCTCTGACTTTGGTGACCCTCTTATTTTTCGGTATTGCCATTATGAGGTTGAAGTTTTTCGTTTTCATTGAAATGTCAACAACTTTTGGACAGATCATCATGAATTTTGAAGCAGACATTCATCGACCACAGTGGAGAAAACAGGAATTCTCATTTGGTGCAACCAGCAGTTCAAAATTCTCACTTATGTAGTGAAACATTTCAACATTTTCAAAATGGATTGGTCAAACATTTTGCAGAAACATTCATGACAACCCTATGATTTTTTTTCCTCTAGACCACTGTGATTTATTCTCACCACCATGAATGAAAAGTCTCAACTGTTAGACAGATTATAGTGGAATTGGTCCAAACATGTATATACCCCTCAGGATGAAATCTAATCACTTTGACCATCATCAGGTCAACAATTTTATTTGGTTCAATTCAACAAGATCTTTGGAAAAGTATTTTCTTTCCTTTCCTGAACCTCTTTGAAGCCACCCTAAAGCCCTCTTCCATAGCCTATATTATGATGTATTTATTTGTGGCAAAAATATTTTTTTTAGAATTAGTTCAGAGATATAGCGATTTATGCTGATTTTTGAGTTATTTTGAAGCATAAAGATTTAACTGAAGAATCATGTGATTAGTTAAGGTTAATCTGAGGTATATTTTCCAAGAATTATGCAAAGATGGCTGAAGAACATGACATGACTTTTGCAGATCAGTCATTTTCATTGAGTCAAGACAGTCACAGACACTTTCACACCATTTCCAAGCACAGCAACCATTACAAGCAGCACTTCTAACCTTTTTAAGTGATGAAAAAAAAAAATGCTTCACTTATTGATAAAGTTTCTTAAAGCTCAACAGTCTTCCCTATCCAGGTCTTTGGACTGAAAATAATATGATGCTCCATCTTTCAAAGATGTACTTTTCCTAAAGCATTGTTGATTGCCCTGTGTCCATTACTTGGAAGGATTATGATAATATTCCACATTGTGCTCGGCGTGATGCACAGGAAATTCAATACTCAAAAGGTTAATGCAATCAATTAGGATGACAAAGGAGTAAAGTAAAACCCTCCTGCTCGTGGAAAAAAGAGACAGGAGAAGAGAGGGGGAGAAAAGGTATTGAAAGCTTGAATGGATCCAGGGAGAAAAGAGGCACTTGAAACGACAGAAAAATGGCATTTATTCATCGTGTATCGTCTGAGACCAACTAAATGAAACACACAAAGTGTATACAAAAAGAAAGGGGAAAAAAAGCTCTTAGATAGTGAATTGCATCATTCAGCACTCAACCAGTTGTAATTGAACAATACAAGAGCAATATTTCTGTTTGAAGGTAATCAGATACCTAAGCCAAGGAAAAGGTGCCCAGTACTAGAGGCTCGAACATCGATTCATAATGCTCATAATGTACAATGGACTTTTCCCCCCATTCTGAGTCAAGTTTTGTCTCCGCACTCCATTCCCATGTGCATTGTTGCATGGTCTGAATATTAACAACACCACAACTGTGTATGGGAGAGACATCTTTTGTTATTTAGATAGATGTTACAATGCCATACAACACAAAGGAGTCTCATCATTGCAGATAAATGGATAAACTAGGATTGCGGTATTGAGCTCAACAACCATTGTAATAATCCATATTACCTTTTCAGGCTCACTCTGTCAAAATGGTGATGTATTAATCACATTTCAGCAATCCTCCATAGCTAATGATAATGTTATGAGAGTCTGGGTGGCAATATTTCGCTAACGTCTGCAACGCCTATTTTCTGCCGATAAGTTGCGCAAGGAGAAAAGCCTAAAACCTTGTAATCCACTTAGGTAAGGCAGTAGACTTACCTACTTCTGCAAACACACAACCTCATAAATCTACTGCACCTTCACATTCTTAAAGACTGTCGAGATTGAAAAAAAGTACACGGCAGATCCTTCATCCCACTTTGTTTGTACCAAATGAAGACATGTTTCATGCTTCAAATTATTGCACAAGTCAGAGAACTGAGCATGCACAGGCCCTAACAGATACCCTGTGTCTGTCAGTGAGCTTCCTTTACACCTATAGGAGAAAAATAAAGAACCTCAGTACAGTCTCCAACCTAATAAAATTTCGAACACATCTTCAGCAAGTAAGCTATTTGACATTTTGTTCCTGAGAGGAGTGTAATAAATGAGAAAAAGCAGCAAAGAAAAGACCAGACTTAAAACATTGATTTTCTGCCAAGCACTCTGAACTACGACCTTTCTGAACTTCCATTCAGCTCCACTATGAACAAATACTGAGGTATGTGGACAACACGCACAGAAGCTAGGGTTAGGCGGTAACCAGGGCTTTATGTTTTGACTATAAGAATCCCATTTTTTTTCAGGGGCACAACTCTGTAATTTGACCTACATCACATTTTTCTGTTTGGGCATTTTCAGGTCCAGCAGCCACGTCACAGAAACAATGGGCAAAAATGGGCTTTGAAGTCAGCCATGAATGAAAATGGAGGGGCTGACACATGAAATGCCCTCACAGCTGGGCTGCCCCCAGTCAAAAGAAAAACAAATACTTTGAATGAGAGGGGGACACGCCGCTCCTGTCTGAGCTTCCTAAGGCCCTGAGCCACCACCGGGAGGTGGGCTTTCACGATATGCCGGTAATGATGGATGGATTGCGAAGAAAGTCTATTCACATGGAGATGTTACATCATAAATATTTACACAGGGCTGCCGTTTCCATGTAGCCTTTGCTTGTTTTGACACACTGGAAAAATTTAAAGGACAAAAAAGTGGAGGAGAAAGAAACGTGCAGAAAACGAGGAGGCAGCCTCTCATTTTTGTTATTATACTATGCTGAGTGATACAATAATGCTAAATTGAGTTTCATGAGTTGTTACTCTTTTTTCTCAGACAAATTATCTTTCTTACGGCGAACTGTGGGCTTTATTTACTTTTCTCCATGACAATGAACTCCTGTTTGCTAGAGAATCATTGCCCACCTACACACAAATCCTGAAAAGCCAACAAAACACAAAACAAAGACAGCCTGAGTTTCAATTATCTATCATTATCGAACTAATATTACACTTTACATAAAGATGCACAAGTAGAAAAGAACCTTAACAGAGTCCTAAATAATGCATCTCTAGGAGATCAGCACTTTACTTAACAATTATATCCAATCTACTTCATCCTCCGAAGTCCAAAGAGAAGTAAAGGGGAGATGCTGATGTTGTTGGTAAGCAGCCATACAAATTTCTGCTCAGTGAGCTCAATTAAAAGCCTTGAAGTCCCCTGAGATTATACCCGTAACCAATGAAAACAATTTTGGCAGTTTAATTTTCTTCCCACTGTCTAACAGAGGGACTCCATTTCCTAGCTGAAGTCTGTGGGAGAGGAGAGGAGAGGGGGGGATGTCATGCCAGCCCTGTGCTCGAGTCAGTTGGCCTTTATGACTAGTTGCATTAACATATATCAAAAGCCAATTAAACTAACTGTACTCAGTTATGTTGTTGTTATGTGGTTAGACAAGGAGAGTCTGAAGTCAGTTTGTGAAGTTTGCACTACAGTTGAATCTTACTTAACTTTGCTTCAAAGGACTTTCACAGCAACCTGTTGAAAGATGTATTTGTGTATGCGTGTGTCCATCCATGCATCTACCTGTGAAGGGAACTTATAAGGAGGTAAATGCAGCTGCGCTGAATCTCATCTGACCCCCCTGTTGCTGTTAGTTCTTCTATCTGTGTGGAAATCTGTGGACAGTGTCGTCATCATGTCGTAGGGAGGTACACCGGGCATGTATCTGGGACTCTGATTGATGCAAGGAGTGTGTCTTCTCTCTGGTGTGTGAGTGACACCACCAGAAACAAAGGACTGTGGTGTAGCCCTCCACCTCAATTCAGGGCCATGCCACCCCCCAGTGATAGCGAGGGTCTCTGGCTTGACATGAGACAGCCCAGACTGTCACTTTTGAATGTTTAGATCCCTCTTGACTAGGAGGCCAGGGGCAAGGGCTGTTGTATGCATCCTCATGACAGACTCCCACATCAGCATTGTGCTCATACCAGCTAACATCATTAGCACAGAAGGTTTCATCTCAGGCAGAGAAAAAAAAAAAAGCAACCCAGTTTCTTCAAGTCACAAGTCATTAGTGTCCTCTCGAGAGTTAAATTGTACAGAGGCAGATTTTTTTTTTATCAGCAACAAAAGGTTTTATACTCTTGTTAATTTGGTGGATGTCATCTGTACTTAGATGTCTGTGTCTAATGTCTGTTACAGTAATAAATGCCATATAGTGGAAAAATTATATTATTCTGTCAAGATGACAATGTGGGATGTTGCTACAACAACATCTAGACATAAAGCAGGCATAATAGCACATTAAGTTATAATGAACAGAACAGCGTGACCTTGATAACAAGAATATGGAATACTGGAGCGTATTTGGGAGAAACAATGGAGCCGAAATACAATTTTTTTTGTATTTTACCTGCCAGTGTAAAACAGGTTCAGTTTTCAAATAAATTGTTTCATGTTCAGAGCACTGCTCAACAGCTGTTTGTGTCAGGAAACAAAAATGGCTGTATTTATTTGTCAAAAGCACCGTATTGTTCTTGTAGTTTTGGGTCGTTGCAGCCTGGCAGGGTTTCTCACACACAGTGTTAGGGGTACATTTTATTCAGTATAGATCCCTCATAGTAAGACAGACAGAGAGCAGAGAGAGAGAGAGAGAGAGAAAGGCTCTCTTTGGAAAACAGATACATCAGTGCGCCTGTATAGTGTACAACATTGCTGTGAGTTAATCAGTTGGAAAATAAAACGGTGGGATTCTAATAAGTCATTTGTCAATTTTTACAACCCCCAGACACATTGATCCACGGGGATTAATGAAGATGCCTGATATTGTTGGAGATATGAACAGGGGAGATGGTGGGGACAGTAATCAGTCATGTTGGGGATTTGTCCTACCTCGTTTTCTCTTCCTGGGGAGTCACTCCATACAGGGGCCTCACCTCATCTGAGAAGGAGAGCAAAGAAAAAAAACATTAAAAACCGAGACACTGATTATTCCAAGGTCTGTGCATGCACATACAGTACATGTTCTTGAGAAATCCATACATTTACCCAGCTCATCTAATCTGCAGTGGTTGACATAATGTAACGAGCCTCCAGATGATGGCAAAAGGAAGATGTGTACTTTTGTTCACTCCTGTCCTTTTGATATACAGAATAAAAGTGCACAGATCACCCGGCCCCACGTCCCAGGGAAAGGCACTAAGACTGAGGGAGGAGATTGCAGTTTGTAAAGCCCGTTGAAGCTCAGGAAACTACTGCAGGGTAAAGTTAGCTATCTCTCTTCATATTTCAGCAGCTTGCCAGAAATAATTTACTTACAGATTTCAAAATCTGACTTTGGTGAATATTTTAATAGCGGCTTCCTACTTCTTAGCTGAGGGTGACTCGACACAGTCTTGCAGAATAAACTATAAAACAAATCACTTTCTCATAAAACCTCAGAGGCAAAACTTACATGGCAGGGATACAAAGATTTCACTTAGACAAAGAACATAGCTGAAGGGTCAAAGTAGGCAATGGGAGAGAATATATTGTGATTGTTTCTTATTTATACATTGATAAACTATAAGCAAAGTAAATGATGACAACTAAATGCAATTATTCTTATATCCCAAAAAATGTTGCCTCTAATATGACATCCATTAACACAAAGTGTCACATCAGGACAGGGACTGACTTTGACAGAACCGGTTGAGTCACTATTAAATCCTCTCAAAAGTTTCCTAACCTTGAGAGCCCATGCATCCCAGAAAAAGTAATAATAATTCTAACCTGATCTTCCTACTTATTTTATATCTCCCCTCAGCAACCTAACTTCTTCTCGGCAACAGTGCAGTTATTAATTCATGAGGCACTAATTAGTTCTTTGTTTAATTTTGTGTTAAACAGACTGACCGGAATGATAACGACTCGCGCTGTAGCGCTTCGGTCCCATGCCACTCCTGTTTGCTACAACAAGGGAGCATCGTGCGACTAGCATGATGAACCCAATTCCCTTCTAAGTTGCACTTCATTAAGTCAAAATGTGACAAGGAGCTTAGAGGAGGAACTGGCAGATCTGATCATACATAACAATGGAGGCCCAGTAAGTTTGAGGGGGGTAGGTGGGTGCTGGTGCAGGAGGTGGTGTGGGGGGGTAGTGGATTCCAGCATGCATGTTGATAATTTTCTATTTTTAACCCTTGGGGGCCGTCTTTCATTTTCCTTTAATTGTTTTTGTTCAGAGCTGCAGTGTCCTCTTTTTAAATTGCAGCTCCTATCAACTCCCCTGATCAACCCCCTGTGCAACATTGCAGGCAGACAAGTAAACAACAGGGTTGCCCTTTTCCATGATGTCGTGCAAATGCTCCAGTAACGTGGGTGACACTTTCCCAGAGCACATACATACATAAGGCCAAGCATAGACGGCTATAAAAATTGTTGGATGAAACAAGAACAGTTTTTATCCGCAGGCCGTCAGCCTGCTCAACACATAACATCTTCAACATCACTGGCCTTTTTTCCACTACACCCAACCCCATCAGCACCATTTGAACTAGGTGCAATTGCATCATTGTTTAGGTGTATATATTCATTTCTATGCTGTATATATGTTTTTTTATGTTTTATATGTCTACTTGGCCAATGAAGCTGATTCTGACAAGTGCAGCAGTGACATTTAAAATGGCTTCGACAAATATCGTTTTTGGCGATGTAAGTTGAAAAACCTGCTCAGTAACAGGCAAATCTCATTCATTGCATAAGAATGCATTAAGGTGGTTCCATCTGCCCACGTGTTACATGCCTTTTTCAAAATGCTTTTGTTGACTATGCATTTGAAAAATGTATTGAATGAGCCTCTTTAAGGTGTATTATTAACTGCACTGCTGATGCCAAAGCATTTGGTCTGGAAGTTTATAATCAATTGTCTCAAAAAAGTTCAGTGACGTCTAAGTAACTGTTATCTTACATACGCAGTTATGATATGATAACATATACTTTCACTTTTCAAGAGAAGCCCAAGCCCTCAGTAAACTACAGTCACTGACTCTGTACATGTGGCAGAATGCACTTTCGTTTGAAAACTGGGGATCTTTTTTTTTTTTTCACCACAAATCATCTGCTGACAAGCTCCGCTAAGATGTTTAGCCTCTCCAAGTATCTTCCCACTGGCTGAAGATATGATAAAATCAAAAAGCAGACAAGTAATTACACCGTATAATAGGCAAGATTGGCATTTTCAAAATCATTTTCATGTGGATGGAAATGACATTGCATAGACTATTCTGTATTCACTGGTGCAGATAAATAAACAAGGCATGGAGAAGAAGGGGGGGGCATACAGAACGCACAGTACAATGGCAAGCAGGTCAGTAATTAGAAACTCTGTTTGCACAGTAATAATTTTAATATATTCATCAGGAAACAGAGCATGCCTAGCATGATAAAATCCCATCAAGAAACATATCCCAACTGCCTTAACCTTTTAAACAGACTGGAAGCACATTGCTGAGAACCTCAAAGAGCCAAATAAATAAATAAATACACAGAAATGATAATAATATGCAGCTACACCCATCCTTATATTTTGCAATTTAAGCTGTCATTACAACAAGACATTGATATGCAACTCTTTAATAATACCAAAATTCTTAAATATTGATCAGTGCCTGCAGATAAATGCGCTTCTGGAGCTTTTGACGTCTTTTATTTGAGTGTGAACATGCTAAAGCCCTCCAACACCGAAACATACTCGGCTCTGATTGTGCGAGTGTAAGGGGCAGCACATGTGTGTAACCTTGTTTGTTATTGAAGGTGGCAGTGATGATGCTATGGAAATTATTGCAAATTGCTTAAAGGGCTCCTGACACGTAAAAACCTTGACCTCATGATGCCATTCCCCAAAGATGAAGGAATACGTAATTGTTAAAGGAATTCAAGGTGGAGCACAAAGGTAATCACTACGAGCAACATTTTTACCGAAGTGAAAACAGCTCACAGCTATTCATGTATGACATACATGGCTGCATGCATGCATTCATATTTTAATGCCATATACATGGTTAATGCACACTAGACCCGGAAACAGTAGAGGTCTTTCAAAATAAAGATAGTAAACAAGTTAAACTGTCTCAATTATTACAAATCTAAATAACAGGAACACACAAACAGCCACTGAGCTGAACAGAACAGTTTAAAATAATAACCCTCTTTGCTGTAATGACTGCCAGTCTATTGTCTATGTTTCCTGGTTTCATTTCCCACACATAAACTCAGAAACGTACAAGTTTACGTGACCTCATTCTACATGAAACAACCTCTAATTACATGAAGTGGAAGCCGCAACATGAATACACTTCTCACTGAATAGGTCTGTACTTTGTGTCCTCTAGTTTGTGTTTCGTTGGGAGTTTTTAAAATACACTGCAGAGTGAGCAACTGATCATTTACTCATGCATATTTGACAGCACCTAGTAGGCCCCTTTTTGTTCTGTCACTTCTGGCTCCTATTCTCCCGTTCCCCCTAGGAGAGGACAGAGTCAGGGGCTGGAGGGCAGCTACCTCCACAGTCCCGCTGTCCTCTCCTCGCCTAATTTTTGTTGTCCAGCCCTTTGAAACCTCAATCTCATGCAGGACCAAAGAATGGTGATCCATGTGCAACAAGTGCCGGTGCCATGGAAACCCCCGTTTTGCCCCCAAAATATTCCTTTTTATCCTTTTTGAAGACCTGTCACCAGGCGGAGCAGGCATCACACGACCCCAGGCCCAGCCATGACAAAGCCTATTTTCTGCCTGCTCCTTGATTGATTAAAAAAGACTTTTTAGTAAAACCATGTTAAAGGACACAAAAAGTGACACACAGAAGAAAGGGGTCTCGGGGATGGCCCAATCAGACGGGTTCCCCCAGTACCCTGGCACAGAGAAAGAAGCAATATCATAATCGCCACAAAGGAAGGGTCAGGCAAAGCATGAAACTCCACAACAATGGTAATTACGATAATGATGGAAAAGTTTGGGATCTGTAGTATGTCAAACTACACATAGTACATTTGTATTCTTTTACATCAAGTACTTTGTTTTCCCTGGTGTCAGACAGCATTGTGCCTCTGGATATTTTATATGTCATTAAATATCGTAGTGCTTTCCGTTTTGTCCGGCCTTGCATATTATCTCAACATATTTAAACTACAGTATTCCTGTGCATTACTACAAATGATTTTTTACATTCGGCTACACCTGAGAAAAATTATACACGTAGCGCTGTGGTTTATGCGTGATACGGGATCAATATTCTTTACATCGGACGTTTTACTCCACAAGTTGACCTGAGTGACGGACCATTTAAAACAGAGGACGACTGGCTCAGCATCTATGCACGGCACCAAAGGGAGATCACATTATTTATTTATGTCAGAAGCACAGGTAAATAAGAGGAGCCTACGTTTTGTTGTTTTTGTTGGCAGTTTCTGTCATTTACAGCGGATTTAAAATATCTGCCCCATTGCTGTAATTCGATAGTTGAAATGGGGATGTTCAAACAGAACAGATATTACTTGTGTCATGTGAAAAGTGTTGCCGTATCATGTTTTTATACCAGTAAAAACAGGAACGCTTTGTCCAGCATTAAAGAAATCAAACTGCTCCCTTTGTTTCTGTGTAGAGATGTGGAGCAGATATTTACCAAGACGATAGGCAGGGGTGGTGGGGGGTGCGGCGAGGAGGAGAGGCATTAGAAGCGTCCACACACGAGCAATTAGTATTCCAGATCCTGATGGTTCTAAACACAAAAAGGCCTCACCAAATCCCCACGGCGGAGGTGTCAGACGGAAAATGACGAAAATCTGCTCCTTGACAGGGAGTCATTTATATTTTAGCTTCGTTCCATTATCTTAACGAATCCATCATCAGCCAATGCAATATTAACAGCAGAAAATCAACTCATTAGATCCAGGGGGATTTAATCAAGATTGCAATCATGTATGCGGTTCCTGGAGAGTTGGCTTCTTCTTTTTTTTTTTTTTTCTTTTTGGTCCTTTCCACGTAATTGCCGCATCTCAGATCTTAATAAATTATTCTCGATCTGAGATTGATGCCTTTTTTTTTTTTCTTGCCTCTCACGCCATGCACTCACTGTCTCCAACTATAATATTTACCATAAACATTATTATGTCATGGGCACACAGTTTAAAATGGCCTTTAGCTAACTCGCAGAAGTAATTGGCTTCTCCATTTCTCTCTCGTTTCCTTGCTAATTGCCCAGCGATATTGCTAACAGTTCCCTTGGAAAGAAAGAAAAGGCCTCTTTTGCACAAGCTGGGATGTGTTGCTAGGATTTTTTTCCACCTTTACATGTGCATGTAGAAAGAATTCCCTGTGTTTGATATTGCTTAACAAGACATGCAAGCAGATGAAAGAACATTTCACTTTTGATATGTAAAACTTTACGTGAAAGCCAGGCAGCAGAGAGAAAATAGAAAGAGCTCAAATTTCAGGTGAATGTATTTTAGTCTTGTTTCTCAGAAAAACACTTGGCAGAAAAGGAGCTGCACTAGATACATAACTGCCACAGATATATCGGTCTACAAATCTTAATCAAGATGATTTCTCAGGCATGCTCTGTCCAATCCTATAACTGTAAACATTTCTGAATTTATATTACCAAAGATACTTAGCATTCATTATTAACGCTTAATTTGTTATCACAAAATAGAATTTCAACAAAAAACGAGGACAACATAACTCCCCTTCTTGTTTCAAAGATAAATACATACAACACTGCTTTAACTAACGCACACAACTTCCTAAAGGAAATTCACCTCTTTTCAACTGTAAAAAAAATTATACCAAAACTAACATCTACATCATTCAACAGGACTGAGGGGCAAAACTCAGCTTGCACTGCAGCTTTACTGTCAGTGAATAAGAGACCTCATGCAAACCCGCACCAAGTGTCCTCAAGTTATCCGTTTAATTTCTGATTCTGTGTGGGAGCATTTGTCTTTAACCATAAAAACCATGAGACTGTACGTGTACCACTAAGTGGTGGAATCATGTGTTGTAACTGACTCTGGGACACAGTGGACCGTTTATTTAATACAGTCCAAATGTAGAAGAGCGTAGACAATAAACATATTTCATATAGGATGGTTTTCAGCTTTGATACCTCTTGATGTCAGAAGCTCATTTTCACTCACTAACACTACACATGATAACTTGTGAAATCACTGGGATATGGTATGTGCTGCTCTATGTATTTAGAAGTGGAGCTTGAAAAATATGGTGAAAATAGAAAAAAAAACAAAAAAACATCCAACTCACAAGAAGAAATGTAATCCTAAAATTATGCAAAAGTGTCGTAATATTGTGTGAAGCTCTTTTTGTTGTCGTGTGCTCCCCATTCTCTGCACCTGTCTCTCACTCGTGTGGCAACAGGGCTTCTTCCCCACACAGACAGGATTAACTCCTAACATGTTCAACATGATCTAAAAGTGTAAAAACTGTCAGAGAGACCTTTAATCTGCCCATGGAACAAAGCCTTTTGTACAAGGACTAACCTGACCTTGTCACTGCAAGTTTAACTTGCTGTCGGTTAGGCAATATAAAGCCACAGCCAGCCGCTCTCTTCCACTCCCTCCCTCTAAGTCCTCTTCCCTCCCTCCGCCTCGGTCTCTCGCTCCCTCGTCCTGTGCACAGAACTGGGGGTGTGTAACTGCAGCACCAAATGCTGTGTTAATCCCTATTTCTCTGAGATGGCCAATAGTAAATCCAAGCCCTCTGTAAACCAATCTCAGAGTTTTTTATCTTGATTTATTAGATTACGTGTCCCGGGTCCCTGAGCCCATGCTACACATACTAATCCTAATCGGAATAGACAAGTATTAGCTCAGTTCAAGGGGAGCTAAACAGCAGTGGAGGCCAACTTTCAGTAAGAGGGAAACTACGAGCTTACAGGCTTGATGGGGCTTTTTTATCCGTTTTCCTTTTTTCTCCACTTACATTAGGAGAATGAGTGTGTAATTAAATACATAAATCCTGACATACCAACCCTCAAAAGGCCTAAAACCACTGAACCCCGTCCAGTTTGGCTTTCTTTTCCCTGCACAATGAAGTTACTGAGCCAAGCCCAATCATTTGTATTTTTCTCAGATTTTTAACAGTGAGCAAGGCAAACATGAAAGTCCCATTGAAAACAACTGCAAGAATTAATTTTACATCTCAGTGAATTCAAGGCAGTGTTGTCAAATTATAAGCAACAGGCCTACGTAACTAATTTCCCTTGGTCCAGAGACTGTAAGTAATCACTTTTCATCTGTGATAATAAATCGCATATAATTAGTAAGGTGTCTCTTCTCTGTTTGCCTTTTGTGGGCAAACTGAGGCCACCAAAACGTCAGATCTGGTCACAATATTGTTACTGACCTTAAACCAAAATGAAAGGCTAGTCTCACACATATTGTAAATTGCTGGTCTCACTTTTCAACCAATCCAGCCAGTGCGGACGGCAATTGGGTTAGGCTGGATGGAGTCCATGTGACACATAGAGCCAGGGCTGGGGAACATTAAGAAGTGTCTGCTTGTACACTAATGCTGGTGGCAGCTGTCAGTCTGCCAAAAACTGCAGCAGCAGCAGCAAGGATATCCTGAAATACTATTGAAAACCGCTAAACCTCCTCCTCGCTGATGTAAAGCTATACAGCTGCTCGGCGCCAGCACAATCACTGATCAATCTGGGAAAGTTAAAAATGGAGCCAGGTTTGTGGGCTAAATGTGCTGCTTTTCAGCTTGGAAGGTCAAAGTATTTTTGCTGCATCTGACAAACTTTGTACAGCAGCCACAACAAAATGCAACACATAAATTGGTGATTATGTGCTGCAAATGTGTGTCCAGTTATGTATTTCTGTCCCTGCAGGAGTTCATGTAGATTTTTGTGGCATCACCAGAGCGCAGAGTTTGCCCCTGCCCGCTGCCCTCGGGGTGACATGGGAGCTAAGGGAGATGTGACAGCGATGTCTGCTCCCTGTATGTGTTTGTTTGCCCCTGAAAATGAGACACCAATCTCACTCCAGCCCCCTGGGCATGTTTAGCTCTGCCTCCACCGCACCGCCTTCATCTGATACAAAGTGGAAGTCCACCCGATAATAACATGTATCTCCGCTGGTGGGTGAAAGTGGATACATATACACTTCAGAGCATGAAAAATGTTGATTGATTAATCCCTTCACTTTTCGGTCTCAAACCTACACTGAAGAGACTGAAAAATGATTTTTCTATATTCATTAAGTGGTGTCAGGATGCAGCAAAGCATACTTTGTAGTAATGTCACCATAAACAGCCCAATAGAGCGTGCAAGGTGTTATGTGATGTTTAAAAAACCTGATCCAGTGCTTATGTATGCCAAATAAAAGTGAGGAATGAATTTCCTTTGCTCTTGTGTTTTGTCCTTAGACCTAAGTGTCACCAAGTATACTTTACAAGGAATATTCATTTCCTTAGGATGGCCTCGTCAGCCTTGCGACCCAATCCATATCCATTCTGTCCTGTCTGCCCTCCCCAGTCCCTGCCTCTTTTCTGTAAGTGGCAGATATTTCACCTGCCTATCAGTTTCCCTTTAAACGTGCTGCTATATGCAGGAAAGGCGCCCATATAGGGTCACTGACTGTCCTCTACAGGGCCCTCTTTGAAGCTACTATCTGGCTGTCTCTGCTTCCCCTCCTTCTTCTATCACTCAAATTACAGTGTGTAGAGGTCACTGGTAGAAATGGGTTCAACAGAGCTGATTAACTTTGATCTAGTTTTACATATTATTGGGATGGAAAAAGTCCAAGTCTTGTGAGGCTCATGACTTAAAAAGCAAATCATAAATTTAGGCACCCCAGACATATATTTACAATAGGGAAATAGTAGGCTTCTTTAATTTCTCTCCAGTGCCTGGAACAGAGCCTGGAAGATGTTCAGCAAAGTAGTGACTGCATGACGAGAGAGCACACTGTATTTATAAGAGTACGCTTGTGTATGCAGCCCACAGCAACATTCAGTTTACTACCAAATAATGGGAATCAGATCATTTCCATGCAGAAATGTGCAGCGGGAAGGAAAGCAGCTGCTTCAATGTGAGGAAGGTAGGAGGAGGTTAAAAGGAGTCAATGGAGGCTAAAGAGACAGCAGGTCTACCGATGACAGAAAGAGTGGCCAGGGACTGCAGTTCAGGACTTCTGGAAACCACATCAAACAGGCTATGGAGCGCTGCCAAAATGAACACACACCAACTGTTGCAAACAAAAAAAAAAGAGGAGAGGAGAGGGGAGAGGAAACAAACGGTAAAAAAAAAAAAAAGGAAAGTTTAGTAACAAAATAGAAATGTTTGTTTGAGGCTCAGAGGAAAGCAAAGACAGAAATTCAAGAGCATATTGGCTTACAGACAGAGAATGAGAATAAAGAGAAATGAGGTAGCTGGTGTTGCTACCTTCTGTGCTTACAGGAAAAATCCTATCCAGGTTATATATTGCTGTTAGAAAAAATATATTACATATATTTCCTTAATACTGTATGCAAGTCCCTTGTTAAACCTGCTTTCTCTCAGTTTCATTGACTTCAGTTCGTATTAGTGGTTAGTATGTTTCACTGTTCCTCAGCTTGATTTTTAACAGCCCCTTAAGAACAGGTGCGAACTTGCTGTTGTAAGTGAAAGGGAGGTACGAGCATAAGCAGACAGATATAGGAATGTAATTACAGTTTATAATAGAAGGTTCCAAGAAACAAAGACAATCGTCTGTATCGCATATCGAGTTGATTTCTTTCTTCTTTCACAATTTCAGTATCTTCCCTTTCTTTAGGGTAAAACGATCATGTGCAACTGAAATACAGTAAATCCAACATCAGCATGATTTAGTCTGAATCACACTGCAGGCAAGATGCTCAGTACTATTTTTATTGCCTCAGGAGACTACTTTAGCTATTTACCAATAAGCAAGCTGGGCACATCCTATTTTTCTAGTACCCCAAAAGGACTCCATTAACAAAAATTTTCATGACAAAGTAATAACTTAAGTTTGTTAAGAAACAAAATACACTTGCCGTTTTCAGCTTCTCAAACTTGGGGATTTGAGGTATCTGATAGAACAATCAACCAATCCAATAATTGAAAGACTGAATGATTAAGAGGTAGTTAGTTACATTCATATGCATGATAATATCAACACGTCATTGGTATCAGCTTTAAGGCTTTAAAATGGCTTTCCAACGAAATGTCAACATTGGCCACAAATTAACATTTCTGCAAGCTGGGCAGATAAAATGACACTTGTGCCTAAATGCTTGATGTTTGACAAAATACTTAAGACACGCCCCCGTCGCAAGGGTGCCGAGTCGTTGAGTATTAAAGAGGGTCCAATATTATGTCTTATAAGGTTTTTTTTTAGGTGTCCGAAGTGGATAGCAAAGTTGCTACATGCAATGACCGCTTAGTGTCCGCCATGCGGTAAAGAGCCACGCCGTGTTCCCTCAACACTACTAATTTAATTTTGTGGATCAATAATTCATATATTGATTACTGTAAAAACATTGAACATTGTTTTACATTTGTTCATACTGTGGTGGAACGGGTCAAACAGATATATGCTAGCCAGCTGTGGGCAGATCAGCAGTAAATGGTAAACAACAGCGAGCATCTGTCCATGATTGCAGATATCCCGGTCTAACTAACAGTGTTTTCAGGTGGGAAGCCTACAGGTGATCAAGTCAATGAAGCTGCAGCAGCTCCTCATTTTTTTGTTTGTGGTCTTGCAACCGTGGTGGCTTAATAATGTGTGACAAAAAGCTTTTTTGATGCTTCATATATTAGTTAGAACTACACTGAGCTAGCCCAGCAATTGTTTTGCAATGAAAATGTGGAATTCATCAAATCTGGATCATGTAAGAACTGTTTCGCTGCCATGCTAACAATAAAACTGAAAGTTAGTTGCTGTGCATGAAGATAGAGGATCTGATCTTTTTTGACAATACATTTACAACTGAACGGATTAGCTGTTCAGGTCATTAGTCAGTCCACAGTTATGGTAACATTCTCCAGCTAGATTTTCCCAAATGTAAGCATTTATTTTCTTCGTCATATACAGTAAGCTGAATTAAGTTTTGCTCCGTGAATTTGATACCTTTGGCACTAAAAAAAGAATAATGACCTTTTTAAATGAAAAGTCCAACATTTTACAGATAAAAAACATATTTTTAAAAATCTGCAGATTAATTGTAAATAAAACGGTTAGTTACATTGATAAAATAATGTGATTGTCCTGGTTATTTCAGTGCTGTGAAAATGTCAACTACTGCATTTGTGTTGTCTGTGTGCTTGTTTCTGTACAAACAAATTGAGTAATTTAGTCTGAGTCTTGATTCTGTTTTGGCTAAAGCCCCTACAGATGGTATTTCTGCCAACTCTTACCAAGGACCAAACAGAATAATGACACAAAAAGTTAAGATAAAAGATTTAACAAATTTACAATGTAACTTCCTCATTGTTTAGCAAAATGCTGCCAAGGCTAATTTGAGATTGATATGCTGAGGAACTATAAATATTCATATACATGTAGGAGCATTAAGCTGCTTCTTTGGGAAGGAGCTAAAACTTGTCTTATTCCCGCTATCTACTCTATCAAGTCTTTTCACAATGTGTCCACAGCCCCCCTCCCTGCAGCCTGCCGTCAGGCCCCATTCTCAGGGCTATCAGGAACCAGCCACTTGTTCAGCACCTGACTAATACCCACTATAATGTCACTTCTATATTTGTATCCTGCTAATCTGCTCTCAGGCTCCAATCTTTTCCACTTTCTTGCAAATTTATCACTAGACTGAAAGTCTGCTGCCAGATCCTAAGTGCCTCACCCTTTTAAATTAAATAGTGGCATTTGTGATAAAGCCACTAAATTCCTTATCTAACTGACCCGAAGAGTCATTCAAGGCAAAGTGTCACTTTTCCTAAACTGGAGCGCTTGTGACGCCATACACGCCACCCAGTCCGACTGCCACACCAACACATACATGCGTGCATGCACACACTCACACACTTACAGTTTTCTTGTCCTTTTCAAAGACAGAAACGGGTCAAAAATAGAACAAAACACAAGTTGTGGAACAGACAAGTGCTTTAGTAAAGTGTGTCCATAAATAAACAGTTTGTGGTTTTTCTTTATTCACAATTTAAAATGTAGTTATTTTGTTGAACTAAACTGTCTCCTTTACAACTAGTACTTTGTGGTCATATGATAGAGCAGCTACAGAACTGTTTTAAATATAGAGTAATCTCAAACTATAATACCATAATAAATAAAGGATGTATCAAGTAAAAATTTCAATATTGTGCTTCATAACCACTTACATGGGGAGTTATTCAATTACTCAGGCAGTTGTTCAATAAGCCTGAGGCAATAACATAAGATGTGTCTGTGTATACCTTGTACGTTTTAAGTTCCACATATTTTACCTAAACTACTTCAACAAAACCCAGTTTAATTTATGCAAAACCTTTTTGATCGTTCTCAGAGAAATAGCGAGCGCTAACAGCTCCCACTTAGGTTATATTGTCCTGTGTTTGGGCTCAAAGAAACACTGGCCTGTCAATAAAATGTTTTGTTCACTTCCTTCCCATTGTGGATTCATGACCTAATAAGGCACTGTCTGAATTCTGAGGTTATTTTGAGTTTGTGTGATAATGCTTACTCTAACTTTGTCCCTCTTTAGAGATTCTAACAGGAGCCAGGAACTTTCAGAGAATGGCAGTTTGATCAGATAAAAGAGAGCTTCAGGCCTGTAAATGCTTCCACTCCTTCTACTACTAGTATTAGTAGTAATGACAACAACAATAATAATAAAAAAAAAAAATAAACTTGATGCAATAAAGTATGTGCATAGCTGTGCATAAATTACAGTGCAGTTAAAACATTTTTAATAGAAACTTCAATAAATGCTTTTCTGCCTTTTTAAGCACACGCATTATGAGCAGAACCAGTACTAAAATAATATCTGTCAAACACATACAGGAGGAAAAAATACTGACAACCTTTATTGTTTTCATTACCACTGCTCTTGTTTTCATGCATACAAGTATTTTGGCCTTTTCTTCAGTTTCTAATCTGCTTTTGATATGGTGAGATGTGACTTCCTACCCAGCCTGTTCCATTGTTTTCCTGCATTTTTAGAGGAATGAGGCTAAAACAAACTGTTCCTATGTAGAAGGTCAAACAACATTGTTATGAAACTAAGAAAATGAGACTAAAGGTAACGGCGCAAAACCAACAGGGTATTCCTGTTCCCGAGCAAGGACGCGTAAACACCACTCTGTTGATCTGTAATTAAGAGGGGAAAAAAAAAATCTTCACTTTAGCACTGTGGGCTCCTTGCAGTGATACTTGCTCTTAATCTCAGTCTCTTGTGTTTATTTATCAGTTTTCAAAACTGTACGCTGAAGGACTCCTTGATTATTTAGACAAGACACAGGAGTATTTCCTGGGCCAACAGAGCGAAATCTCTGATGCAGGGATCCAAGCAGGCAGCTTGCTTAATACTTGACCCATGACCTCTCCTGGGTAATAATGCCTTCATATCTATCCTCACACACGTAGTGGCACAGAACAATCACATATTCAGATGCCTGGAGAGCTTTCACAAAGCCGTGAGAAACACTGTCGAATAACCAAGTTTCTATTTCTAGCAACTCTTATAGTGTGAATTTTTTAAGTCATCCAACATATCAGCCTTATTAAAATATTTAATTTTGAACATAAAAATGTAAATATGTTGAATTAAACGAGCAGGAAGTTAGAAAACATTGTACAGTACCCGTGTAACAGTCCCTGACCTTTGTGAAATGTTTTGCCCTCCTTTCCCTTCTCTTCGAAAAGAGCCGCAGGAAATCAACATTTAGCACTTTAAGCACCACTTCCAGAGATCTGTATTGCCCTCTGGTTAACACCTCCAGCATTTTCCATTTCTTCACATTTTTAACACACAGTCACCCTTCAGCTGTTCCTCCCTTTAGTCATACTCACTTCACACATTTCAGAAAATCTGCCATAAAGTCGAGCAACTGCAAGCTGAGAACTGCCTGCAAAAATAAAGGGCTCTCAGAATAGATAAATAAAATCTCTGTTATCCAGCTGCCCTCCCTAAATCACTCCCAACCCCTTCAACAAGTGGTCACAAGCCAGGGCAAAGCAGACTCTTTCAATAGCGCATGACAACCACAAAAAAGGATTCTTTTAGATTCCAAAACTGATTGCTCAAGTTTTACAAGTAAAAACTGGGCTGAATCTGAATCTTTGAACATAATTACAGTATGTCCTTGTATCATCCTTCCTGTTGGTGAAGTAACCGCTCGCTGCCCTGCAAACATTCCTGGAAAAAAAAAAAAACATTCTGAAAGAGGGGAAGTGGGAGGTTTGTCAAGCTTATTTTCAGTCAATATTTCAGGACTTCAGTTTTTCTGAGAGAGGAAGCTGACTGCGAGCACACATAAGCACCAAGTCAGACATTCCCCATATTTCACACATCCATCACTGCATGGGGGATCACATGCGGACGGAAGTTTCAATAAAATCAGAGGTTAAGCACTGTAAAACCCCTTTTGTTTTCTTTTCCACATTTTCTTTTTAAGCGAGATTGAATCCCACAACTACACCGCCTGCCAGGCTGACTAGGTTTTTATTGTGTTGGCAACTACTGCCTCAGTCCCAAACACAGATTCATCTCTGAAGGCCACTCAGCCACACAGGACACCAACAAGCATAATTTGCCAGAGTTACTTAACATGTGTTGCAGTGAGCCGGCCAGATTTCCAACCAGCTGCTAATATTAGAGCATTTTTTTTCATTCTTTTTTTCTTTTCTTTTTTTTTTTGGAGATTGATCAAATAAGCTCAGAACATCCACAGCACAGTATAATGGAACACAAAGGCCTTTCAAATGAGATGATTACATTATTACACTCTATAAGTCTTTCAACAATGATATGAAACATTTTTACAAAAATATAAAAAGGATAATATTTTCAATGCTGCTCAAATGCTAAAAGAGAGAGAAAAAAAGACTTCTAAGCAACTCTTTCTATAAACAAAATATCCACTTCTGTAAAGGTGTTTGTGACCAGGCATGCCGTATACACAGAAGCCACTGTACAAGCAGTGGTCCCTTTGCTTTTACACAGCTATCAGCGCAGTGGTCAGACTCACCAAGACAATAAATCCACAGCCAGCCCAG
This sequence comes from Embiotoca jacksoni, assembly GCF_022577435.1. NCBI lineage: Eukaryota > Metazoa > Chordata > Actinopteri > Embiotocidae > Embiotoca > Embiotoca jacksoni. The sequence continues at coordinate 8,390,009 of NW_027185447.1, forward strand.
GGATGGTCTCTGAAATCCCTACAATCAGGCTGCCGATAAATGCTATTTTGTGCTGACTGCATTGTCTCCTGCCTCTATTCTGGTAATCTAATGTGTGCTACATGCTCTTGGTCACCTTGACTTTGGTTGCCATAGCACTCAACACAAACATATCCCCACCCAGAAATACACCAAATAAGGCTTGGGGAAAAATCTCATAATCAGACAGCACAGAGGGAGAGGCAGATATAGCCTTAAATATATTGTAAACAGGTCAAAGCTATTCCTGTGTGTACATATACAGTGCCTGCGAGAGGTTACTGGTGACACACACGCACACAGTCTGGCTAATTAGTATACAACAATAATTGTCCTAAGCTCAGCTATTGTTGACTCAAAGAAAATGATAATTGCATGGGCATCAACAAAAAATAAATTGAAGTTCTTTGGAAGAGAGAGGTCTTTGAGGACAAGTCTGTTTGTACCGAAAATGACCTTTAAACACCTTCCTCCAACACAGAGGAATCAGGCTACAAGAAGGCAGCCGTCCTGTCTAGCTGTCGACCCCGGCAGATGTGAGTTCTGAAGAGTTCAAAAGAATTCTGCATGGGGGCACCGCCATTTACATAATCCTCCAGATATATTCCCCTGCAACCTAATCAAATTATTCACAAGTCTAGCCCCTAACTATGAAGACCACGCGATACACAGCCTTTCCATTACCAGTCTCTGTGCCTTAATCGTATCGAAACAACCAATGTCACTTTTCCCTTTAGATTGGCCAACAGACACAGCAAACAAAGCGGGGTTGTGTCTGACACACAAAGATTTCAGACAAACAACATCTTTCCCCCCTTGTCCACTTTGTTTGGCATTTCTCATTGTCCTGGGATTTGATTTACTTTTGAAGAGTGCACTAAGAGAAAGAGAATTTTATCACTGGAAGTACACAATCTTAAGACAATAGGACATGATGTTCAAATGACGCTTTCAAGGGAAGTTGGTCGTTGTAGTAATTAGCAGAGCAGAGTTGGCGCTATTGAGACTAACTTTGAAAGACAACTGCAGATGACACAAGGGATTTTGATAATCACGGGGTTGGGTCCCTCAAGGCCTAATCCGAAAAGAAGATAAAAACAGAAGTGCTGATTCAAATGCAAGTAGGTTTTCTGCAGTAACAGAATTTACAAGCTTGAATATATGGCACATTTGTTACCTTGTGAGTCTCTCAGACGTGAGAGTCAATGCCAGATTTGATAGTAGTGCTTCTCTTTCATGTTATAATGTCAAATGCATGGCCCTACACATTTAGAAAATGCATTTGCAAGTTGATTTGAATACATTTAGGAAGAAATTAAGATGTGATTGTTTTATGTGGAGGTTTTTGGAGAAGCAAAGTGCAAAACTTAGATCACAGACAGATGCTCAAGAGCAGACAGGAGATATGCCCCTGCGCAATATCAAAAATGCATACAATTTAAAAAAAAAAAAAAAAGGGAAAATCCAGTAGGAAGTGCCTTTTACAATTTGTAATTTACAAAAAGGAATCTCCTTTTTAGCAATATGATACTGCATCATGCAAATTTTGTAATCTTGTGCCACATGCTTTACATTTTTTATGGCTGTCTGAAACATTTGGTTGCCAAAACTGGTGACACCACATCCTGCACAATTTACACAGTTCATCTCGTTCTTCTCTTCACTGTGTCTCTACAGAAGAAAGGCCACTAACCACTTATGTCAAAATACATATTTCTTTTTTAAGGTGCACTTTAAGTTTTACCTTTCTCCTCTTCCTTCTCCCCATGTTGCGTACTGACTGTGGTTCAGTGCTTTTAAATGTACTTGGGTCAAGTATGTTTTATCACTGCCCATGTTACCAAATGTGGCCACCAGCATTCCAATTAGGGCCGGCGACATGGACAAAATCAAATATCACAATATTATTGACCAAATACCTTAATACTGATATTGCGACAATATTGTAGGGATGACTATTGTTTCTTTTACATAAGGAGATTTTTGATAAATAATCATCAGGAATGTTGATATATTGACAAAGTAGGTGAAGTCAAAAAATAGAACAGTTAGAACATCCTGGTGAATTCAGAAAATGAAATCACTGTGCTGTAATGTAGCCTGGAAAACCAGGGAAAGACAACACATATATCACGGTATTAAGATATCAAAAATCAAAAACAATTTGTCGTTTTATATCACCACTTTGACATGGCATCAATATATTGCCCAAGCTTACTTCCAATAATAGCGACTGTAATGGGCCAATGCAAATGTTGCAAAGACAACGTTGCAGATATAGTTTGTCACAGTTTCCAGCTTGACTTGGACTATATCTGACTACCATTTCTAAAGTGACGTCACACCACAGCTAACCAGGGGTGCTATTTTTCTGAATGCCTAACTATTCTGCTGTCGCACCGGTGCAACCTTTGAAAAACATCATTCGCACCTAAAATAAATGCAACCAATCATTCACAGTCTGGAGCCCCGCAGTCATATCACTTCCATGTTGCTGCACGCACCAATCGTCTACTTTCTTCCATCAATAAAACTTTAATTCCAAAAAGATAATGAAAAGCAATAATTGTGCAATCTACTGTACTGTTAAGTTGTCACAATGTTAGAAAAACATAAAGCACAAATAATACCTTATGCTAACAATTTTGATGTCACTGCTCCTTCACTGAGTCCGGTTTAGCATTGTTTGAGTCTGAAAAACATCATCCCATTGTTAATCAGCCGGTAGTTGCTTTGTGTTCAATATGCTGCCAGGGGGTAAAGGGTTAATGGATCAGCCAAAGTTTACATCCCATATGCGGTCAATTTTCAATGACTTCTTTTCCCACATTGAAATAAACTATTTTATGTCTCCAAATATGCAGATCATTTTGCTTAATGAAAGATGCTTGACGTCTCAGATCCAATTAATATGCAAATGTAAGTGAGGATTTATTTGTGACATTCTGTATGGGTGAGAGAAAACAAAAAGGCTTCTTAACAGTTACACTAATTGCTGTGACTGATTGTCACATATCATCATTCACTCTGAATCTTCTAAATACCAAAATTCAGATAAAAATTCTTGCACAGGGTTAGATATATTTATTTTTCTGTATTTATTAGTTTATTGTTGTTGTACTGTGCATCATGTCTTGTTTTGGCATGATGAGAGCATATGTCTAACCAACCACGAATCTCTCACCCTGCAGTTTGTCTAAAGGGTGAATAACTAAATTCAGCACGAGACAAATCTTTTGCTGCAGTCCCATTTAATGTAAGGTAAATCCAATTATTGTATATATAAGAGTTCTGAACATGCAAGGTATGTTCAAGTGAAGCATTACATGTTTTAGGTGCACTTTACTTTTTGTACCAATTCCAAATTATAACGTGTAAAGCCTCAAGATACATGTAGTTCTTTCTTCTGATTACTCATTACCGCTTTGTAAAACAATACTGTGAAAAGGCTGCACTAGCAGAGTTGTCACATATACAGATTTTATGGCTTTCACACATCCAATTTCCACTCTGACCATTCAAAAAAGCCACACTAATGCAATTCATCTTTGATGTGGAAAAACCTTCAATCAGTGATGTATTTATCACTGTAAAATAAAATCAATAATGTAACTCAACTATTAAAATCCTTTAATGGATGGAGCAATATACTTAGCCGTTTGCATCATCCTCAAGCTTTAATGCCCAAGGCACTATACAGAATGGGGCTTACATTTCAAGAACCGTAAAGCGTGACTGACACCTATTGTGACATATCGCTTCAACATACTGTATATATTAAACCGACACATTTGTCCTGTACAGGACTTTTAAATAGTGACCACTAATCCAGCAATTCATATTGGATAGTACCAGAGAAGAATTCCTCAAAAATAGTGATGCCAATAAAGCAATGATGCCATTCTTAAGGTTTTTATTTTTAATAAACAGAGTAATCAGTAATACACAGCTGGGTTTGAGTAGTTGCTTTGTCTGTACAAGAAAGCACATGTATTACATGTTCCCCACAGGACAACCTTTAGCATTTTATATAGCATTTGAGGGAAGCGATGATTTAGTGCACCCCAATCGAGAAACACTTCCGGGGCTGTAAAAAACAACAATCAGCCACTTTGGATTAAAAGGCCATACGTCCTTTAACAACAACCAAAAAAACACAACAACATGCTGACTGGCAGTACGGTGGGCAAAAAAAAAAAAGATCCACTGACATCGCCTCTAATGCGTCTAATCTTCTTGTGATATCTTTATAGTGTGCTACCTTGCTTTGTATGGCAAACAAACCTCCTTGTCAATATTAATTCGAAGGGCAGTATTTAGAATATGTTTTACTTTGGATATGAACCTGAAAAGGTTCTTTAAAAAAGAAGAGTAATTGTAACATCCTGACATTACTGTCCATGCCAGTTTTAGGCCTGATGCAATGAACCTGCAGGCAAATTCAGCTTAGTTTTTCTGTTAAGTTTGACCTCTTGAGAGATGCACTGAACCAACAGAAAGATATGTTTACATCTCTCTTCTTGCTCAAAAATGTAAAACAACCAGCAGGGTTGGTAATTGGTGTTTTTGCTGCCATGGCTCACAATAATAACTTTTACAAAGTCGTGAAAACAAGTATTCAGGTTGTCATCTACAATTGTTTCGAGAAATTTATGGTCAAGGGGATTTTTTTTTTAAGTTCAGTTCGAAGTAAACAGATCTCAGTTACAGTGGTGTTTTTTGAACAGAAATGTAGTAAAATAAATGGTTAAAGACATGGGATAAAACACATTAAGTGATATCTCTCTTCTGTCACAACATGACAATTACAACTGCCCTACAAAATCACATTTAAGAAATAGTGTGTTTTGTTTTTACTTTGAAATGTAACAACAGTTTGAAAACGTTCAACCACAAAGACAGAAAACTAAATGGAGATAATATGACCTCAATGAGAGTGACAATTTTCAAGAAGTCATTTTACATGTTTGGGATTCACAATATTGTGAGCTCGTTTAAAAGCCTGAATGCTGAAGGTGACAGGGGTTCTAACTGAAGCAAAAAACTTTTTAGACATGTCCTGAAATGTGAGAGTTCACCGATGTATGCTGCTGTAAATTGAGAGCATGCACGAAACATTTGACACATATCTGGTCAAATGAAAAATGACACTTGTCGGTCTGCCAACATTTCAGTGTCAACTGACAAAGCGTATTTCTGGAATGTGCTTTTTTTTTTTTTTTTCTTTTTTTTTTTTTTTTTTTTTTTCAAAAAAAGAGGTTTTTAATCCACAATGATCCCAAACAGCTGAATGCTTCATCTGAAAAGTATTTGGTGACAGGCTTTGTTGCATTTAAAGTATAAAGTAATGTCTAAGTATCAGGATTCGGGTTTCTTGTGCTGCTTCTGAATCAGGAAAAGTAAAATTAGATACTTGGGCCTGCATGTCAGCAAAATAACTGTACTGCACAGTACCCATGCAACACTAGATAGGCCAAACATATTCATACCCAAAGCTTAACAAGACTCTGCAAAGTCTTGAGCAAACGTATTGCTTGTGTCTGAATCTGTCAGTGTTTGTGTGTGTACTTGATGTCTGTTTGCATGCCGACCTAGCCTCAGATTGCTGTTTGAGGATGTAATTGCTCTGCTCCTCTCCTCCTCGGAGTGGCCCAGGATGGATCTGCGCGGGCTGTTTAGCAGTCAATGGCCGGTGCAGATTGTAAACAGATCTCCCATGAATTGCGGGTTTAGCAGTTTTGTGAGTCTCTAAACAAGGTTCTACCGATAACGCCATTCTCTCCCTGACAAAATCAGCCACTTTGCTGCAAGGGTGTGATTTGAGAGGTGCCAGTCAACTTGATTGACACTATTAATCCCCCACAGGAGCAAAGAGGAGGAGAAAACAAACCATGCCCTTATAGAAAACATGTCCCTGTTTAAATCTTACTTTGGGTAAATATTTTACCTAACTGCTGTGCAGTTAGATAGCAAACATGTTTTTGATAGGTGAAAAAGAAATGAAGCTGTATAATTGACTAAATTAATGCTTTAAAAAAAAAAAACACAAATTTGCTGTCTTGGCGTAAATAATGACTGAACAATGCTGTATTGAAACAAGGAGGTTAAGCTCCTTCACTTTACATGCACAACCCATGCGGAGGTGTCACAGACCAACTGTGACAAAGAGAAGAAAATGCATGCATGCGTGTAGTTTCAACCTCATATAAACATATAAGTTGGCGACTGAAATGTGAGTGCTTCCATTTGCTTTGTAAATTCATCCTTGATTTGTATGCTGTCATCCTGATTAAGACCTGAGACAGTTGCACAGCTCTGACATACAAAACACAGTGTGGCTTTTAAATTATACATTAAGCTTCACTGGCCAGTAGGAAAGCAAGTCATCAAGCATTAAGCACACATATTAATTTTCAAAGAAGCAGTGGTAATGGGAACATCTTGGAGACAGTAACGCTGGCTTGCCTGAAGCAGACAGGACACTTATATTAAATAAGTAACTGCAGACGGCCAAAAATCCTGCTTTTCAACACGGTTTAAACATGCCTACACCCCTCATACAAAATACACAGTATCACTGGATGGAAACGTTTCAGATGATGTCCAGAGCCAGTCCATGTCTAAAAACGGAACTACTGACAGGGTATTTCAATTTCATGGGGGAACACTGCGGGAGCTGTGATAAGGCTAATGACACAACCAAGACAAACAATTCAGATTTGTGGAAACTCTACGGTGCAGTTTGTAAAGCTTTCTGTTTCCGGAGTTGGTTTGACAAGAGAAGAGTACAAAAAGAAAATCTCAATCAAGAAAATTAGAATTACACACCAAAATCTTGGTCACTTGATACTAAAGTCTTTGATGCCATCTGGATGGCTTCCAAATTCATAATTATATTTGTGCAATTAAAACCAGTATCTTTACAAATGGCAAAGTGGACCCATTGACAGATTATCATTTGCACAGTAACAGTTACAGTGGTTCTGCCAGCCCCAATGCATGTGGATTTATATTGCATAAAACCGCTATGCTATATATCCTGTATAAGTATAGTCTGCAAAAACTCAAGACATACCCACCACAAAAGTCACATTAAAATTTTGTTTGCATTTTCTGATCACAAGCTAAAATCATCAAGAGCCAACATACAACGGCCAACAGAGCGAACAACACCTCAAGCTATATTTTATCAACCTAAGCACACGGTCTAAAGCACCTTGAGCAAGTGCATACAGGACGTGTCTATATCCACTTTTGCGAGTTTAACGGTGGATAAAATGAATGTAAAATAAGCATAGTACAAAGACATGGTCATTAGTGTCCAAATAAATCATAGGTGTGTCTCCCATTCCCTCTAAGGGCCAGGTGCCAGGTGGGCCACTACAATGGCAGATTTTCCAAATAGTAGTAGCACCGCTTCTCTGCAAAGGAAATGAATTGCTGTCCGCTGAGTCAAGATAGCAATGCGCCAACTATGTGCCGGACTACTCCTCAGTCTACGACCAGCACACCCATGGACACACTGAAGTTCCACTGGTGCTTTCTCCATTTTAAAACAATATACTGTATCAGGTTATGTATTCATGATTGCACTTTTTGAATCCAAATAGCAAGAAATATTGACTTAAGAGTAGGGCTATGTTTGTCAATTGCACAATCACAAACCACTGCCTCAAGGTAATAACGCGACAACAATGCGCAAAATCAAACCTCATTTTAAGACCAAACGCACACACATATTTAAACAACCTGGGCGCTGGACGGGGAAATGACAACTTCATCGATCTGAAACTAGCAAAGACTAGGGATGGGCATTTCATGCAAAACAAATTTTCACCGGACCGCTGAAAGCAGCGTGTTATTCTTTTGCCGATGATATTTAATGCACCAGGCAAGCAATTGGCAGGCAGCTTTTAGTTGCATTACCGCCACGTTCTGACAGGAGTAACGCATTATAAGTAGGCACCGGTAAAAAAAAAAAAAAGAGAAATAAGAAAGAACAATAGATCGAAGAACGTGCAGTAGATCGATTTTAGAGATTAAAACGACTATTTGAATATTCTAAATTTGTGCCCCATCCCTAGCAAAGACACTCGCAATGTGCTTGGCACCACTTTGCTCAAGGTGTTGGACAGAGCCTCTGATATAAAAATGTAGTAGATTTCAGTTGATATATAACAGAGAATATCTGTGACCAGACACCAATTTTTGAGTTTTTGAGGAAGGGACACGGAATTTTTTAAAGTAACGAAAGTAAATTCCGCATATAACATAACGGATTTAACTTAAATATCGTAGGTTAGGTAACTTACATGATGTATGTAATTTCACTGATGTAAAAAATTAAGTATTTTAACCAAAACCATGTTTAAGAAACCCTAACCAAGTAGTTTTGGTGCCTAACACATAAGCAATAGTTTTTACCTAAACCTAACCACATGGTTTTTGGTAGCTGAACCCTGATACACTTTACTCTTTACGCACAGTCGAGGCAAACTGTTACTCTAACATGGTCCTTTAGTGGACTGACAGGTGTATTACACGCTTCGGCATAATATCGGGATGTCATCCCATGTCTGTAGACTATTCGTATGCAACTGTACGTGTTGACAGAACATCTGCAAACATACCTACCAACAAAGCAGGACCATGTGTTTGCTATCCGGTCTATTGTACAGTACATCAAGTCTTTTTGTGGTGTAACTGTGAAAACATTTATAGTAAAGCAAATGACTGCACAAAGTGGAACATATGTAAAATAATCAGAAACAATAATATGCTATGAAAAAAGCTAAACTTCTACTGCAAGAGCTGCTCATGCATATCATGTCGAAGTGACTTTCAGCACACATACCTAATAATTGTTACTTTTTACGAAATGCATGCAGTAGTCGCACAACTCCAGTGATCAGCAGGAACCCAGCTGGAGCAGAGGCACATGCTCAATCATTTTTTTTCCTTACAAATGATGTAAAAATGGCCCATTACGGCGAGGAACAAAGAGGATAGGCACCATGTTTGAGCCAACCCCTCACTGATGCCCTAGTGACTCGGCCAGCCACTCTCCCAAGGCCTACTCCTTGATTAAATGCATAATCCACTACTCCCCATCCCCAATGATTTAGTGTGCCTTTAAATCAGCTTGCGCACACATAAAAACCTCAAATAAAAATCACCAAGAAAAACCATTGCACTCTAACAGTTCTATTAAAATGATACCCAGCCCAGCCTTTCTTCTCTGCAATAGCGTTTATTCCACATGAATGCATATCTTCATTTTTTTTCATAGGTATGCATATAAAATATTTAAAGTTTAAAATGTCACCGTTGAAACATCAAATGCAGGAGTCTCTCATTAATCAGCAAGGATTGAGGTTCTCTTTTAAGGTTATAACCCTTTGAAAGAGCAAAAATTACATTTTTGACCTTGAAGATGAGACAAACTCATAAACGTAAAATAATTTGCAGTTTAAAGGGGAAAGAGATATCGGTTACCTCAGCCAGCAGTGCTCTGGGTTGTCAGGGGGAGACCAAACAAGTCTCATTTTCATATTTACATCCAAGCTGTTGAGATTAATTTGAAATCACATCAAGAAAAAAGAAACAAAACTCAGAGAAAACATCAAAAGGGGCAACTGTCAAAGTTTCAAATCCATGGGGGCCTAGCTATCTCCAACGTGTGACACGCAGACTTTTTTCTTGCAGTTTTATTAAATGGTGCATGACATTTTCATTACTCAAGGAAATTAAATTGACTAATTTTCTTACAAGCCTTGTACGTCTGCTATTTTAGGGAGGTGCACAGAAGAGAGCAATTGTTTCAACACCTACACAAAGGAAATGCGAACGTGGATGTGCTCTCAGAAGAAAAGTGATTTCAAAGGTTTAGATGAAATTTGCTCGTTAATGAGGGAATTCAGGGTCTTGATCTTTCTCTTAAAACTGGGTTTTTGATCTTATGCCTAAGTGCTGATTCTCGTTCATTCACTTTCATAGAACATAAACACATTCATAGCATTCATGATATAAATTAGAGCCTCAATTCTTCAATATTTTGGTGCTAAAATAGATTACAGCAGCAAGATGTTGACATATTTATATACTGTATATTATGTTAAAAGGATATATTGAGAAGTAATTGCTCCAAAGTACCAGTGGCCCATTTATTCAAGCTGAATTTAGTCTTAACCAAACCAAATGACAAACTTCAAAGACCCATCCTTCAGTTTGTTTTTCAGCTTTGGTTGAATGAAAAAGGTCAAAAATGTGTAATTAATCTTGATAGAACTAAAGATGGCAATCCACTCTCTGAGTGGTAAGCATCATAACACACACGCATATATTTATAAAAGCATTTTTCCTAATCAACACTGATATGCTAAAGCATGGTTATGGATCCACCCAAGTATAAAAGATTCAGACCAGAAAGAGTGACGCTTTGCTCAGACACTGAGGAAAATATGGAGTCAGCCAGGACCTCAACACTGCCCCTCCTCTGGAGATGAAAAGGCTGATTACCTTCACCTCTCAGGGGTGTAAGCCACATGGCTGACAACATCATTGGAAAATAGACTACTGAACTCCTTTGGGCCCTATAACAGCTTACATCTAATGTGGTGGGAAAATTCAGACTAAAAAGGAGTTGACACCACAGCCATACTCTTATATTGTTGAATGCATTACGAAGGAAGCCACTTATTTCTGGTTTGTTGGTTGTGAAGCAATAATGGGTGAAAAAGGATTTATAAACTCTACATAATGAACCAGCTGGGGTTGTGGGAGTTAAAAAAGTATAGTTTGAGTAATGTATATTGTTCTCACTTATTAATGATAAGCTGCATTCCTTTTTTAAATGCTCAGCAGTGTATCTGGATGACTTCTCCCTATAGAAACAAAACAGTACATTATATGCCAGAGGATTTCATGAGATTTTGTGTCGCTGCTATAGTTAACACAAAATTCAATGTACAGCTTCTGATAGACACTGGAATTAACATAAACGTCCATAAAGACACCTTTTGTGATTTCAAAAAGATATTTGTTTAATTCACAACACAACTGTTGCTTTTCAAAAATGGTATGGCAGAGCACAAAGAAGTTTAAGCTACATAACTAATTTAAACCAAATTATGAATTGTTTTTTTTTTCAGTCCTCCGCACTGTTTCAGTTACACATTTTGAGTGCCATTGGATAAAAAAATGGCAATTCAAAAATGATATCCCACTAATCCTTTGATGAATAAGCTGGAACCCTCTGTATGACCTCTATGTTCGTCAACAGCAACCACAATTTAGTGGCTGCCTGAACTCTATTTCAAAGGTTACTGAATTAACTTAAAATTACTTACAATGCCATTAAAATGCTGATCTTTTTTGTTGTGGCTGTAAATTAATTTAAAACCTCAGCGATTTGAAATATTCTGAGACATGTCAGGCGGGAAAAAAAAATAATAATGGCAGAAGTGGGGCTTTCTCAATGCTTTTGGCTTGGCAAATGCTTGTCTTGAATGATGAGAAAAAGAAATTGGTCTTAACTAGAAACATATGGTATTCCACTGGAGAGGAAGCCTTCGTAAGAGGATCATGGCTGTGTAATAAAAGGAGACAGGAAAAGGGCACGTGTGGCGGTTTGGGTGGATGGGGAGTTTTTCGAAGGCGAGATGGAACCAAAGTCTTTTTTGAAAGCTGTAGTGGTGGCTCACTAAAACACTGTTAAGGAGAGCACTAAACCTGAAGTGGCAACTGAACACCCCAATACAGACAGTCAGCCACAGAAAAGCTATGCAGTAGAAAAAGGGAGTTTCTTACAGTGCTTCATTTCTTGACTATAATGACTACCAGACTGGACACCCTGGTTGTACCCTGTATATCTTTAATTATGATTTCTTGATCTGGTCTCTACCATCTACTTAATATGAGTGCAGAGAGGCAATTTGTTTAATCATCGCACCCAGTATCATATTGTGTAGGCTTAGGGGGTATCTGTTTGTTCACCCCTTAATTTCTTACCAACATTACACAGTTTTAGACAATATAGCACAGTAAAGTAATAATATTTAAAACATTTAAAATAAAACGAATTTTAAAAGGAGAAATCCTTGTCATACATGTATGGCATTATAGTTAGGGCTGGGTGTTGTTTAAAAGTTTACAAATCTTTGGTTTTATTGGTTTTAGGGAGTGTAATCCAGGTTGTTTTCTGTTTTCCCTCACATGGAAGCTATCACTAGACAGTACAATTTGCCTAATCGTCTCACATGCTATTAGTAGATGCTGGCTGGCTTTACAAAAAGCCTCCAGTTACTGTAGCTCACGCAACTCACAGTTACTTGGCCAAAAAACAAATTTGAAAAGGGCCAAATAAGGTGTTCTAATGTAAGATTTGCTTACGTTGTATCTATTTGTGCTCGCCTGAGTAGAGTTTACATATGGTAGATGATATGGCTCACTGGTGTGGATTAGATTTACTACTTCGTAAACATATTAAAAGTTTTGCGTTAAAAAAACAAAACATTAGTGTGGATTTAGCAGAGGTATTGAAATTTGGTACCAAATAAAAAGGATATTTTTCATACGAAGTAGTATCAAGGCAATTCAGTCTGTGCCATGAAAGTATTGAAGTCCAGTACCTAGCCCTGCCTACAGTGCTGTCTAATACCAGGTTTTTGTACCAGGATTTAATGCTTTTGACTAATATTATGTGTAGCACTTTGAAAAAAGTTAAATGCTGTTCTTAGTGCAAAATTCCTTTAGTGTTGTTTAAGTTTTGGCTGAACAAGATATAAAAACAGGTCTTTACAAATAGGATCAAGCTGAATCATTTTTCTGGCATCATTTTCAGATTGTTTTTTGAGCTTAGCTATTTGACAGATTTGCTGTGGTTCATTTCCGGAGTAGCTAAAGACATAAGGGTAAGTTGTGAACTCGTTTTTAGGTGGCATGAGTTTATGTCCTGCACAGCAACAAACCACGTTACAAGAGCCTGCAGAAACTTATGCGGGTTAAACTCAGGTAAGGAATCACTTTTAAGGCTTTTAAGGACCGACTGATGCCGAAACACGCAATACAAAAGGAAACAGCACTTAGCCTAACAACATTAAGGCTGCAAACAACCCACAATGCAACACTCTCTGCAGAAGGCCATAGTTATACTGGTACTCTCTTCATTTAAAACTAATGCATCATGTTATGCACCTGTAATTGTCTAGATTTCACTTTTTCAATCCAGATCTCAAGAAATATTCAGGCTGACGTGAAATTTGTCTTGTTTCCCTAGCATGAAGGGACCACTGGCAGCACAATTTGAGCACCACAATACATCAGTTTCTCTGTGCGGGTTAATACCAAAATGAACCAATGTTCTTGTTGATATAGGTCATACTCTGCTATTTTCCATACCTTATTAACCCGATACCATCAAAGCCAAATAACATCTATTTTTGCATGGCATGTTAAGTAGCTTCATTCTACATATGTATTTTATTAAACACAGTGTAAGTCATGAGTTTTTCTTTAATTCAGACCTGCAATGAAGAACTTTTGTCTCCCCTTTCTACCATTGAGGATAATTACAAAAACACTTTTGACAACGAGGTAAATTAAATAAAAGGTGTCACAATGCCCACAAAAAAATAAATGGATCCATTCGGTCCGATAATATTTGGAAAATATAGATGAGCCGCATGATTGAACTATTTTAACCCCAGTCAAGTTAGCACAGGTCTAAACTGGAAGTAAGACAGTTCAGCGGGGAAAGTCTCTGGTGCACATGCTCTGCCCATAGAGCAAGGCCAGTTTGCATTCATCCAGCCGGTGTAAGAATGTCACACCAGACAACAGATTTACAGAGAGATTTATCTGGTAGTGGTCATCAGCGCTGTTTTAACTCTTTTGGGAAGAGCTTGAATGTAAAAGACATTCAGTCGTATGTAAAAGTGCTGCACTATAGGTTTATATTACATATTTGGAAAAGTCCATTGTTGAGTTCTAGCTACAGTTATATGATTAATAAGAATGATCATACTTCTATCAACAAAAGACCTTCAGATAGCCATGGTCTCTTTTAGGCTTTTAGCCTACCGGTGTCTAGTCTGTATGTACTCTGCACTAGGGCATATGTCTGTGCTGTAATCACAACAACAATCTTTTACAGATTGCCCATAATTAGAAAAGCTCCTCTCCAAACCAGCTCCATGTTAAGAGCATGATTGCAGCCAAATTGAGCAGTAATTTGTACGATGTGGATGTTGGTGCTGTGTGAGGGGAGAAGTCTGATGGTTTAATGCCACTTTTATCAGGCCTGGTTAGCCTGTCTCACTCAAACTGAGCACATGGACCTTCGGATCAGACTAGGTAAAGAGCCTCTGCGTTGCATCATGGTGAAACAGACATCAAGCTTATTTAAAAAGAAGGATGGAGAAGGAAGAACCAGTATACAGGTTTTCAGTCCTCAATAACCCCAAGGGACCCATCATGGATGCTAATGGAATCACTTGCCCTACTATTATACAAAAAACCTAAAACATCACCTGGCTGTCTGTCTGTGAAGAACAGATGCACTCATTATTATTCCACAAAGCTTATCAAGGCCATGCTAGTGAGGGGTCCAATAAAGACCGTCCTGTAACTGTACCACAGACACAGCATTTATTCTCTGCTGTGATGTCTATACTTACTAATGTCTTCTAGAACCTGGAAAAGAGCCGTGTAACTTTATGATGACCTCTGATACAGTTAGATTGCCCCTTTTCACTGCAGCTTGCTGTAATGCATCTGTTAACATCTTGTGTTTGAGAAATTGTCAGATATGGAACTATTATGAATCTTTGCATAGTTCAACAGGAATTTTCATAATTTTTATGGGCACAGTAGCTTCTTCCAAACCGAACTTTTGTGATGTTTCAAGTGTTGTTGTTTTTTATTTGCAGTGATGCTTTCCAGATGTGAAACCAAAAAGGCCACAGTTTAATATTCAGAAACGATCAAAAATATTTTTGGTCCAACTTCAAATCAAATTAGTAACTGTGGCATAGCTAGAGATTTTATATAATCCTACAAAATCACAGCCTAAAAACTTGCCAATTTAAACAAAAGAAAAGACACTTACAGGACAAGAAAAATGTATCTGTATTATGTCAAATGAAACAGGCAATTATAGAATGCATATACCTCCATCAGAAGCTGTTTGCCATTACGTAATGAGAGGTTAAGTACTCGCTTATTAAGATATATCATTCAATGTAATTTAGTTTTAAGACAAACATTACATAATTTAAATTCTTTGAAAACTCCAAAGTCCTTTGTGAACGACTAGCATACAAAACTAGGAACTCTGAATCAGACGAGAAAGATTGGGCCGTTGATAGACTGGATCAACAAAGGTATGAGAGAATGTCTCTTTCACCCAACATAATTACTACTGCCAATCCAGTGATTTTGTAATTCCAAAATCCTGACACTTCACAAAGACTCTATAATTACATTAGGTTGCCCTTTCACACTTCAAAGGTCTATTAATTATTTTTTCCAAGGACCTGTCCTGAAATATATCTCATTTTTTTCTGAAAGCTACCTCATAAGAAGATGTGGAATTTTTCATGAAAACATGAAAAATATCCTCTTGAGATTACCACTTACTCCCCCTCTTTCTGCCCTCAAAAACATCCCAGAATAGAGCAATGATGTGGTGCTAAATACACAGTGGAAGCTTAAAGAATTTCAGATAGTGAGAGAGAACAGTTTCAAGTCCAAGAGGCAAATTTAAAAGGTGTAAAGGTCAAAACAATAACTTTCAACTGCAGTATGAAACTTCAAGAATAACAGATTTGCTTGGCACCTGAATGGATGCATTTCATAATAAAATGATTCTAAATGTAAATCTGCTCTAAGAGGACACTTTTTAAAGTATACTGTATTAATTAAAGAGTGGCAGGTCTACACTCACCCACAACGCTTGCCAAAGTTTTCTGTTTCACTCTGGCCAGCTGTGATAGTCCAAAGAGTCAATGAACTGTGGAGTTGGCTTAGACAGGTTTCTTGGCCAAAAATGTCTTCTTGACACGTTGAGGTATTTCTACAAATCAGAACCACTGACGCTTGCATACACGCCAAATAAACTTTATGGCTTACTTCACAATTCATGGCATGTTTGTCAAAATCAGTACAGTAGAGTATCATTCAAAACTTCTTGATACCAGTAATACAATTTTCTTTGGTACAAATCTTGAGTTTTCGTGCAGTTAAGAGGGGGAGAGTTTAACCCAAATTATGTTTCTGAGCTGCAATTTACCAACGTAGACACATCACATGCAAACGCACTCTAGACACCACAATTAACCAGTGCTCCTTAAATGCCTCACATGCTATTGGTAAATGCTAGCCAGCTGGCTGCGCACAAATATGCCTCCAGTCCACATTTACAGACAGGTATGTGGCCTAAAATTGTGTTTGAAAATAGTGAAATAAGGCATTCTAATCTAAGATTTCCCTAAATTGAAAAACTGGGTAGATTTTACCTACCTGGTTGAGTCGCCCAAGTAAAGCCTATGTATGGGAAACGTTGTATTGGCTCACTGATGCTGATAAAATTGACTCCTTTGTATAGAGCAAAAGTTATGCGATTTAAAAAGAAAATCTGTTGATGTGGATGAGCCTGGGCATGGATATTTAGTGCTGGATGACAAAGTATTTTTCAATGCTAAATGGTACTATAGCAATTCAGTCTGTGCCATAAAAGTATCAAAGTTCTATACTCAGCCCTTTGTGTCAATGTGTACAGGATCAGAGTGCACCACTGAGAAAACGTAGCAAAGACAAGCAGAGGCTCAAGCTCCTGAAAATAGTGCTGCTTTCAGGTTGTGACTCCCAGCCAGGTAGTACCATTGCTTTACAACTGGCTAGTGGGTAGCCACCAGCGGAAACATTGCTTAGCTAGTTAATAGAAACAACAGCTGCTTGAAAGTAACAGATAGTGCAGACTAGATGTACATGTGCTCTAATTTCCCACCAACTTCAACTAAATCACAGAGTTGCATACAAGGTTTACCTGGCTGTTTTTGTTGGAGACATAAAACTGCCTAAGTATTGATCCATTGAGCAACAACAAACGACTTCAAACTATTACAATTTTGCCAAATGGAAAGACAAGCCAAAAGAGAAATCTAATTTAATTTTCTGATTTATGACTGCTAAAGGTACCTAGAATACAGTAGCCACTAACACTCACTATGACATATTTTGTAAGATTTGTCCTTTTGTTTTCTACAGTCTCCAACTAGTATATTGTAATGGGACATACAGTACGCCCATGTCTTAATAAAACATACACTTTTGCTTTTACTTGGCAAGGCAGTGCAATTATGTCACAACCACATACAAATGGTGACTACATAAACTGGCCTGATCTGAGGGTTTGTCAATGAGAGCATCACACGCAAGACATTCTGGTTATGTACTCTAAGACCTGTAAAACAGCTTTTCTGTGAAGTAGAACATACAGTAGATTTCTCTTTCAAAGTAAGTAGCAAAGGAGAGGTTAAAGTAATACTTTTTAATCAACCATCAGCACAGATTGAACGTCCATATAGTTATTAGCAAGATATGTCTTTCATATTATATCAGATATTATTCATCATACATTATTAATCTATAGTAATTTGTTGTGAATAGAAAGAATTGATTCAACAAGCCAGATTTCAGAGAACCCACTCATTAAATGTTTAAGATGTTGCATAAAAAACTCAATTTTGTTTTACTAAAGCAGGTGTAATGGGTGTGAATCTTAAAAACCTCATATCAAGTACAACCACTCAAGCATTAAATGTAACGCTGCGCATGCAAACAGTCCACCAGTCCTTGACAAAGTATGGTCCAGTGTTTATCTCTTCAGTGAATCTTCCTCTTCAGAGTAAAGACTCTGCTGTCATGACTTGACAAGTTTAGCTCCTGTGGAAATATCACACACTCTAATGTCACACCACTGCAGCTGGGTAATAAATAAATAACGAAAATATTGTTGCTCTAACTTTGGTTTTTATAAGCTGACGGTTTGTAAAAGAATGACTTTCATGACCGTTCAACTATTTAATTTTCATAATCTACACCTGAATTTTACCTTTCAGATGTTTATGAATGCAGACTTACAACATAGCATCCATTTACAGACAAAAAGCTGAATCATATTAAAAAATATACTAATTTCGAGCCAAGTGACAGCTCCAAATCTGCTGACTTAAGAGAATTGATGAAATGCATTACCCAAATGGTGCCGTTGACAGTCACTGAAATCATGGCAAGTGTTAAGTTTAACGAGATGCAGTTGACTCCAGCACGACCATACTATAAGCTCTGATCAACTAGTCAACCCATATGCTGTCCACAGAAACTGCTGCTATGTTTTTCTCCATCGTACACAAAAGACGCATTAACTTTTAAACTGAGTCTCATTTAAACAGCAAGAGCACTGTGCTAAAAGTTGGTTGTCTATATACTCTTCCAAGAAGCATCACAAGTAGGGATACAAAAAGGACTTTAATTGGGAAAAAAAACTCCAGTTTGTTTGATTCACAACTTCAGCTGCCTGATTGTTTTAGATACACAACTGGCACACATTTGGGACTTAAGAGGAGGAGGGAGTGGCAAAATAGTACTTAAACAAACAAACAGACAAACATAAAATATTTCTGGAAGATGCTAAAATCCCTGCAGAGCACCAAAAGCATTGGGGCTTAAAGATTTACTGCAGTCCTCTTATCTTTCATTACTGACAAGTGTGAAAGAGAGGCAAACATACTCTACTTTCTGCATTTCTGTTCTGATCCCAGTCCAACTCTATTAAACATTTGTGTTTCAGAGGATGTGTCAGCTTCATTCTCAGAGCACTGCTCGCAATTGAAAAAAAAAAAAGAAAGCGGAAAACGGTCTCAGAAATTAAGTTCTTTAAGACCATCTTCCCCCTCTTCTGTTCTTAATAAAAGATCTATTTCTTTTTGTTGTTTTTTTTCTCATAAAGCTGTGCAACGTATGAAAGCCCTGGAATGAAAGCCAGTACAATAGCTTTATGAAACAAAGGCAGGAAGGAGATTGAGGGGAAAACAGGGGGAAAATGGCATCATCTCTAAACTTAATGAAACAGCATCCTTTCATTTTTTCTAGTAATTATAATAAAGATGGAAAAACATAATAAACGTCTCCCTGCCCCCACCTGCTAACAGTAATTATAATAGACTCAACAATAAATGGTAAAGCAGCACAGAGCTGCATCTTGGGAATTCTCAGGGGTCTGTGGATTAGCTTGAAAAGCCTGAATGATTAAAATACACTAATTAAAATTTTGTGTTCCTTGGTAACTCGTCTTCCAGGGCCCCTTGTGCTGGCAAAATGGGAATAAATGCGACAAAAGCAAATACTCTTTTGGACCTGAATAAATAAACAAGTCTAATCAACTTCGTGTTTTTACAGAGCGAGTTACATAAAAACTTCCTTGATGACCTTTCCTCACATTTGTACTTTGTATCCTCCAGGACAATAGCAAGAATATTTTGTTCTAATCAAGCAAGACTTGCCAGACATACCAGACAGGTTAGATGTCCTATTAAACTGCTTTTGATTAGGCAGTTCAGCCTCATTGTGACTTCTGATTGTTATTTAAAGAGTCTGTAATCAGTGGACACATGACTTTGTTCGCTGCTTTCTGTCTAAGAAAAATATTAAAGTTGCTAACTTTGTTGTAGCATTTTACAGTTTTGCTCTTCATGTTACCCACAAGAGACAGTTGGAATAATGCACAATATGTTCCACAATACTATTTTGGAGATGATGAAATACATGATATATTTTAGAGTTTCTACATAATGTGTGGTATTCATCATAGGTGTGATGGATAAGACAAGTGCAAGCTTGTTTTAAACTAAGGTGGAGTTAATCTATGGTTAAAAGATCAGACAGGGAGGGATCAAAGCACTGAAGATTTCAGTAACAATCAAATAGCTGCCAGGTAATCTACACAGGAACCAGTATTCCTCCTTTTGCACAGGGTAAAGAGTGCATCTGCTGGGCCTTTCCCCAAGGTCCCCCTCTACAGAGAGCATACACTGAATTGTCTCATTATGTGCTGTCTTTGCAAATAATGTCAAACTGTTGTTTGAAGTCAGTAGGGACAATATCACCATATGGAAAAGGAAAATTCACACTTTAGCTCCCTGTGCAACAAATAAGTAAAGAACCAGAGGGGGGAAAAAAACCACAAAAAAAACACAAGCAAACATGAATGTGTGGTCAACACATCCATTTCTGCTTGTGTTTTTTTTTTTGTGAGGCTACAGATTTCTTTTTAGGGTGCTAGTGGGCATCAAAGTAGTCAAAACTTATTTTTACTACTTTCGAAAAAATACACATACACATTAATGCAGTAGCGCCAGACTCTCTATAATAACAAGCAATGTTCTCTACATTTCTCCCTGCATATTACCACAGTAAAGAAGACGTCATGGTTTTGACTCTGGCACTCATGGCTCTGGCCGTTGTGAACCTTGTCTGGTCACTGGGACTTGGCCCCTTTCTGCCAGGGCGCCAAAATAGAGCTGTGCTTCAAAAACGCTGTAATCCCTACCGGTATTACCAAAGAGGCTAAAAAGATTCAAAAAGCCTGCTTACAAATTTAATTACCTTTGCAGTTAACCACAGCTTAGCAGCCAATGACCTGATATTTCCACTGAAGACTAGCTAAGGGGGGATGGATTGGAGACGGACGCGCCGAGTGGGCCACAGAGACTGCCAAGCGTGGCAATCCAGGGCGGCTCAGAGCCATCCGGTGGGCATACTCATTGCCAGCCAAAGCAACAACAGCACACATGTGGCCCTATCTTCTGCTGGAGTGCAAATTAGATACAGTTGATTAAAATATTGAGTCATTTCACAGTCACTGTTGGGGGAATAAAAGGAGTGCAAGTACTGAAAATGTGCTGTGGTGTGTGTGAGCATGTTTGTATGGATGAGACAGAAACTGAGAGAGAAGAAAGGGGGGCTGTGGGTGGGAGACAGACCGAGCTCTCTTAAATTTGAACAATGAACACATTTCTCATTTATATAGATTCCCTTTGACAAACATGCCCTTTCTCAAAGGACAACTTTGAAACACCTCTACTTGCAAAGAATCACTCAGTTCACTTCACAACAGTCTAACAAGTGTTGTGAAGAGCAGCATGCAGTGCTGTATACTTGTGTTCACGAGCAGCATGTTCCACAAGCACCATTTAACACCACTGTTCCCCCGTTTTACTCAAGTAAGATGAAAAAAAAAAAATCAAGTACTTTGTTCACCAAAAAAGTGAATATGACTTGTGGTATAAAAACTTCTGCCTTGCTGAAATATAACAAAAGAAAATTAACACTTTGGGGTTGCCCTGGTAACCTAATTGCATCACAACACGGCACACAGGAGCCAAAGTAACTGAATTTTGATGAAAAGGCGGTGATAATTTACAGCATTGAGAAATTAGTTGCCGTGGCGACGCGTTAATTACATCTCAAATTAACAATGCAAGTGTAGTGAAATTAAATATAAATCATATTTTCTGCATAAATTACAGGGGTTGATTAGTGCGGGCGCCAGGAGAGAGAGGTTGAGATTCCAAGGGCCTGTCACATCCCCCTCCTCCTCCCTCCCTCCGTCTCTCTCTCCATTTCTTTCTCTCTCTGTCTTTCCCTCCTCCTACTCCTCAATACCCCCCCCCCCCCCCTTATCCTGACTGGCTCCCTTAAAGACAGGGACTGGATTAGTAGAGCTGGCCTGGCATATTAGTGGATTTGCATGTTTGTGCGTTATCTGTCCGTAAACACTTTTGCACATTTTTGCCAGAACATGTGTTTTGTTGTTTTTCAAGCACATGTGCACATTTGGCATACTGTACATTTGTATATGTAAGTGTGAGCAACTGGAAGTGTGCGATGATTGTATGTGTAAGTGTCGGAGTGTGTTTGCTTGTGGTGTTCAAGGCCAATCCGGAGCTTTAAAGAAATTTTAAACTGTTTCATATGAGAAGAACTTTCACTAACTCTGATGCATCTCTGTTAAATGCTCTATTATGCATTTATAAGTGTCATGAAGAAGTCTATTTTCAGTCACACCTAATCTTATTAACACAATGCTCAGTGCACACTAAAGATCAGATTTTAATTATTGAAATCTAAGCCTTTCCGATTTCAAATATGCAAAAGGTGTAGTAAATGGCACATCTAGAGCTTCTATTTATCTGGAGTGTATTTTTCACATGCAACATGTCTGTGTGTATCAGAGTGTTGAACTGTTAATCTGAGGTTTTTGTAGGTCTAAGAAAGAGAGAAGAAGGGAAACAGCACAGCGGAGAGAGAAAGTGAGTCTCTCCTCCCCACGATTTCTCATGTGGCCCAACTTCCCTTTAAGCATCACAAACAAGCCTCAGGAGTGATGTCAAGGAGGGAGGGTGATGGTGGGGGTGCTGAGCTGAGAGAGAAAGCTGAGCGCAAACACAACAGCAACAGGAACCAACTTGAGCCATCTAAATTATTCATACACCAGATGGATACGTTTCCCCAGGATTTCACACTAAAACACGGCTATTCAGCTTCCCTGTGCGTTACACTGTCTATTCAACGGACGGCGCCAGGAATCAAGATAACTATCACTTTATCTAAATCGTTTCATGTCTGATTCATATCAACTTTGAAGAGTGGAAGCCCCTCGACACCGTGATCTCACGTTTGTTCTATTCCACAGGCACAATGAAGGGGGAACATGTTCTCTTTCCTCTATCTTCAAAGATGTAGGCACCGCTATGACCTTGTCTGAAGGATATTATACAAATCAGAGGGTCCTTAGAGACGCATGTCATGTATATCACTGACTACACCTCACCCGCTTGATGTGAGCGTGTAAGCGGCCCAAAGGTTCTTGGATTGAAAAAGAAAAACTGCCATATACAGTAAATCTACCGTGTTAATTTAAACCTCTGTGCCAGCGCTTCGATTCCTGAATTCACGGGGTCCTTTCAAGCATATTCAGTTTACTTGGAAAAGTCACAGAAATGTACTTCTATTTTTAATAATTTCATATAATTTTCCAATGTTACAGACAAGTACAATCAGAATTAAATAACACCCCCTTCAAATAGGAAAAGTATATTTCAAAAACAAACGCCCAAGAAAAAAAAAGTAGTTTAGAATATATAAAAGATCAAGTAATCCCTTCAAACGTTCAGCCTTTCAAATGTTCCAGTTAAATAAAATAATGAGTACAGATAGT
Source organism: Embiotoca jacksoni (assembly GCF_022577435.1). NCBI lineage: Eukaryota > Metazoa > Chordata > Actinopteri > Embiotocidae > Embiotoca > Embiotoca jacksoni. The sequence continues at coordinate 8,413,305 of NW_027185447.1, forward strand.
CATTTGTTCATAGATATTTTTTTCGTAAAAAACTGATTCACTGAAGTCAAAAAATACAAATGTTTTGAAATTTTCATATGAAGTATTATATATTAAATGAGTAAAAAACAATTTTTTTTAATTTGTTTGACCACAATTTGCAACAACGACACTAACCATAATGAATGGGTGTTGATAGTTTAATGGCCGAGCTTTCCAGTGGATGGATTATCTTTTCGTACACTCCCATTAGAAAAAATCCTAACTTCTTTCACAATTCAATGACACTATATTGATAATAATTTAATGAAACTAACAGTGCCGAGTTGTAATGTATGAAATCAATCAACACAGCTATTTACAAGGAATGGGCTTTAAAGATTGGGCTTTGACATTTAACATACTGATTCAAAAACATACATATTATGTTTATAGCTATTAGTGGGCAGCAACCTAATCATAAATACCTGCCAACTAATCCACCACCGCAATAATTACTATGTGGTATGTGGCACGACACTCCCTACACCCGAAGTCAACAAATTCATTTTTTAACACAAACTGTCCTGCCTCATTTCAAAGAAAGTAACTTCCTGTGCTGGGACAAGGAGGTTGGGATGACCTCAGTCCCTGGGGTGCTCCTCTGCCGTAGTCATCCATTTGTGAACGAAGAAGACGACTTTTAAAAGGACAAGACATCATTAAGAGAATAAGTAGCCTTTCCTGCAGTCTTTTTGCAACCCCCACCCCGCGGAAGTAATTCCCGATGCCTTTATACAGAACTGAAAGTGCCATAGAGTGGGAGGGGCGGCGGTTTAATGGTCCAATAATGTCTCAGCCAAAGAATAGTTGTCCTCCTAAGATGGTACAAAAAAGTAACACACTGAGACTGACCAGTTTGGTGATTTAAGAGGCAGTTAAGGAGGAGTGATTAAAAAAAGGATGCAATGCAAGTACCTACATTGAGTAAAATACAGCTCAATGTATTTTATATAAGGTAATGCAACATTGCAGCCAGAGCGGATACTCTTATCCACGCAAATGATTGAATTCTATCAAAATACCACATGTCAACGTGTGACACTGAAAACCATGATGGTCAAATGACATTTATTTAAGTGGCATATCTTCTACTGTAGATAGAGATGGGAAAGAAGAGAAAAGGTCAACAAAAACAAGTCAGGAACCGCAGCATTGAGCTGTAAAGGATGCCTTTGTCATCTGTCCTCATTTGTCGTTCTCCTTCCTTCCCTTCTTGCTCCTCCTCTCACCTTTCGGGTTACTGTCACTCACAAAGTGCTAAAAGTCTGGCAAGCACAGCATGCTTCCCAGGCATCTCAGCATCCATCATCCTATGCTCATGCCACAGGCAGATGAGCTGTAGGCGTGGCACACCCAGCGCCACCCGACCCACATCAAAAATCTGCCACCATTTACCTTTCACAGGAAATTGGCGCCTATAGTCCTAAAATTTGGATCAATAAGCTGAATAAAATCTGTTTCATATGTGGTGGGGTTCTCCTAAATGTCACATAATCTACTGTATGAAAAAAGGCAAGACCTTCCCAACAAGTTTAAATAAACCCTGCAGGATAATGCTGGCTCTCCTGGGGGAACCAAAAGCTGATGGCTTTGAAACAGGAGGGAGGGTATTTTCAGCGGGGCTGCCCAGCATGAGAGATCCTGTATGTCTCACAGCTGAGCTTGTTTTATTGAAAGGTTGTTTGAAAGGCCCTGAACCCAAGACATCAGTGGTCATGTTTGTTTGGCTTAAAGAGGAGCAGCATTCAAAAGCTTCACTAAAAAAGAGCAGAGCAAGTAGTCAGAGTACTTAAAAGAAAGTGAGATGGGTTAGTGGCCATGGTAACTTGGAAATATATGCAGGGAAAATTTGTAAAAAATTAATAAAATGGTGTCAAAACAGCTTCAATTACAACCTGCTACAATGTGCAAGGCACAAGCCAAGCTTAACTGCACTGTGCAAATAAGTGCCAAAACCAGTGCTGTTATCAGGTAATGGAGTCAGAGGAAGAGAGAGGGCCTTTGTGAACTTGACACTCCCATTAAGGCCCTACTGGAAAGTGCAGTATTTGATCAGGAGATGGGAATTGAGCAAAAATGAACTGAAACTAGATCCCACATGACTTATTTTCCTGTTGGCTCTCAGCTTTAGGTGTCACTCAGACTTAATAAAGCTTTCAGATTTTCATTTTATCACAGAAAATAGACTGGGCAAAAATAAAATCAGTTGGTTTTGGCTTAATGGAGCAAAGTAATGGCGAGGTGAAACTGACACAACACATTTTGTCCATAGTAATACTATCAGAATGAAAGCATATTCACTTCTGGAGTTTTCCAGGAATCAATTCAAACTGAATATTGCCCTTTTTCTCAGACTTTATTTCATAACGGTTCCAACAAATACAGCACTTTGGCAATAGCCTGTCACCTCGGGTGATACCAACACAGCTATATCAGCCTATAGAGTTACTGTATTCTCTAGCCCACACTGAAGCTCGCGCACCAACCTATAACTCTTATTTTATTTCCGCACTTTATACATTAGAGGTACATTACACCCATCCTAGTAGATAGGATGAGTCCACTTTTACACCCAGGTGTTACATTGCAAGGTTAGGTCATTTGGATGGCCATGACCTTTGATGGCTCCATCTTCAGAGAAAATTATCTGGTGATCTCTGCATTGACATGCACACAGATGCCCTTGCGCTGTACATTCACACTAGGGTGATATGAGCAATTCACCTGGGAGACATTATGGAAATATTCATTTGAGAATTACGAATTGTAATTAGACGGTAAGGCCACATTTCCCTGTCTTAGGTATGGAGAGTTTAAAAAACAGTCCTTAGAAGAGCAAGATTTCCCTGTATCTTCCCGGAATTGTTCTTTTACGGCGCGTATGGCTGCTATGTTTATCATTCCAGTCTTCTTTGGAGAATGCGTTGCTTTTAAAGAAGTAATTAGACCAAGTAAAGTGGGAGGAAAAATCCAACACTGAGTCCCAAGTGTTCTGGTATGCGATTAATTATTCTGAGGAAGACAGATGTTAAATTGTGTATGCCCATCAGCGCTAAGACTTTCTGAAGATTTATCATTCATGTAAATCATGAATAAAATATTTCCTTGTTGTGAGAAAATGCTACATCTGTTTGGAGCATCATTTACTCCCGAGCAGGAAAATAAGCACACAAATCTGACCTATTAAAGCTTGTTTTGGAAACAGGGTGGACATGTGAGACTGATAAGTTGGGTGATTTGTATTTAATTGCATACAATGACTTTAAAGAGATTTTCTAACTGTTGTTAGCAAAGTATATATTGCTTTACTGTCACAACCAAAGTGTGCGCTTCCACTATAGAGTATCAACGTTGCTGCATAAAGTTAAATGTAACAGCACAACAATAAATTAATTCCCCCAGAAAGCAACTAAATTAAAAGTATCCAAGCTTTCGAAGAACACCTGGGCTTATATTTCCCCAAATGTATGAATAAATAAGTAAAAACAGTCAAGCGAGCGTGATAGTGTCATGGAGATCACGGACGAGGCAATGGTGGTGGCGGAGGTTGAGCCACAAGCCACCGGGACGAGTCTCCAATCGCCCCTGGCGACCATCACGTTGCCATGCTCCGGAACAGACAGGCCTGCTCGCACAACAGATGGAACTAATGATGCGAAACAAAAGAGATCATTTCACCGTGGTCCTCCAGGAAGCCACAAAGAGCGGCTTGGAAGTTTGAATGATGGGATCAGGGGACTTGCATGGGGTTAGATATGGATAGCCTTTTTTTTCCTGGAGGTGCTCCGATGAATAGGAAAAAAGGTCTTTGATGTTTCTTACAAAAAGCACCAAATTTAAAAGGCAAGGATAAAAAAAATAAGAGAAATGGAAATCAACCTTCGAGCTCTGCGGAGGATCCCCAATTCAGACGGGTTTTGTTTATGATTTTACGGACTGTGGGTTTCCTGAGAAATATCCAGTCACATATCCGACATCAGACCAAGGAGGAAAAATGTTGTGAAACTGCAGAACTGACATTTCAACTTTTGACAATAGCCGTGTGTTCATATCCAAACACGTTTAACAATTTTATCAAACAATTTTACAAATTATCAAATCAAACTTGGTCTGTTGGATATCTAAGCATTGCCGATTGATTAGCTAAGAAAACTGAATTTCAATGGTAACATTTAGGGAAAATGTATACAAGACTAGAATATTTCAACACTAAGGTGAGCAAGGTCTTTGTCTCTGTGCCAGCAAACGCTGTGGCCAAGGGCATTGTGTTTTTGTCCGATTGTCTGTCCTGTCAGTGCGATGCTCGTGAATGTGTATATCAGGAACATCTAGAGGGAATTTCTTCAACTTTGACAAAAACGTTCACCTGTTCCCAAATCATTAAGCCAAAAGTCAAGGTCATTGGGAGCTCACGTCATCCCATTCTTCTGAATATGAGATCTCAGGAAGGCATAGAGGGATTTTTTTCAAATCTGGTACAAACGTTCACTTGGACTCACTACATTTTGGTGCTAAAAGGTCAAAGGTCACTTTGTCCTTAAAAAACATGTTTGTGGCAATAGCTCAATCATTTTATGTGAACAAGGACACAAGTTCACAGAAATGTCTCATCGGACTACATTTTTCAGGGGTGATTATATGTTATAGCAAAAGGGTCAAAGGTCAGCTGCACTGTGGCATCAGATATGGATGTAAACTACAACTTGAACAGTGAGAGGGTAATTCTATTTTCTACACTGTGTTGGATAACAGTTGTAAACAAACTGCCATGTCCTGCACAGACAAAAACAAATCAAATTTGAGCTGAGGACATTTGCATTTCCTGAGGGACAGGATTAGATTTAGAGGTCATCTCTTACGAGCCGGTCCTCAGCAGGCACAAATGTAATGTTTCCATGTCAAGTACATTCCACAAAAGCCTGTGTGAGCCCAGTCTGTTTTCCAAGTCAGACAGTGAGAGAGAGGAAGCACTGCTCTCTAAATGCAGTATATGAACTGAGAGAAGCCAGACACCTTGGGATGGGATTTAACCAGGATGGAGCAGAGTAGAGCCCAATCCATGCCCATCCACACATGGAGGGGATCACTGGGAAAAGTTCAGCTCCGACACTGACATAAACAGCGGAGCAAGGCCTGTATTAGAGTCAGGTTAGCAAAGATAACACTATCAGCCTGATCCCCATGGGTACCAAATGCCGGGCCTTGCTGGCAAATAAAGCTACAGTGTCTTGACTCCTTGGCACATTAGCTCTGATTACAATGACCTTCATTATATCAGCTACCCTTATTACAACACGTAGAAGGCGTCTCTCCCCTGGGAAAAGCACAGTGGGGGAAAGAGTAAAGGAAAGCGGCGAGATTCACGAGTAAGGATTGAGCTGTGAAAACTAGAGCGGAGACCTGTACTGTAAAGTACAATTACCACCTGTGAAAGCACTCATAGTCATCACAATTGCTGACTAGTCACTTCAGTTGAAGAGAGTTTGGAAATGTATTATTATTATTATTATTATTATTATTGTTATTATTATTATTATTATTATTATTATTATTCAGACTCAAGTGTATTGTTTAAATTAAACAAGTTTCAGTACTCTACTGGGACCAATCAGAGGTACTTCAAATATGAGCCATAATTTGTAACTTTTCTATTTACTGTTAATTTGACCAATTGCAGATTGTTTCATGGAGATAATAATTAGTTATAATTAAATAAACCAAAGATCTCAAAGCTAAAAACTCCACACTGTGTGCACTGCAGCACTGAACAATCTAAAATATGAGCTCATTTTTTAAAACAGCATATCTACAAATAACCACAAATATTGTGATCGTTTTACAAATCTCATTTCTAAATAGCGTGTTTGACTATTCAAGGATTTACTTTTTCACATCCTATACACGCAGCCAAGTACTGTTTAATATGTAACAATGTTGTTAACCTCAATTTCCTGCCTAGTCTGCCCCTCCACAGGCTACATTGTTAGCTCGAGCAAGCTCTTGGCAAACATCACCGCTGTGGTGGTGACTCTCATTCAGTCTGACCACCCTGCAGACACGGGGATTCTCTAACACAGCCCTGCTCATCCCGCCTTCAGGCCCCTGCGGTGCATCTCACCCTCCCTCTTTGCTGGCAGGTGACTCCGAATAACAGATGTTGGCCTGAGAGAGCCGCTTCATCGCATTCACTTAGCGCTGCCAACACAACCCAACATGGGATGAGCTGAACTGTGGGGGTTCTGAGGACCATCCCTTCAGCCAGCAGGAGAGAACCATGTTTGTTTTTGTGCTGAGATACAGAGGGAAGGAGGAAGGGAGGCGGGCAAATCATCTTATTTTGGATTAGGAGCAAATCAAGAGATTTTAAGAATCACGATATACACCTCAATAGTTAAAAACATGAACACCTGTAGGAGGCACAGGATACCAATCAGTGAGTGGCACACACAGTATCACTCTCAGCCTCTAATCCACATATTTTTCAAAGTATAATTCCTTAGGAAGAATAGAGGATACAAAAGCGATATAGCCAAGAGTGCACTTAGCAGTAACAGAGTTGAAGCCATCTCGATCCCCTATGACAATATGCTTTAAAAAAGCAAATAAAATTGTAACTTAATTATAGATTTATAATGAGCCGCTGCACCACTGCCAAAAACAAGTCCCATACCAAGGCAAACAGGCACCTGCTGAATGCTCTCTGCTCATGGGTTTTCATAGCTTAATTAATCTATGCCTTGGGGTATCATGACTCGAGCGTGCCGCTTGCGTTCATGTTTGAGACAATTAAGTTGCTCCAAGAAACAGAGGTGCAACTTCAACATGGAGCAGAGACACCAATAACTGCACATTGCATGACATATTCTGTGTTTTGTGAGTGGAGTCAATTATCCAATAATTTGTTTCCCACGGAATAAAACAAACAAAAAAATTAATGACAAACGTGTGAAATGTTTTTTTTTGTAGAGTTCAATTACAAATTGCTAAGGTTGATGTCTCAGTGACATGAAACCAATCCAGCCCCAATTTGAAATGTATTGTTTTACAAATATGTGCAACAAAATACATCTATTTTTAAATTTACCATAAATATTAGTTTGCAAAGTGCCATGAGAACCAAGTTCAAGACTCACCTTCTTGTTGAACAATCTGTGCTGAAGTTGAACCGCTGAGGAGTTATCGCCTCTGCCCGATGCTCACACTACTGCCATCTGATTTCTGTAGATAAACATAAAACCGCTGCTTACCATCACATGCAGTTTCTTTGAAATGAGATTTAAGGCATTTGACCAGATCGCACCAAAGATGCCATTACTAATGTAACAGATAAAAATTTCAATGTAAAGGTACAAATCTTCAGAGCGGTCCCACAAAGTCACTCAAATCAAGGCCGAACGAGTGCACACATGGAACAATAATATGCACACTGAATTTAGTTTTTATGCCAAACAAAAAGGGCAACGCTTCTTGTACTATCTGTAACTGTATAGTGTTAAAGTGAACATAAAAATACAGCTTTTGATCTTGTGATGAATTTTTCACTGTAGTAGAGAAATCGCTCTGTGAAAACAGACTGATGTAAAAGGTGAAAGTAATAATCTCAGATAGTTTCATTGAGATATATGTCTGTGAAGTCACTATCTATTGCCAAATGGGGGAACACAATGGTGACTGAGCCTGTGGTCCACTGATGAAAGCACTTGTATTTGCGGCATGATGAAATGGAACAATTTCGGTTCTTGGGCGACGTTTTTGGGAAAAATCACAAGCCGTGCACAGTTAGTGATGCGTTTTCTATCAACCAGCAATGGTTGTAACTCCAGAGAGGATGGGCGGAGCTAACGCAACAGGCTAATTCTTCAACTCATTTGTGTGACAAATGCAAGCTAACGCACATCACCCAGGCAACACTGTTAGCAATTATCACTTACTTATAAGTGCTGCCAAAAAAACAAAAAACAAAAAAACGGAGATCTTCGAGATTGTCACTGTTTTACAGGGAGAAGCTGGTTGCAGTCGCTTACGGAAAGAAAAGAAGGGGGACGGGCTTGTTCTGTGATGGTCAAACAAATTACACACATCTTTTTTAAAAAGGCACTGTGGGAGGATTATATGTTTGTGAACATTAAAAGGACATTTTGTAAACCCTATTATTTTTGTTGCTTGTTGACAAGTGAAGTTAAAGGAGTAGTGCACAGGATTTAGTGGCATCTAGTGGTGAGGTTTCAGATTCCATTCAACTGAATACCTCTCGCCTCATCTCTCCTTCCAAGCGTGTTGCAGAGCGCAATGTGGCCTTCAAACTTGCAAAAAAGGCAAAAGGATCTCTCTGCACTACGTATTTGGTTTGTCTCTTCTGGGCTACTGTAGACACATGGCGGTGCAACATGGTGCACTCCATGAAAGAGGACCCGCTCCCTACATAGATAAAAAGCGCTCATTCTAAGCTAACAAAAACTCAATGATTCTTCGTTTGAGGCAATTACACACCAATTAAAAAGTATTCCATTTCTACCAGTAGATCCTCCTAAATCCTGAACACAGCAAATTCAAACACTGCAGATAGAAAAAGTCAGATCAGTATATTTCTTTTCTACTCCTAAAAAGTGAAAGAGTAAAGTTTGATGTCTACTGAAAAATCAAAATGAATATGGTAATGATTTATTGATGTGAGATACAATGGAAATAATTGGTGACCGAAATGAATCAGGACAAAAGCATGAAATTCTCATGACTGCTAATTACCAGTTTGAATGAGCCTGATAACTAAAGAGAAAATGTATTAAATGCAATAATTATTACTATTGCTAATTACATTTCCAATTATGTCACTAATGAGAACAGCTTAATTATCAGCACATTGGATAAATAAGAGTTTTGCTTTCTACCGTTTGTGAAGGAGATGGTGATGTGGTTACGATATCAAGGGCGAGTCCTTTGACCAAAAACACATAAGATAAGGCTGTAAACGCTCACAGTAGCACAGTCCCCCCCAAAAAGTGAATACAATATAATTTATAGAACCGAGTATGCCCCTTGTCCTGTGAGAAACCTAATCTGATATTAAACAAAGCTATCATAGGCCAGTATGTCAGCCTTTAAGAACTGCGTTTACGATTTCATACGTGGTGGTTGCATTTTTTTCAACAAATGGGAAGCTGCCTTAAATACCTCACTGTTTCAATTAAAACCTACTCAACATTAAAAACAAACATATTTAGAAAATTTCATCAATAGAATTCTTGGTTTTCCAAGATCGACAAGAAAGGGACAGTCAGACGCGTAGGAAGGTAGTCAGTACTGTAAATATACAGTATAAAATGCTGGGGTGCATTATTGTATCAAAATTCATGCAATTTTATGTAAGTAATTAAGGCAAGTCTTGCTTGTGGTAAATTAGGAGTTTGCATTCAGTGGTTAATCAATTTAGGAAAAATTAAAAAGGCATTATATTTCATGTAACAAAAATATGAACTGATGTACTTTTAATTTGAAAAACACTTGTTTTGTTTTTTTTACAACATATCAGATTATGTGCGACTGTGGAAGACTGTTTGAAATATTTACAAAGTTATAAAACAACAAGGAAAAGGAGAGTATGTTTAGCAGAGGCCAGGCACAAGTCTCGACCTCACTTATTAGATGCATTTGTTGATGACTGCTGGAGATAAACTCTTAGACGATCACTACTATCATCAGCGCATCTTTTCACTGATCCTCAAACAACCCACTTCCTCTACCATCCTCCACCAGGACAACTACACCCCACGTGGCTGTCAAAATATTGCTATATCACACTCGCGAGACTCTCAGAATCCTGTTGATATTTCCCACATTCCTTCAGGGCGTTGCGCTTAACTTTAGGAGAGCGGAAGTGTTGCAGAGGACCGTGTCTGAGTGCCAAGTAAAGGCACGATGGATTAGAGTCGTATCTTCCACATGGCTGCCTCCTAATCCTACCATCTGAGGTAAACACAGGACCAGGTGAGGCAACACGCCTGTCTGAGACACCTCTGTAACACAGAGGGATCTCCTCCTCAACATCCACAGCAGTGCTACTTCCGACTGGTGGGAAACATGTTCTCATGTTCAGTGGGTTCTAGTAATAATCAAGACATATCTGTTTTCTGGTCTGTTAAAGATAATACAACGCTAATACTTAACCTTCCTTGTGTGTTGTTCTGAATACACATTGCCGGAAAGATAATTTCAGAAATAAATCTCTGTCAACAGAAGGAATTTTAAATCAGCCAAGATGTACAAGATTAAATAGATAAAAACTTCAATTTGCCCAAAAAAAATTAACATTTAGCAACTGGTGATACTTTTTTTTTTTTGTGCCAGTGTGTTTACATTTCTCTCACTATAAAAGCAGCCTGTTTTCAGATCAGAACCTGAACATCTGGTTCAGCTCTTTGTGTTTTTCATGTGCTCAAAAAAGTGAGCAATAAGGTGATACTTGTGCGTGTGTCACTGCCAAGGAATGTTGCCAACTTTAGTTTCAAAGTCTCTCCCTTTCACCTCAGAGGAAGGACAAGAGGAGGAGCGAAAACAAACAAAGCCAGAAAGAAACATGCATCATGTGTGGTTAAAGATGGAGCCGGTTTTTATATATATATATATATATATATATATATATATATATATATATATACATATACATCTACATCATTACATAAAAACAGGTTTTGATATGTTATGGCAGGGCTGTTTTTCAGGACATTTTTCACACATGACATAATCTGGGAAAAAAATGCACACACCCATGCAGCAGGTACTTGAGGTAAAAACACTAACAAAAAGCAGCAGGAAGAATGGTATTTCACAAGTAAATGGGCTACGCACTTTGTGGTATTTGCCTCAGACTGGTATTTTCCATTGCAGTGATGACTCTTCCTGGAATACACAATGAGTGGGCAAAGATACAAAGCATTCACAGGATGTATGTACCAATAACTCTAAAAGATATAATATAGATGGGACTCTTACTGTAAATATATTTGGTGGAAAACATTACTATTTACAAGAACCACTGATACGAAAAAGTAAGTAAAGTGGAAGGAGATTGTTCCATAAAAAACTTCTCTTATATTTGTATCTTTTGCAGAGTATTGTTTTTCCCTATAAGTGTAACAGTTGTTTTTATAATGTGAACATTTTCTGCCATCCCTTAAAAACAATGTTTAAATAACAACATAGTATACTTAAGTACACGGTAATACTAAAACACAACCTAGAGCCAAGCCACTTGTGAAAACCCTGTCAGAACATGTGAATGAGGGAAGGTTTCTGAAAAAGCACATATTTTGATTTTGGTGATAAAACAGCAATCGCAGGATCTGAAGTGTGTTAACTGTTCAGTGACTGTTAGCAGCTGTGAAACTGTTTGATCCGACCAGGTGATGTTTCATTACCGTTCATAAGATGATGAACAGTTTCATTAAAATAATTCCTCTCATTGTGAAACACAAATGTTGAAAGTTTTTCTGTCACTGTTAAACAGTGCTTGTTTTGTTGCAAATTAAATGTTTTAAGCGTAGAGCGAGGATAAAATGTTTGTGTTTGATACATCGCCTCTTCTGTCTGTGTCTTGTATGGGAGTCTGCAAATTGGAATTTATGATTTCAAAGACGGACAATCAGTATGCAAAGGGATGCTCAAGTTATTGTAAAAAATAATATATGAAAACTGAGTTTGAGTTTACTAAAGAGAACAAAAAAAAAACAAGGTTTTGAGCACTCTACAAAACTGCTCATACCATGAAAGCAAGTGCATGAGAGACATAAAGAGAAAATCTGAACCTGAATGGTGAGATTTTCTGAGGTTATGTTACCATCAGTTGCTCTTGGGCGTAGGTATGAGATAAATATACTGTAAAATATATATACACACCTTTGTCACGCAATGTGACTTGAGCAAAATGGCATGCGAGTTCATAATCTTACATTTATTAGTGTTTGCTGGCAGAAAAAAAAGCCAGCTCTAAAACAAATCTTATTTGCTGAATACTGATGTAATTTACTGTTCACATTCTGTATTTAAAGTGTTATGTCCAGCATGTGTGTTTTCATGGTTAATACGTTGTGCACTTACTCTACTGCTCATGTAACAACTCCAGACCTCAGTTTCATTCATGCTTTTATGATTTATTCCAAAGTGTTCCAATCAGTGTTGGTTTTAATTCTCTAAAATAATAATTTTAATAATTAAGATACCTAGTTTCAGGTTGTGTGTCTCTGTATCTGTCATGGAGGAAATTAAGAATGTGGCCAAGACTTTTCTTTCTATACTCTCGGGGCATTTAGTAAAAATCTGTACAAATTTGTCTCTATTAGATCTACATAAGTAAATCACATTATTAGTTTAAGTTTCACTCTGACTGCCCTGACAGCGATTTGGCCTGTTGCCTTTCGGCTGTTCACAGCACTGTGTTGAAATTTGACTTCCAAAGTTTTAAAAGGCACTGCAGACTGAAGGAATTACAAAAGCAATTTAGCAATGCAGCACCATCAGAAATATCATGTATTTCTATTCCATACATTCTCCTTGATATTCGTATCGACTTTGATTAGAAAAATCAGTAATTTTCCCCTCAATATGTAGCTGTCTGGAGAGCAATTTTAACCTCTCATTCGCCACAATCAGCCTATCTATAAATGCAGCTTAGACATATTTTCAATGTAAAAATGTGAACCACGTTTTCTCATTCACCCAGTTAACAATTTCAATCTTTTACAGTGGCTGTTTTAATGTTTGTTATTTAAATAACAGCAGGATTAGGATGGTATATTCATAAATTACTGTGAATGTAAGGAGTAGATCTGTCTTCTATTGATTGGCTTTCCATTATCAAACACCATTTTCTTAGCATTTTTTTCACTCTGCTTATTGTTCTGATTAGAATAAAATACAGTATTTAGGCTTACATTGGCAAATCACTGGCTCTCAACATAACTGCACTGGGTGCAGATAGCAGACAAGCAGGCTAAGATGAAGCATTAGTTTGTATTTTAAAAGCTGTTTTAAAATCTTTTTTCTTCTGTGAAACCTTTTCATCATTACGGTATATTGTCTGTGACATGAATACAAGCACAAGAGGTTTTTTACTACACAAGAAGGAGAGGCATTTTTATATTGTCCCTTGCACAGCATTGGCTTCACCTGTTTTACGTCACAGTGGGGGATATTATAGTGAGCACACCGCCCAAGACAACTACATTAACTTAAACCTGCAGTGTGGAACTTTAATCTCCCCCTTCTGCCAGTGAGAATAATTACAAAAACAATGCGGACACGTGCTTGCATCATAGGCTCCAAGTTGCCTACGCCGTCCCTACTGTTGTGGCAGTAAAATGGATAAACTGTCTTAAGTGTCACAACTGCTTCGAAATGATCGAACACAGTCGGGCTGTAATAGCCGCACCGTTGAATTATTTTATCCGTATTTAAGGTAGCATAGGGCTAAAATGGAAGTTAGCCAGCTCAGCCAGCAGATGTCTCTGGTGCTCACAGAGTATGCCCAGTGTGCTTTCATCCGGCCAGCGTGGGAATGTCTCACCAGACACCAGATTTAAAAACTGTCTGTACAACTAGACACAGAAAAATTTACCTAAAGGTGAAGGTTTAAACATCATTGATTGAAATTGTTTGGCAGGAGCTTGGCTGTATGGATGTTCACTTAACATATGTGGGGGAATCACTCCAGGGTTCATATGAAATGAACACAAGCAATTTCATCTTTACGCAGCATTGAAATACACTGTAGGGAGTCGTAGCGATGTTTGTTTGGCTTGGTTATATACTTCTTTGGGCCTATAGCACTGAGTATGATTAGTAGTGGCAGAGCATATAGAAACAGTTCAGAAACTCCATCAAGTACACCCAATCTACTAATTGAGTGAGCTTCAATTGGTGTGACTGTTGAGTCCTACCAATTTACAGAGATTGTGCAAGTCTAGAGTGTGTACCAAGAATGGACATGTTGATTATGTATGCTAGGAGTGGTACAGTCTTTTATTGGAAAATTTACACCCGTGCAGTGATTTATATAAATCAGTAGTGCCCACAAAGCAGTAAAACTCTAATTGTTTCTTCCATTTTTAAAGTCTAGCGTCCATTAAGGATGCAGTGAGTAATAAAAGGGACTTTTAATCAATCCTCTCTTGTTGATGAGCTGATGTGTGAATGGGCTATCCTACCTGACAGTGCGACCATATGTTGATTTCCTTTAGTCAACAAAGATATAGACGGAGCTTATTTCACTGTACTGTAGGTGAATGCATTTACAATATAACTTTATTGAAACACTCTGAAGAAAGAAGACCATTTCTCTGAACTGGTTCTGCTCTTTTCATGTTTTCTTATTTGACTAAACACATGCTGAGTGAGCAAAATTGCAATTATTTTTTTTTGCTTTAGCTCAGTCCTTTGTAACCAGACACTGAAAAGTACTCAATGTGATCCAAACACCAATGAATATGACAAATAAATACAACTCCTTGCATATTTTCAATACTACTGAGCCTCATATTGTGATGAAGTCGTTTTAAGGCAAGTGCAGCAGCATGCCACGTTACTCCCTTTAGCCCACACTGCAGTCTCTGTAGTGACCCTTTCATTGTCAGATTAGACTGGCCGACCCCTTCTCGACCGGCTGGCATGGTCACAGTAAATCCTGGCGACTGCTCATGCTAGGGACCTTGGGTAATTAATAAAATCCCCATTACATGCCTTGTGCCCGTTGTTTGCTATTTCAACACCCCATTTGTGCCACGATTACAGTCATTATCAGTCACCGCCATTAATTCTCTACCCGAAGCCAGAACTGCATACTAATAAATTGGGCTCTAAATTTTTTTTTTACCTTTCAAGGAGTTGGTATTGGAACCCGGCCAGGAAGTGCCACTCCAGATTAGGAGTCATCTGGTGACTCGGAAGGAGCCCTTTGAATAGAAGGCTGCTGCATCTTTGGAGATAGTTCAAATTTCCCCTTTGATTATTTTCCTTTCCCCTCCAAAATGAATCTTTATTAAGCTTAAATCCTGAATAAAATGAAATTAGCAGACTGCAAAATATTGCTTTCTTTTCTGACTCTATTCCCTTGTGCATGCATGCAAATTATAATGCTTATTTATGTAAATGAGGTGTCGTCTTTAATTAGTTTTGCTTGAGGGCATTAAAATACATGTATTCTTTTCCCAAAAATGATTTGTTTTGTTGCTCTGTTCAGTTTAAGTTCAAAATGAATGATTATGCTGACTAAAAAGGTTTATTAATTCTCTAGTTCCCTCTTCTTTTTTTTGTTTTCCTCTTTTCGAGAATTATCTTCTCCACCCACTTCCTGGGAAGAGTGTATTCTCTCTGAAATCGAAAAGCCTCTTCAGGCAATACTCTGAGCACTACTCTGACAAGCACTTGTAAAGGTCCCAGGTTGAAACCACATGCACTACCACTTATCAAATCTGAAGGCTGTGCTCTTCAGCAATTCTAGCTATACGTACGTGTTTTGCCTCACGACTGTTTGTATAATGATGCATTACTGAACAGGAGATTTGCTTAACTGTTGCACTTTACATTCATATATGTATCTTAATGTGCTGTTTAACCATCGGAAAGAACATTGTGCTCCAATCATGTGCTGATTCGTTTTGCATTTTGTTCATACATCATGGACACACACTTAGAGCACAACCTGTCTTGAGAGTGAGCGCTGCGTTATTAATCAAATATTATTATCGATGTAAATTCCAACATCCTGTCAACTACCGCGGCTCAACTCAGAACTGACGTGAGCATGACCCGTTAAAAGACGTTCCGGCTGATTTGGGTCTTATTTTAATATTTGTTTAAAAGGATTTGCAGTGGTACCATAAATCTTCTGCTCTGCACTGTTTTTATGCATTTACAGTTGATTTACGGTCCCTTGTTGAGTGGCTATCGAACAGAAAACTGCTTTATGTCACTGTAGAGGGTGTTGGGTCAACTTCAGTTAGAAGCAGCCACTGACTGTGTCACGCAGTATTTCAAACCACTTCAGGTTGAAAGTGACCAACTGCAGCTCTGGTTATTGTTCAATATCCTATCAGTATTCAGCATCCCTTCAACTGCTCAGATGAGCTGAAATGGCAAGTTAAGATGCCCCCTCCCCAGCCTGCGAGTATGATTTATGGAAAGGAAGCTAAAACCATTATAGCATTTTTATTATTATTGTTCTTTCAAGGCTAATGCAACAATAGATTTTTGCATGATTGATGCGTTATACTAAACATTAGAGGATTACATTAACTTTGCATAGAACAGCTAAATGACATGAGATTACTTATTGTTATTTTTCCTCCACATGATCAAACTGTAAACATAGCACATACAGTATTTCTTGGCACATATTGATTACTGCATACAGACAGTACATACACACCGGATAAACATGTCTGATACAGCTTTCGTTGTCTTTCAACGCAGCTTTTCAGTGAGAACTATAAACCGCTCTTTCTTGTTCCAGAAAACTTTGTGAATGGCAGTGCTTCAGAGATTAAACAAATCTAAGTGACTTTGATAGCCTCTCATCTGCCCCCTTCATCCTGCAAATTATTAAAACTCGGGGCTGTTGTGGAAGGGAATATGGCAGCAATATGCTGATACTTCAATCATCTGGGAAGAAATTCCACATGTAATAAGGAGGGATTGCATACAGTATACAGTACAGTCATGAGTTCTCTTTCAAGACATGTGAGGAAAAACTCCTCAGACCACATCAAACCTCATGCATTAAGCACATGCACAGGCAACGTCTAAAGACTCGGCCCTGACTCTGCTTTTCAGAAGGTGTCTTCTCACTACATCATTTAATGCAGTCTTGTTTTTTTTTTCCAGTGTATTCATTTAAAGCCAGGAAATACAAAAATAGCTATACTACTTGAAAAGCTGCTTGACACAAAGAGTTTTGTTTTTGTTTCTCTGGTTAAGATCTTTGAATTGCCTCCATAACGGCATGTTTTTACAGATAACTCTTCAGGGTTCACTCGTCATAAAAGCACACTATTACCCACCGTTAGTGTATAAAAATTCGAGGAGATACAGCTACAAAACTGTCGTAGTTTTCATGAAAAACTCCATTAAAATGTTGATTCACACCTTGGATGCCTTTTACAAGCATTTGTGCTTATGTGTTTATCATGTCCAGGCCATGCAGGCAATGATGGGCATCAAGCCAACTGATTCTTCCCCCAAAGTGCTCATTTGTGCCACTCTGGTGTGCACAACGCTATAATTACCTGAAAACGTAAACTGGAAGCTATGCCTGACAAAGACAAGAAACTGTAATAAAATTGAGCACAGTTGTGGTGAGTCTTATAAGACATATTAATGTGACGTTTAAAGGATATGGCACTTTTCCATTTGTCTTGTGGAAAAATCTTGGGCAAAACACCTGGTGCACTAAGTGTCTGCAGTCTGAACACTGAACAGCAGCTAGCAGTCATGGCGATCTTTTATAAAGCACTGTCACATTGAAAAGATTTTCTATTAACTACGCATTGCAGCTTTATTCCAGACTTGTCATTTCTTGATTGTCATTATGTGGCAAGTTAAACTACCAAAATCAGAACTGAAAGCATTTTACTTTGCAAACTGTAAGAAACAACTAAACAGTCATCTGTTTAAAAAACATATTATTGAAATTAGTTAGCACTTACTCTACCACTCTTTCATGTAGTAACAATGCATTCATGAAAAATGTGTTCAGTGACTCAGTACTGGGCTTCAAGTGTCTTGAATCAAGCTGAAATAAGGATTAGACCAATATACTGTACATGTGCTGTTGGTAAATTTGTATCTAACCTCAGACAGTGCCAGACATTTTGTGTCGATCGTCATTATATATAAATTTTTCCCATTTTCATGTCTAAAATGTTTCAACAATAATGGATCTTGTACAGTAGATTGATGTATGGCTTGTAAAGGGAAGGTGAAACTTTCCATATCACCACATTAAAAGATGCTAAGGTAACAAACTGAAGGACCATATACAGCCCTGAAGGCTGTTGGCAGCTTTCCTTTCTGTGATCTATGAAAAAGAAAATGTCGTCAACCTAACTATGGAAGGATATTAAACCTGTATGCACTCTTAAAATTGTACTCAGGCAACTGTATTGTGTTTTTTTCTGTCACTTGACAAGCAACACAACTTTATGCCTTTCATGAGTTTCTGAAATCCACATTTACTCATGAACACAACAATATCAAGGTAAAGAGAACACTTACATAAGAGTTCATACTCTATGATAATACGTATGATAATACGTATGATAATAACCTGTAGGTGTGGCTGCACATCTCTAAAAACAATGTTTTCAATGACGCAAATGCCAGGGACATATTTTTGTATGTCTTCTAAAACTAAGCATACAGTATGCTTGGAATGCTCATTTTCAGACATGCCTCAAAAAAGACTCTTTCATTTTCCATTCTGGATGAAAGGTCTTATTCTGCGAAGCTAGTGTCAGCAAACCTTTTGGCCAAATTGTGTGTTAAATTGTGCATTATTTAGCCAAGTAGCACTATTGCTTTGGAAATAATATATAAATATAAATAATATCAGATTTCAAATTACTAAGGGCAAATCTACTGTATCCTCTTGGGCTTCTAAATACACAATAACTGAAATCTAAAATAGCCTGGTCATTTTACAAATTTTACAATAACAAATGTATAACTTTGTATATTAGTATTCAGTACACTGTGCTTAATGAGACATAACTCAGGATAAAACCTGGCAGAAGAAAATAAATATGATCTAGTTGAGAAAACTACCCCTGCAACTTAACTCCTACTTAAGAAAACAGACAATTTAGATGTGGAGACATAAAACAGGTTGAAGAACACAAAACAGGGCAGACAGGTTGAACTATTATTTACTGTAGAGAGAAGTAATTATTCTAATAAAAGTGTTCAACAACAGCAACAGTCAGTACATTCCAGTGATACATAGTAGGTCAAAACTAAAGCCAACGTTGTGTATGCCGAGGGAATATGAATATTGCCATTCCAGTAAGAAAGACAAAATTTGTTTCTTATTATTGTTTTACACAAAGAAAAAGGGCATATACAGAAAATTGTGAGGAGTGTGATTTGTTTCCTGGAACGCTGTATTTGTGTGCCAATTTCAAATTTAATGACTTTGGTGACCCCTTTATTCCCTCAGCAGAAACACTTGGTGACAGCTGCCGTAACAAATACCATCTTCACCCGCCTGTGACTCACATGGCCCGGAGATGACATATGTATACAGAAAAGATCGTGTGGAACAAAACTTATGAACTCACTTTTTTCCTATTCTTCCTGTCCACCAAAGGCAGTACTTAAGCAGTGGCGGACTTAAGAGAATAAATGAGGTACTGAAGAATGTTTTTGTATTTGTAAGAGGCAGAAACTGTTTCTAAGGCAAATTAATCCACAGGATGCGGTGCAGTAATTTTTAGTATTCCAAGTGACAGCGCTTTATCAACATCAGCAATTGTTTTAAACACAATTTTGTGACCACTGGGACGTGTGCATTTGCAATCTTACCATAGACAAAGAGCGCACAAAAAATCTACAGCAATGTAACAAAGAGCCAGGCGAGGTGTTTTGAGTGACATTAGCATTTCAAGAGGGGCAGAACGTTACTGTCTAAAACTGAAGAGGGCTCGTCAGGTCAGGAGCGCAACAGGTGGGTTTTCTTTGACATTTGAGGAGTTGTGCACTGTGAAATCTTCCATCAGGGTCAGTCTGTCAACACAGAGCTCTACTGTGACATTTTGAGGGAAAACATTGATACTGGCACAATGGCAAGTGCATCATAATGTTCTCTGCACAGATTTAACTCCTTTCTGTTCCCCTAAAATTTGAAATGCACTCTCTGCTCAAGTTTCAGGTCCATGGTGAACCTGCAAATGCGCAAATACCAGTGGTCACAAATACACAAATAAACACAAGTGATGATGGGATTTTTGAGTGCACCTCACATACATTTAAGAGTTGCACAAACCTTTGGAAAAGGACAACAAACATTATCAAGTTTTTAAGATAATATCTAAATTAAAGCCAATTGACTTTTAATTTAAAGATGTTTCTTCACTCGTCAAAGTGGCTACATCTGAAATAGCACAAAATAACATTGCTATTTCTGATACTACTGACTTTAACACCTCCTTCAGTGAAAATTAAGTTTTTAACCTTTTTAACATGTCCATATGGTGCTTTATATATGCTGGAAGACATATCATAAGTGAAATAAGCAGTCAACAACATGACTGAGCATTTCTGTTTTGTAACTGCGGTAACATTTTGACAGTATCCAAAGCACTGATTGAGACTGCCAATAAGGAACCAATGCTGTTCACTTGCAGCAGGCAAGCGGTGGAGGGGTGGGTGGAGATTTAAGCAGTAACTATTTGCATATTCAATTGATCCATGCATACTGAATGAAGACATTTTAACACAAGGGGATTTTTTTTTTTTCTTGGAGAAACCTCTAAATATATATTTTTGATAATCAGAGTTGATTTATTTAATCGATGCAAGGAGAGGAAATTTTATATTTCAAGATATCGTTCCAAGAATATCTTTTTGGAAGTAATCCAAATGGACAAAGTCTTTACCCGAGCAATAAATATGTCCACGTACAGAGAGAAACTTTGAACCTTCGGAGAATAACAAAGAGTAAGATGCAATATAGACATCTCTGTTAAAATATGAGTGCTTGTAATATATTGAGCATATAAAGGGATTTCAGCAACACTCGATTGTTTTGAGCACTTTCGAACGTAATTTTTGACATTATAAATCTGGTCAAATTACAACAGGAGGGTCTGAAAATCTAAGTTATATCTTTTGAGATTTAAAAGTGACAATTTCAAACTGTCTTTGCAGTCTGTATTCCTAATTGTTTTACACATATCTAAGATGGAAAAAGTTATCAAGGTAAAATAACTTTTTTTTTTTACTGGGTCTATATCTCACAAAAGCCACAAGAATTTGAGAGAAAACAAAATGCCTGTCAGGGCGAGCATACAAGAGGCTAAGGGGGAATCTGGCATGGCTTAAGCAAAGTCATAAAAATATTTTCCCTTTTATTTAATGTCGTCCATAATTCATTGCCAGGAAAAGCTAATCAATAGCACCTTAATGAAAACTTGAGCCATATTTTATTTTGCCGCAGAGAAGTCCCGGATCAGCATTTGTTGCCTTGTTATGTGTTGGTTTTCACCCTTGGGCTGTTTGACAGATGTGCATCACATTTGCAGATACCTTAAATATTTGCTCTGTTCAACCACAGTTGCTTTATCTAAACACCACAGAGCAGGAGGGAAATTTCTGATGATGACAGCAAAATAGATTCAAAAGAAGAAAAGCGATCCAAAATGGTTACATCTCTCAATGTTTTATCTGAGCTATAACCTAAGCACAGTATAGCAACATACACGGCAATACTAAATATGTAAATATTTACTTCAATAACATTGTCATAAAAGTACTGCACTTCCCTAAGACTTTTTTAATTTGAGAAGAACATGCTGAAAAAACAAACATAAATTAAACACTATCTCTTTCAATGCAACTGATTACCTTAACCAAGTACGTGAGCATGCGAAGGAGTGATACGCTCGCTGTAAATATACAGTAATAGCATAAATGACCAAAAACACACATAAAATGACTTTTAACATTGAAACTATGGTGCATAAATGTAAAATCATGTCACTCGCAATTAAGATGGTGATTATGAAATACTTGAGAACACCCTACAGCTGCCACTAAACTACAAAGAAACTACACTACTGCAATAAATATAAATATCTATTCTCAATAGCACACAGTCATTCGTGACTTAAAATGCACTACAGACACAATCTGGTTGAGTCTTCAGAAACTAGCGACATATTAGATCATAAATGAACAGAATTGAGTAAATTTCACTCCTTCAGCTGACTATAATAAAATATATATATATATGTATGCCAATACATGTGTTGCTTTATGTGTGTGTTTGTATGTTTTCTTTATATATTTACAAACCTTCTAAACAGAATAAGAGGGTACAGCTGAAAGTGCAAGGTGAGGTTCAATGCACTTGATCAATTCAATTATGTATTTTTCGTATTTGTCACATGTAATCCAATCAGACTGGTATTTGAGCAAGAAGGTGGAAATAGAGTGGAAAGAGAGCTGCTCGCAGACTGACTGCTGAGATGCACCGCTAATTGTTTCCAGTGATCCTTGTCAACATACAGTATGCTCCAGTTATAGTAAACTATCTATGAACTCAAACTACAATTACAAGGGAAAAGGTCATTTTTCATGCTCTGAAAGGCATCCTAATGAACTGGTTTGCCATCTATTTAACACGACGCTCCAGTCCACTAAAACACACTTTCTATTTCCACTGACAGCAGGCTTCACTTTGCCCGTGAACCGAATGAGATGTTTTTGTTTTGCCATTTGCGTCAGGGGCAATGACTGCAAAACTTAAGGAAACTTGTTTAATGCCCGCTTTCAGAGTAAACAGTTATTCATCAAAAAAATAATAATGTCTCAAAGGTCAGGCCATAAAAAACAATATCTGCCCTATTTCCATTTCCTGTAGCATTAGTTACATTTTGATGGGAAGAGGCTGGGTTAAAAAAAAAAAAAAAAAAAAAAAAAAAAAAAACTGCATATACTGCCAGGAACTTGAGACTATGGACTGGTTTATGACATAAAATAAAGAACTGTCAAAACAGCAGACTACTATTGTGAAAAGGACCAACATTTTGATGATCAGTTTACACCACACTCCAAGTTTTCTTATCCATATGGAATTACATGGGCATATACAGAGCTGTCCAGCAGCTACAATTTGTTTGCCTGTATTTGCATTGTCAGCCAGAGGTGAGAGGGTGGAGACCTGCCAAGTGTAAGGCTCTGGGCCAGTGCCATGACAGCTGACAACTCAGGCAGGCTTCGTGTGCAGCGTTGCACTTCTAACAGCCAAGATCCCAGATCAAGTAAATCCTAATCAGAGAGTTAATATGCCTCTAATGTGAAAATTCACATTTCTACTCCATAGTGTTTCATGTTCAAAAGGGAGCACATGTCATTTGGCACGCCTTCATATAACACTAGGGCTTCCATCAGTCACTGATTATTGCAATGAGGAATTAAAATCCCTTAACACAAAGGAACCAGCACCACATTGCTTTGGCTGTCAGAATTAACTAGTGAAAGTGACCTCAGCCTATAGATGCCAAAGGAGAAGGAATCATATTCAATTAGTTCGATAGAAATATTCTATCAGACATGCATTCATGGTTGATTAATAAAGATACAGAAGAGCATGTTCTATTGTGTCAAATCCCAACCCTGTCCTTTCATTCTTTATATATATATCTGGTGATTTCAGTCAACACGTTTGAGTATCTGAGGTAACACATTCACAACCACACCATACTGATCTGTTGGGGCATAGCCGAGCTGCAGAGGGGCTGTCTAGTTTGTCAGTGAAGACTGGCTGAGGGAGGCTGTGCTGAACTGTTAGTCTTCTCCCCCTTATGGCACACTGTGTTTACACCGATCCCTCAGGCCATTTGTTTGCAGCACTTCCTTGCCCCACAGCACCATGCATAATGCAGGAATGAAAATGTTAACAGTGGCAAATAAAATCGGCAAGGTGCCCCCACAAATCAGGGCAGTTTAGGAGCACATTTAATCATCCGTGCATCGGGGACAACGCATAGCAATTAATTGTGGCATTTCAGAGAAGATCAGGGCCCAATTTTTCCAGGGCCTTTCCAGCTTCTTTCTCATCTGCCCCATCCACTGTCGACCAGTGGCAGCGGCCTCTGCGCTTCTCTTTGAAACATCTCCACATTTTGGCCCAATTATGTTTATTATCTCTTGCTCTCAAGTAGTTGAGAAGAGAACTGCTGTAGCGTGTTGCACAGAATTGCATCAACAGAGCCCACCCAGCAAAAGAAATAACAAAAAACAGGCATTGTTTGAAGAGGGTCTCCCATGTATACACACAACAAGTAATTCCGTCTAGGTCTTGCATTTCTCCAGTATGCTCCAAGACAAACAAGTTACAGCACCATATGGTGATGTCAGGAAAATAAATAATTTAGAGAAATTCATGTGCTGTGCGCAGATGAGCAACCGCAGAAATACCAACACAGGCATCCTCATACTTAACCCGTCTAATAAGAGCCCTCATCATGGGGGCCCACAGAGAGACAACCACAGTATCAGGCCTTAACTGAATTGAGAACTACTTTGGAATTTCAAAGACTGGGACTGGCAACTGTCTCTGGACGTAAGGACAGGATTTTGTGCAGATACAATCTGCAGTGCCTTTCAGCACTTCCTGAACATGAGACAGCCTAATCTAATGAACTGGGGGGGCAAAATCTGCTCAGGCTTTTAGCCCAGTGCCAGCATGCTCACATCTTACTGCAGTCAAAAATCCACTTGTTATTTTTATTCCCGCTGAATTTTCCCTGAGGTGTACTCTGCGTGGCTTGAGTCATCATTGTTCAAGTCTTTAGAGTTGGAAAACACACAAACACGCACACACAAGCTAGTGGCAAGGTTATAGCCACTCAGACACGGGGGCACTCGTTTTCTGCCAACCCCAGGGAAAACTCACAGAGGGCTCCAGAGAGGGAGAACAGAGATGTGCCATGTTGCTGACATGGCAGCCGTCACGTCATACTAACCGGTAAGAGTGATGTGCACAGACAGCACTGAGATTTACTGAATACTGTAGTGGCTCCTAACCAAAACAGTGAAGGGTGTGTGGATTATATGACCCACGATTGCCTTCTTAATACATAAATATCTAAAAAGGAGCATAAAAAAAGAAACATCAACACACAAAATCATTAGACGAGATATCTAGAAATCTTGAGCGACGTCTTGTGATCTCAACACTTCCATCCATCAGATACCAGAAAAGAATTGTTGCAGTTTTAATAAAGTATACAGCAGAAATAGAAAATTGAACAAATCCTAAATAAATTTCAGATCTCTGATTGGTGGCAAGGCCCATTTGTGCAGTTTTTTGTACTTGTGCTTGCTGTGCATTTCTGGTGCACTGAGGACAGGAAGCAGGGAACTGGAGTGACAAAATAAAGCAAATGCCAAGCAAACTGTCACTCTGAAAGCATTACTGAAGCAGATGCATATTCTAAAAAAATGTGCACCAGGCCTTTTTGATTGCTTTTTTTTTTATCTAAGTAACAATGAGATTACCTAATAAAGTCACTGGGATACTGTGACTGCACAGTCAGCATTTTTGAATATGACAGCGTTTTCATTAAATGTTTTTGTATCTTGTAATTTAGTGCCAAGTGGTGATTTCATTCCTTTTTTGTGGTCGCTGGCCAACATAATTTCCTCTCTTAAGAGTTAATAAAGAACATGAAGTTGAACTTAATCAGAATTCAAATACAATAAATTAAGAAACCACTTTTAAGTCACAAAATCCTAGGCTGGTAAGGGGAAAAGTTGACTTCTGAATTTGAAGGCTGCAACGTGGCTGATGGAGGAATCTGCGAACTGCCAGTGTAAAGCATAAATCCTCTGGAGCGCAGTGGTGTTACTCTAGATGACCCCGATTTGTGTTAAATTCCCAACCCTAACCAAGGGAAGGTGCACCACAAACCACAAGACTGTGTCACATCTCAAACTATTTTTAGGCCGTTCCACTTCTCTTCGTAGCTCGACTTTGTAATTAAAGAGATTTGAGAGTTTACAGCCATTCTGTAGCATTACCAGAGAAAATTACTATACATCTAGGAGTGAAACAACAGACAGCAAACACGATTTAGATCCGATTCATATCAAACCAACACCATCATTGTCATGGACAATAACAAAGCAGTGCAGAGACTGGAAAATACTGAAGAATGACGGGCTACGGCACTTATCTGATGAACAGTGTCACTGCACAGGAGCGTTACAATGTGACGGATATTGTGACAGATAAATTTTCATTTTGCAAAAATTTTGCTTCCTTCAAATGGTCACAAGAATAATCACAGAAAATAATTAGAGTTAAAAGAAAAATTCAAGCCTGAGTTAAATTAAATCACCTGGATTTCTTGATCAACACACTCGGTTACAGTCAGTGATATCACAAAATGGAAAACTATAAATGGGTATGAGAAGCTTTAAAAACTATAAAATGCTGTGGCCATACATCACTGTCTTTCAAGGACTACAGGTACAACAATATCTGCAACTAACACTTTGATGACTGGTGAAACTGCGGGCTTTTAACATGATGTTTCTCTCTTTAATGTGCACATCAGAACAAAGCAAGCCAACAGAATAAGCAAAACAAAAAAAAAGATGGCCCGAGTTGCTCCACATCCATGATAAATCACTGCCACTTTTATAGCCTCTAATAAGTTGATGCAAAGCCATTTTTCTTCCTGCCCATCGTTCAAACATTTAAGGCATATTTACAAGGAACTTGTTAAAATATTTAATAATATTTAGTGGCAATTTTGGAGCAGCCTGTCACAGTGAAATTTATTGCCTTTAAGTGTTTAAAAAGGCGATGGCATGAATAACAAACTGTCAAAATTTCCTAATTTGCATGGACAGGCCATAACTCCTTATACCTTGCATTAAAAAAAGAGGTTTTTAACAAAACGAGTCATAAAACAAGCATTCAAAGTGAGTGATGGCAAAGACTCTTCCACAAAGTCGCACCGCAGAGACAGCCCCCCCACACACTACAGATGCCTCCGAGATCAAGTCAGCCAATAAAAGGACATATATCCTGCTGCTTTGACTTATTTATCCTGTGTGGATGAGATCAAGATGGAACATCTCCTATAGGCAAGCTTAATTAATTGTGATAAAAGGGCTAATTCAGAGGCTGCACGAGAAAAGTGCGCCAAACAATAATATTCCCCACAAATCATCCCTCCCCGTCAAATATTTCCTCCATAACTTTCTAATTCAAAGTCCTTCGGACGTGAGGCTTTTGTTAAGGAACCTAATGAAGCCAAACAACCTCCCACACATCTCTGCCACTGTCCACACTCCAGACTAAAATCATCAAATGAAATTGCAGCTGCTCGACGTTAAACTCCCTTGTCCTTTGTTTGACTTGAACAAGAAGATGGCCATGTTTGAGGCTGCTTCTTCCACCAGATTCAATGGTTTTCACGATAAGACTCGGTGACCTGGGCCTGCCCCGGTTGTCCCAGTCAGAAAAGGGCCCCCGTTGACACTGATTGCAAGGCTATGAGTAGTCTCTCCCCTGTGCCCTCTCAGTGCAACTCTAATTAATAGCCAATTCATCTTCTCTGATCTGAGCCAGCACATGGAGTAATATATCGTTAGTTTGGCAAGCGAGCTATTAAAGTGTAATAACCAAGTACCAGCACTCGATTTGGAAGAGTAGCACATACTTAACCATGAAGTGGAAACAATTAATTTATTGGAGGATCTCCTGTAACCAATCATTTACTAGCACACACACTGTGATGCAAAAGACATCGCCTGTTGTGTGTGGCACAAGTCAATGACATATTTTGGGCTTGGCTCCTCAAACCCTTTGCACTATGGCCAGTTATGTAAGCCTCATTTAAGCACCAATGTCACACTTTCTGCCTACATAAAGACTCTTCAAATGGCCATCTGCAAGGTAGAAAGTTTATTTCCAAAAGGACCCTGCTCAGTCACAGGTCACCTTTTCACAAGTATTTCTTCAAGGTGAAATACCTTTTATTCTCAATGCTAGAAATGCTCTGACACATTGATGATCCATCACTTTGGACCAAATGATTTACAACATTTCTTTTACTTTGTATTATACTATATCAAAAGACAATGTAAATAACGCAACTCACCAAAAGACATTAACAACAATCACCTACCAAATTTCACCTGTTGCTGTACTTGACATAAAAGCTGCTTGGACTATTTTAATTCTACCAAAAAACTGATTGTTACTATACTATTCTATTCACAATTCAATGCCACACGAGTCCCAATTCTCCTCACTATATATGGGAGCTTATCAAATAACCAACTCTTACATACTGATAGCGACACCCAGCGAAGAGCCATATTACATATATGAATCCTTTCCTCAATGATATTTAGCCCAACTATTTAGCAGAGAAAATTTTAACCAAGAGTTACAAATTAGGGATCAAAACTAAGGAAACAGAATACAACAAAGTTTATCGTATTTCAGACAATTAAGGTACACAGTTTCTATGAAAGGCAACAAACTGTGTCTGCATCCTCAGTAATGCACCTCAGTACAATAAATCCCTCCTTCAAACTTTGATAATTGCATGAAATGAATAAAAATACATAAGGCTCGCCGTGCTTTTGGCCTGCCTCTGAAGCAAAACATTTAAAACCCATTATTCTTTTTGCAAGAACTAATGACGTTTTTTGTCTCTTCAGCTTAACGCACTAATTGACAGTTTTTTTGGAGGATAGCCCAGATGGAAAAATAAGTACCCCCTTAAAGACCCAACTCCCCTGCTCATTCCCCTAGCTTTAAGTCCCTTATTAATTAAACTTTCACCAAGTCAGGAATTTTTATTAAAAAGATAAAGTCTGCTGTACCGTAAAACAGAACTAGCCTATTGTCTCTGAAGCTAAAATTTTATTTCTATAAATAAAAGAGACTTTTTAATACCATCAGAGGGACTGGGACCGAAGGATCCACACTGTACAGTAATTAGAGGGAGATTTTCATCCCAACTACTCTAAAATTGGTCAGCTTTAACCAATACCCTTTGCTCTAACTGAATAAATGTTCATTTAAGCATCATGGGATATTATTTACTGTATAGCAAACAGAGGCAGCTTCATCCCGCTCGGGGAGAGACAAAGTGTAAATATGTGTTTTGCCATCAGTGTGTGTCTAGCCATACATCTCAGACATCCTGGTACACTGTTGTTCGGGGGGGAAATAAAGCTGCAGCCAAATATTGACTGCAGTTTTATGATCAGTCATCCACTTGATCAATCAAATCCCTCTTGTGTCATTAACTTTGCAACAATATTTGTCAATCAACATCATAAGACAGGGATTGAGATGCTCCAATTAAGATCCTACTGCATTTACGAAAAATATAACTATGTTGTGCTTTTTTTTGGTATAAAACAGGCATTAAAATACTGACGTGAGGATGACTGTTGGGGTTTTTGAACCAAAATGTTCTGTTACAGCAAGTGCCAACACATTACGTGTTGAGCCATGATTGGTAGATTGGATACAAGCCCCAGAATGAAGAAAATTAAAAACCTGGTCGATGTAGACAAAACTTGAATCCAAAGTAAAGTCTGATTCATAACATCCACAAATACACAATCAAAGACGCACTGAGCTCATTAGTTTTGTACTTTTTTTTCACCCCAAAAGGAAGACAAATTTTGAAACAAACAGTGGAGTATAAATTTGAAATTTATGCTGGGATAATCTGGTGCTCGGAGAAAAAAAAACTGCACTGCTTTTATTCTATTATATAAAAAAGTATGATCAGTGACACCCTATTCTTTGATGTTAATCTTCTAAAAATCATATACATGTAACATATATAGTCTTTAGATTACTGTGGAATGTGTCGACCTGAAAATCCAAAAAGTATCAAGGGTACTTGACATTTTTTTCAAGGTCCACTGGGCTGTTAAATGCTTTTGAATGAGTATCAAACCCTGTAAGGATGAGATGCTTCAGTATTTCATTGTTCTTTAAATGCATTCAGCTGCTTTCAATCACAAATCTAAAGAGAAAACATGCATCCATTGAACGATCCTTCTAAACGATCTCAGGGGATTTTCTCTGGATGTGGGTATCTGTAAAGAAGGCAGAGGAGGTCAGCAGTACAGCTACTTACGTGCAACCTGCAGTGTGCAAGTCAAAACCCTTGTCCTGTCAGTTTGCAATGACACTGAGATGAAGGCTACGCTTAAACAGAAGACTGTGCATACATGCAGTGTTAAGGTGCATTAATTCGCCAGAAAAGTAATGTATCATCTACGGAGGATAATTATGCCACTTCCATAGTCACTGCTGTACAGCCAGCAAATCACAGCCAATTAAGAACCCTTTAAACTTACAAGTCAAGCATCACTTGTTGTGCTGTCCATAATGGGGTTTTATGGATATGAAGCAGTGGGGATGGCTGTATGGGTCTTGTGATGAATGGTTAACTTTACAGGAAATGTGGCCTGAGAAAGAATAGTGCTGAAAACGAAACACATCATTTGGTGCCTTAATTTTTTTCAGGGACACAAAAAGCGAGGATAATAAGAGCATTTTTGGAAGCTGCATGTTTGATCCAATTCTATCATTTCATCCGAGTCACACTTTTAACTTATTCTGAGAGATAAACAATTCAGGCCTGTTTCCCAAATTTTTTGTGTCAGTTTTCTGTATTCTGCTAACGAGATGTCACTAATATGTGCTGGAATGCTGTGTGAACAGACAGTTTGATTGGCCACGAAGAACTTAATGATGTATACCAAATGTGGGGGGACAGCTTCTAAGCGCATATTTTTGTAGACAAACATAGCTGTTGACAACATTTTCCACCCAGTTTGCCATTTCTGTCAGGCTGAAAATCTAAAATTAAGAGCAAAATTTTCCCTAGGTACCAGAACCGTTAACTAATCATGTCCTATTAGCATTTTCTGGCAATTGGTCAGATTGTAAGGACACATAATGAAAAAAAAATGGCACTTAGCAAGAAGGAAATCATAATTAAAAGAAAAACAGAATTCCTGCTTGCCTGCATTTGCAGAAAACAAATCTGTTTACCTGACTCTTTTTTAACTAATTCAGGGAAACATAAATCAAACATGGTGTCCATTTACATAAATCCTATTGTTATGTGAATTTTGTTGTATTGTTCCTCAGTGTACATAGCAGCTTATTCGAGCTTAATTTGTGCCACTGTGTCTTCCTGTGAGCAGACCCCAGTCATCTTTAAACGGCTCCATTTAAAATGCAATTTGATTATCTGCCAAATTGCTACCAAGTCTTTCCCTCTGCAGCTTGGGGATGGGGGTAAAAAATTTTAATTAGCATTTGTGCATAAAGGAGAGATCTTTGTTGCCTTGCATTTGAACACGGTATCCCAGAATGACCACCTCTTTCAAAGAGTCATCACCCAAACGATTTCAAACTAATAGATCCAAAGGGAGAGGAGCAGTCCTGGCACGGACGGGTGGGGGAATCACAGAGGTCTTCAGTGGCACTGAAAAAAAAACCCACAGGACATGGCATGTTTAAATAATCCAAAACTTTTCTTTAATCATAGTTTAGAAAATTGGCTGGGACCTTCAGCAGGAGACAGCTGCTCTGCCCCACAGCCATTTAATGAGATTCACCGAGGGTTTCCCTTAAAATATTTATGCTGTCCCATGGCACCTCAATATTGTCCTAGAATGGGGAGATAAGAGCCAAGGAGGTGTGTTGAAGTTCTCCTAATCAATTTGCTAATTACTGGAGCAGCAATAGGAGAGGAGAGAGGAGTCCCTTCTGGCAAGCTGTATTCTAATAAATGCTGAAAAATTTATTTACTCCCTTAGCCAAGAGGAATTCTGAAGTGGGATTACAGCAGAGAGCTGATTGAGACAGAGCTGTGCTGTGGTTGAGGTCGCAGTCAAAGGAGCAAGGAGAGGTCTCCAAACATAAAAGGATCTCTCAGGACCTGCACCTTTGCATCTGCTCAGGGAACAGAGATGCTAGACTCTTACAGACTTGGCATGAAACGGCCTGACTGCTATAGCTATATATCAACAAATATTAATGAGACTTGTGCTTCTTGCATAATAAAACAGGTTATTGTGGGAGTTGTTGTGTGCAGTACATGGCAGTGAGTCCAAAACACAATAAATGTATGTATATAATATATGTATGGAAAGAGAGAAGACTAACTAATATTTAATATTATAGGAGCCATGGGGTAGGTCTATTACTTGGAGCAGAGGGCATGAGGCCCAGACATTACACCAGACGTTCGGGTTGTGTGTTTGAAGTCACCTTTGTGCCCTCAGGCACGGGCTGACCCCTGCTCCCAATCTCTAGGACTGAGGGCAACCCTGGACCTGTCAGAGGACACGGCCCACATCTTCTTCAGGGTGGAGGGCAAAATCTGCTCCACCTTTTCAACACCACATTATCTATAAGACCCTTCCCTCACCATGGTCTGGAGCCAATAGCCTGTTGCCTGGATCAGGACAGGTCAAAGGTCATTGTAAACTGAAAGCTTGAAGGGCATTATTATAAACTAATCACAAGCCACTATGTCAGAAGTACAGTGAGGTATAGAGCAACTTAGAAACCCTGTGATATAAAGGGCCTTCTACTGACCAATATTATGTGCCACCGCCAAAACTACCACAAATCTGACAAGCAAACTGTGTATTCTCAGTCTGTATATAATCCAGCCAAATTAAAACCCTTTTATTACGTAATATTTTTCCATTTGCAAAACTCTGATGCTGATTAAATAGTATTGTAAAACATTAAAAACCCTGGGAGTTTTGTTCAACTTTGGGCCATGCCTATTTAGAGAATTTGCAAACACATTTAAGCCAATATCAATGACACTCCTTAAAGACTGCTTTTGTGTTTTTGCCCTGATGCTTAACATTACCACTGGAAATAAAAGGAAAAGAAAAACATGGACTTATTAGTATTTAAAGTCTCTTTCCATGTCACTCTGTTCATTTCTCCAATCGACTTGTTTCCCCAACTCCCCCAGTTTCTCTAGCAGTCCCTCCAGTACGACTTATCACATGGATCTGAGCGCAATTCCACTGAGAATTGAGGGAAAAACAAAAACACAAAAAAACCTGTTGCTGTGACATTTTGTTCCCTCTCACCTCAACGCACGCCAGTCACAATGGACCGGTGTGTGGGGGATCTGTGTTCACATCACCATGGTGATGGCTCTGTGTCTCCCAAGGCTCCCTGGAGGGGGTTGGAGGGTTGGTGGTGCTGGGGAGAGGGGGGCAGTAATCGAGCAGGTTGCCAACCATGCCTCAACCAGAGCACAGTGGGATGAGGAGAATGGTGAAGAAGACAAGCTTCTTCCATGTGTAATGTGACAACGTTTGCAGTCCAGTCAGAGCTACTTTAAGTTCACTATGAGTATCTAAACTCAGCATACAGTAGAAAAGAGTAACTGACACCAAAGCAATCTAAAGAGGCTGACACGTTGCAGGGAAAGTGTTTCACTCCCTAACCTTTAAAAGTGCAAAAAATAGAACAAAATGGTGTAGGTTTATGAGCAAAGGTCTGAGAACATCTGTCTCTTGGTAAATTATCCTTACAAGACAGAAAGGCAGTGAGATGGCATTACACTGAGCAAGACAAAAGACGACTAAAGGGCACACCTATTCTACACAATCAGCTCCAGCTTAATCTGGTTATTTGACTGTTGTCCCCTTCTTGGACAACTAAGCCACCATATATCCAAGAAGACACACAGAGTCGTTATCAAGATTCAAATACACTGGCAACATAAGGAATATCAGATGGAGAAAATGTTTGGGTGATAGTTTTTTTTTGTCTATAGAAAAATTAACTGTTAGTCACTTAATTGTGACTATTTTTATTTTAACAAATAGCAGACAGTCGTGCTTTTCCCCAAGTTTTATACTGTTGTCCGTGGGAGGACACTTTCTCAAAAATATTTTGATCATGTGACATGACAACTAAAATTGGAGGTTTGCTCAAACTAGCATCCATAAAGTATAAACAGTATTTGTTGTGAATAAACTGTCAGATAAATTACAGGTTTAAGGGAGAAAAATCACAGTTTGTCTCTTGTATGGATCTTAAACAATTAGCAGATTTTAAAATTTTATTTTTATTGTCAACATAATGTTGGCAAAAAAAGAAAAGTGGAACTAAACCAAAACAAACGGCATGTTCATAGAAGAGTGATACGGTAGTTCTTCAAAGAGGAAGTATTTCAGCTCAGTTTGGATTTAATGACCTAATAATCAGCTTTGCAAGACATAAAGTGGAGCACTTAACTCCAGCATGACCACATGAGCTGGCTCGCCAACACACACTGCCAAACCAAACTCATCCAAAACATGGCCTTATAGGTCATCTGTGCAAGCAGCTCAAAATGACCCATACTTACATGTACTGCAACCTCTAGCGGTTGTAGTAATTATGACGGGAGCAAAACAGGAAGTAAGGTTACATAATATAAAGAAGGACAAAGTAGGAAGCAGGTTGTGATTGGATGGATCAAAATCAGAGCTTTCAGCAAGGACGGTGCTGCTTGCTTTCCTAGAATATACTAGTCCCCCCCCAAAAACAAAAAAAGTACACAAGTTAATTTATGTCAATAGTGTACATATTTTAACTCAAACCATGATCTTTTCCTGAATCTAACCAAGTAGCTTAGGTGCAAAAATCTATTGAAACTGCAATCATTTGTGACTTGTGACATCACAAACTTACAGAAGTCTAAATGGCACAGCTGCTGATACAGGCAGTGTGGAATGACATTTTGACACTTTTACAGTATTTATATAGCACTTAGATTTGCTTTATTATCAAAAAAGTAATGGAAATCTAAATTAATACAATGTGGCACCTTTAAAACTGAGGTTTTTGTTAGTGGAGTGTTTTTTTTAATGCAATTGTAGCAGCAGAAAACATTTATTGTGCAAATTATTCATCACCTTCTGGTGTGGTTTTACTGTGGACTAAGATTAATGTGCCAAACATGTCTCACATCTGATTTGATTAAGGAATAGGAAGACTTCAATATCACTAACACTGTATAATGCACAGGGTGACACAGCACTGGACTGTAAACTTAGTACAGTATATAAATAAATACTGCATTGGATTTCCATTAAAGCAACATGGTTGTACAACCACTGCAAGTGGCTGGCAATTTGTTAAATGAGTTAATTGGTCACCAGTTCATCCAATTCATCTTAATGCTTGTTTCTGGACCACACCCAAGGAACACCGAGTTAGAAACGCACTGCAGTCAACAGTTACTTGAGTATAAATACAAGACTGAATCCTTTGTGGCAAATGGTGCCGAAGTGAGAGCTGTCTCATTTAGATTTTTAATCTAACTTTGTACTTCTCACCTGTCAATTCCCACTTCTTTGCTGAATTATTACAGCCTGCACTCAGTCTTATGGCCAAATACTGCTGTTTTGAGTCTGGTGCAGAACTGTTTACTCATTAAATGCCAGGTGGTGCAGGTAGTGAAAAGCTACAGGCTGGGGGAAAGGCCCTGACCTTTATACACGGTCTAAACGTCCTCACTTTCTCCTTGAACATCTATCCTTAACTGTGCTCCTCTGGTCCCCTCCCTGTCCCAAAGTGGCCAGCTGGGAACGGTGCGCTTGTGCTGACGTCCCTACTAACCTTGGCCAGTGTAAGGATTACCGTGCATTTACACTCAATGCTCCTTCCTTCCTTAAGACTTATTAAGAATGATAATGAGCTCGGAAAGGGGAAGCTTGTCCCTTTCTCGGCTCTGTGAAAGCTCTTCTTTCTGTCTTTCTCACTGTTCACTTGTCTTATTGTGCTCTCTATTCTTCCTCTCCACCCCGTTCTGCAGTCTCTCTCTCTTCCCGAGTCCATGCCGCCCTCTCTCTCCCTCTCTTTCTCCATCGTATTGAAAGGACCCAGGACAAATTACCAAAAAGGCCATTTTCATCTATGAACTGCAGGATTTAATCGATACTTATTTCATGCCTTCAAAATCAACCCTATATTACTGTTGTCTGCGTGATTTGTTTATTTTGCTTTGGAATATTCCTTCAGTCGAAGGGGGGAAATGCTCGGGATGCAATTCACCTTGAACCTCCATTATATTGGATTTTTCTACTGGCTGATCAAGCATGCAAAAAGGACATTTCCTCAGCACTAAAATAAAAACAATAATGATGATTAAAAAAACATGTGTGCTATTTGTGCTGGTATAACGGTACGTGTTGAAGGCGGTGTATTTTTACAAGGAAAACACTGTGGTTGTGGTAGTGTGAATTTGTGTACAAAATCATTACACTGAGGGCAATTGATAAAGCTTATGTGGGGGGGAGGGAGAGAGGGGGAAACAAAAGTAATAGCTCCTGAAGCCTGTCAAATGCCGCCTGGGATTACTGACGCTTATTTGACATCAAAGACCTGAGGTCCACAGCCAAGGTCAAACAGAGGAGGAATACACATGGGTTTAATTCTACACACTCCTTGACAGATGCAGATGGGTACTTATGAGACATGAGGCATTTCGCTGACTGATTGGGCTGCGAGCAATAAGAATGTTGGAGGCACCGCACACTGATTAACCAATGAGATTCTCAACCAATTCAGTGAAGCAGGGGTGCAGCGCTACAAGCAACATTTAAAGTCAATTTTAAAGAGAGAAAGCCAAACTAAAGGCCTTAAGACCACATCCATAAACACGGAAGTATGCACACAAACCAAGTTTCAATTAAAACAGCCCAAATGGACAATAGCATCTCTTTAGCAGCTTTACTTTCACCTATAGTGACAATGAAAAACTATAGCAGGAGGAAGGCAGAGAGAGCAGACGAAAGAGAAACAGAAAGAGAAGGGCAGTGTGCCTGACAGATGGGTATTGCAGTGTCTCATCAATGCCGAGGAGAGATGAGAACCTGTACCACCAGTCTGACAGTGAAGGCTGGCTGGTGTCCAGACTCAAGATGGACCTCCGGACAGAAGACACATGCCGTCACATTCCTGAGCTACACTGAGGGAGCACACAGGATGAAGAGCTGGAAAC
This sequence comes from Embiotoca jacksoni, assembly GCF_022577435.1. Lineage (NCBI taxonomy): Eukaryota > Metazoa > Chordata > Actinopteri > Embiotocidae > Embiotoca > Embiotoca jacksoni. Next base: position 8,450,123 of record NW_027185447.1, read on the forward strand.
TGCTTAAACTGATCACTTTACAGCTCTCCTTAGACACACTGTATAACAGTGCATGTACAAACAAGGCACTGAGGTGAACTGCTGTACCCTGTACTGTCACCTGCTGTTGGTTATTATTTCTGGTGACCTCATAAAATAAAAGACAACACTAAAGTAAACTTACCTTTAGGCTGGCTTATGCTTGCTATTCAATACACAAAATGGAAGCGGATTTCATGTCAAAGCATGTGTTTTTAAGCTTGCCTGTTTAAGTACCAAGTGTGTACTTGCTTTGCATGCATGAATACATCTGCAACAGTTAGGCCGCACAGCTGCTGCATCATGAGGGTATTATAGAAAATACCTCAAAAGCACACACCGTGCTCATAATCCATCTTTTTACATGATAAAATTAGTCATTTGACAGCTGATTTGTAAGAGAAAAAAAACCTCAAAGCACAAAAAGAAACATCAAAAGTGAAAAGTGAAAGAAACGTTCATGTTTACCTTGTGTTGTACCAGCAGTGGCATTTTTATTATAGAAGATGGCTTTCCTTGAATGATCTGTTTAACCAAAGACAGGAGGGAGAGAAAAAAATGGATAATTAATTACTTTTGTGAGCTATTGCACGGGAGAGACAATAAACCTGCCTGGTCGCCATGGATATGACATATTTGCTCTGAAAACAACACAATAATTAGCAAAGGAGAAAGATCCGGCGAGAATATGAGAACTGCGGGTTTAAAGTGCCAGTGATCTATTCCTGTCCTCATCTTCATCCATGAGAATAATAACAAACACAGTGGCGCGCATGCACACAGCAGAGACATTTATAAAAGCACACGGGAACAAACAGTGACCCCTTACAAAAGTGTGTTAAATTAAATCTCACGTCATCGTGTTATTTTGAAGAGATCACAACTAACCAAACACGCACAGTACATAATGTGTTTTTTAGCAGATTGTTTGTTCTACAGTAGGTGGGAAGTCAGAAAACCTGCCTTACAGTCACTGAGCAGGAACTGCATTATAGTTACCAAAGCAAATATAGTGTGTCTCTGTGTGTGGTGACAAACAATTTCGTGGCCAATAGTTGATATAACATGTTATACAAAGGGTCTTGTAATGTTTCATAATTACTATAGACATTTTTAGCAATTGTTGGATTAAGGAGATTTCAGTTTGTGCTACTATCAGATACTACTAAAATTAACCTTGTACACATGCAAGATAAAGAGAGAAAAAAAATCATTTACAGACCATCTTTAACACCAGAACTTCCGCAATTTAGGCTTTGAATATTGATTACATTTATTGCAGTTCCTCTATTTGCACCAAATGATACTATGTGAAGGCTACTACCCGTTTAGAGGCGACCAAAGGAGTTTCACTAAGTTTTTTTCTCGACTAAAACTGGAACTTTCGGGCGCTTCAGTCGCACCCAAAAGTCATTTCTGTCGTTTTTCATGTTTTGGAGAAGTGTCAAGTTGACAACGGCAGCGTATATTAAAGGTTCAAGCTGCTGAATAAATAATAAATAACCGCATGTCAGTCCTGTTTTCACGTTGTGTCCCCTGCGCTTTATATTTTGGGAAATGGGAGCATTTGAGCTCGCCTTGACTGAGCAGAAAGTACAAACTATGAGGAAAAAGTTGCACCTATCTGTCGCAACTTTTCAACCGAGCCAGCGTTTGATCGCCGGCAGTTTTCCTCCGGTCTTTTACGCCTTTTAATTTGACCGTTGCGTGAACTATCAAATATCAAGGAAAGCCCGGTGCTCTCGCCGGTATTTTCAAAGGTACAGTAGGTTCACTCCGACTGTATGAGTCGCTGCTGTCGGCGCTGCCGCTGTATCGAGGCTGGGACTCGCACCGTGTTTACTCACGTCAACTCTCTGTCCTTTCCAACATCTTAAAACACTGCTTGATAATGCCATTTGTTTGAGTCGCTGCTGGAGCGAGGGGCACTTTCATGTCCCTTTTTTTTTTTTTTTTTTTTTCCCTGCGTAAGAGTGACATGTTTGCAGATGAGATGAGCAGTAGTTGAGAGGAAAAGGAAAACTCTTACCTGTGTTACTTCTCCGCTGTCTTTCGCTGACTTCCAGCTCAAAGGGACGCGTGTGTGTGTGTGTGTGTGTTTACGGCGGGTGGCGTGAGCGCTTTCATCATTAAAGTTCCCACATTTTTTTTTTTTTTTCTGTTTTTTGGGGTTTTATTTGTAGCAATTTCTAATTCTTACGGGGCGAGTCGCCCGTAAGATCTGCCCTGGAGACCGGCTCCAAGTGGGAAGAGGAGTCCTTAATTGAATTTCTCGGTTAGCAGGTGTTGCTTGGAAAACCTGAACTGGAGTTTAGTGGTGATCTCATCTGAGCTGACAACTTAAAACAGTTTACTTTATAGAAATATGTTGGGGTTTTTTTCTGAAACGGTACAGTGGGTATTTACGATTGAAACTGGATCTTTAATTGTCACCTTTAATCACTAGATAATTAAGCATCCTTAGACTTAACGCTAGCAAGGGAAGCATCTTTTTTCAGATGAACTAAAACGCCAATTAATTGTCCCGTTTGCCCGGGCACTGTAGTGGTAAATTGTGGTCATTTGTTTGACAGTCAAAGTTAGTACGTGTTGTATAAACTTTTTTTTCTTTTTAATCACAATAGGGCAAAGATCCTTCCAATCAAGTTGCTGCAGCTAATGTGACTTAATCTCAACTGACTGGGAAGTTTTTTTTATGAAAAATCTGCCATATGAAGCTTCAGCCTGTTATCTCCTGACAGTCTGCACTGGTTTGGTTAGCCAGCTCAAGGATAAAATGATCAGTACCATAGACCGCCTCCCTGTTTGACTGTCTAATGAGCCTCTAAGCCAGGGGTGTCAAACTCATTTTAGTTAAGGGGCCACATACTGACCACTTTGATCTCAAGTGGGCCAGACCAGTAAAATCATAGCATAATAACGCATACATAACAACAATATTTCTCTTTGTTTAAATCATTGGTGAAGGTTTTTGGATGATAAACCCTGTTTTAAGGTCTTTCTACAATAAACTAGAAACATAAAGACCAAAAACTCAAGACATCAGCCCACTGTTTATCTGCCTGGGCTCTCCTCTGCAGATTCCCTAGCAGCGAGCGCTGCTGCCTCCGGAGCAGACGTCGCATTTACGCTGTTTTTGAAGTAATTACTGGATCGATTAAAAAAAAAAAATAACAAAACGTTTGTACTCATAAACCTCCATATTCTCATAGAAATGCAATTTATGTCTTTCTGTAATTTTCACACTTAGCAAAGTCATCCGGTGGGCCGAGCTGGACCCCCTGGCGGGCCGGATCTGGCCCGCGGGCCGTATGTTTGACACCCCTGCTCTAAGCTATTAAGGATTTCAGGAAATGGCTGCGAAGTTCACATGACACATCTCGATATTGTAAGATACCAACTTATTTAAAGCTTTATTTAAACCTTCCTTAGCCAAGTATGTTTGTTTCTCATTGGCTTCTGCGTTAAAGTGGTTTGTTTTTGTTTCTGCCTCACAAAATATATATAAATTTACAACATTACACAAAAAAACAAAACAGAGATATCAAACTTAATAAATAACGATTAAAAATAAATCAGGATAAAATCAAATCAGAGTTTATCCTAAGTAGCCTAGTATTAGCAACAACAAAAAATAGCACGTTCTTTAGGTCACTGTGATTTTGAATTTGTAATATAAATAAAATATGTCTAAAAGTGGTTTTGAGGGGAAAGTATACATTGTATAGGCTATATTGTCAGCTATAGAGTGTATACTATAAAAAGACTGATATGTGAGTGAAAAGGGAATTTTTGTAGTGTACGAACGGGTTGTACCCGTGTGAGTTTTTAACCGAGGTTTCGCAGAAACCTGGAGGTACAGTGACGAGTCTACCTTAAAGAATTTACTAAAATCACAGCAGAAAAGGAGATGTAATCTCTAGTGTATTACTGGGTAATATTATAGACTGTGTGAAGTAAAGTTCTAGAAAAGTGCAAAAGACGTACAACTGCTACAACTGCTTTTTCCTGCACTTCATATCATAAATTGAATCCTAGAGAATGACCCAAATCAAGTATACTTGTATTCATTTTTATGCATTTTATCTGTTTCTTATGCTTTTTATCTGTTTCTTATGCATTTTATCTGTTTTATCCCATTTCTTTTTTTATATTTTTAAATGTTCCTTTATATGTTTTTATGTGAAACACTGCATGTTATTCTCTTGCTGTGAAGCACTTTGAGCTGCATTTCTTGTATGAAAGGTCTATACAAATAAAGTTTATTATTATTATATTATTATTATTATACTACCAAAAATGGAGGAGACAGTGGAAACAGCTGTAAAAGCATGCTGACATTCTATATATTTTATTAATGGTGGAGAACATCAAACATTTGCACACCTACAGCAGGAGATAGAGAGCAACTTTAGCATTTAGTTAAAGATGCCTTTCTATTAATGTTATGAGTCACGTTCTTTCATTTACTTTGTTTTGGTCTAATGTCACCTGTTCTGTTTGTTTTCCCTCTCTCTCACCTTTTCTACCACCAAACATACATCAATAATTTACTGTAAAATATTCTGAGCATGAGACTCCTTGAAGGTTTTCTAGGAGCAAAGCCCATAGGAATAGTGGGGCTGTGATAATGTATTTTAAACTTGAACTTTCCCTATCTAAATTCTGCAGTCTTCTGAACTATTGACAAACAGATTATTGCCAATTAGCAGTTTTGTGATGTGTCCTCTTGTACATAATAAAGAATCGAGGAGATCGATAGCAAAGTCAACTAACAAGGTAGATAGTGCTTTAATCTCTTGCTTCTTTGTAAGGTTTAGGATTCAAGGATCGTGACCTACTGCTTGGTTTGTCTCCCATACATTTAAGGTATTGGTTAATTGATTTGTCATACAATAATCACTTCACCACCTCATTCTCATTTCAGGGAACTATTCTATTTAAACTTTTGTGCGGCAGTTGAACCCAAAAAGGACCAATTCACAGACATACAAGGTTAGACTGATCAATTTACTGAAGAACTATTAAGGAGATTAAAGGTTTTTAAAGGAGTTTTGGCTCGTCTCTATGAGTGAATAACCTTTAACACCTGGCACTATTTGATTTGAATAAATTCATCTTAAAATCTTTCTCTGTTTAGTATTATAAGGATTTGTCATAATTCAGTTCCATCTCCTATTTTCTGGGGCTGTATGTTGTTGTATAGTTAATGTATACATCTAATGACGATAAGGCCTTACAGCCCATGTCTTACACTAGGTCTCCTTCCACTTAAAACATCAAGATGATGAATCATTCATAAACATTGCTCTAAATATAGTTAAGAATGTCGGTGATAAATAAATTAAAAAAAGCACACCTGATAAATCCAACTGATATTGTGTGGATTTTCGGCCCACTACCCTGGAATGTGTTTAATATACTACATTCTTAAATAACCCCCCACGGTCACTGCAGAGGTGCAAGCATCCCATCCATCAGTGGGATCCTCCTGATGTTGCAATACTGCAATACAGAATAATAAAGAAGTAAGAAAGACCAGAAAATCAATAGATTATTCTGCAGATCACTTGATTCAGTAATGATCCAGTCCATTTATTGCCAGCCGTTTATTCATAAGGCCTGCTCTCAAGGGCGTACCCACCCCACCTCTGCCCTGCTGACTCCTTTGCCAGTGGTACTACTAATTATAAAACATTAAGAGCTCATCACATGGCACTCCAAGGTTAGAAAAGACATACAAGTAAGTTCATAAAAAGAGGAATAAACAGGAAAAAAAAACAAGTGAAATCAAAATTTGGTATAACCATAAGTTGCACTGATCCAATTCTACATGTGTTTGGCATTCTGGAGAACCTGCCACAGTTCTGTGGATTTAGTTTGTATCAATGTCTTCTGTATCTTCATGTAATCCCTGACTGACTTGATGATGTTGAGATCTGAGATCTGTGGGGACAAATGTCTGCGGTAAAACTCATTCTTGTAACTGAAGATCTTCAGTTCTTAACAACTTTAACTTTATGTATGGGGTCATAGTCATGCTGCAGAATGACGTCTAACTAATGGTACTGTGTCGTAGGTAAGAATCCGAACGTCTTAGGTGCTCAAAACTTTTACAGTATACAGCACTGTATTCTGGGAAATTTGCAGATCTGTATCAGTTTCAACACAGACAAGACTGGAGGGGGGGATTTTCTTTTGCATCTCAGATTTTTTTACACTTTTAAAAAAGATCAAACATATACATTTGGAGTATTTAGAAGAGTCATTTGAATAGCTGTTCAACTCTGCTGCCAGTCTAAACACATTCTGTTTTGACCAATCTTAGATTAAATTGATCTACCTTGTTATGTGATTATATATTATTGGACATTTCCCCCTCCTTTAAAAACCTTACCAAATATCCAGTGGGTTTATTTTCAACTAATGCAACCTCAAAGTAACCCAAGTCTACATGTGTCTACATACACACTTACAAGTAAGTAAATTAGTACAGTAATAAAGCATTTTTAGTAGTCAAAAATTTACTTTCATTGCCACTACTCACGTGATAGTGCACACCATCAATTTCTGCATGTTGCCTTTTCAACTCCTTTATTTTCCTCTGATTTTCTAGGACAGGCCTTGCTGTGGTCACAGCTTCTGAAAAACAATGGTCTGAAAATTTGTCCTGCAGAATCTACCATCTGTTCAAGACTGAATTTAACAAGAAAACTAAAACAGAAAAGGACACAGTGCAGTATGCCATGAACTCTGTGTGTGATTGTCATCAATATCAGTTCAAATATCTGTTTCATGTCCATCAAAACAAGTTTAACATTGAAAATTAGTGATACTTTATTCCTGTGGGCTGCAGTAATGCAATTAAACATGGGTGTAATGGTCATTTTTCGGAGTTGTGAAAATATTGTGTCTTTTTTGTGGCAAAACTGACATTTTGATTGGTGAAGAAGACGTGTGCCCTCCACAAGCTTCCTAGCTGTCCACCAGCACGAGCCTGATCAAGGTCAACTTATTTTCAGTCACATTGCATGAGCAGGCCAATGAAGTGGCATTCGCCTTAATTAAATAAAGACATGTACAAATGTCCTTTAGCAGGTGGCTGTCTTATGGAAGTTAACGGTGGTGGCAGCTGCCTATGTATGGTAAACAGGGAGCATTTTTGAAAAGTGATGGTGGCTGGTAAGGGAGGAGGGGTGAGGGTAAGATTGGACAGCTGTCGCCATACCCACCTCACTGTGCTGACTTAGAGCTAATGCTCGATCAAGCCTTTGTATATATTTTTCCAGTACATTTCAACACTGTGTACACCTAGTGTTTGAGGCCGCGCAGAGACACATTTGGTGTGACAGATGTAGGCAGCACATGAGCAGCAGAGGGCAAGAGCTGAAATGTCTTAGCCAGTAAATTATTCTTTCTGACAAACTCCAGGGCTAAAGTCCTCAAAAGGAAAACGGTACTCAGTGAAATAATATGTTGAGAAGAAGTTCTGTCCCACAGTTTTATATCTTTTACCAAAATTAAATATAGATATGAATATTGTTTAAATGTGTCTGGTGGTTTTTCTGTTCATCCAGGGTCAATATAATTTCTTTATCTAAGCCATTTACATGTTTAGGCAGCAAACAATAAAAGGGAGGTGGTTACTTCCTGAATCACTTCCAACAGGCCATTAAGGTGTGGCTCCTCGGTATCACAACAACCTTAACTTTTCTCAGAACAAAATGTATATTCTGACGTAAGAGATCGCAAAGACTAAATTTGAAATTTAGATCTGTGTTCAAAGCTGATGGTGTGAAATGATATCAGGGGAAACAGATGTTTCTAAATAAATAATTACAGAAGCTGTGTTCACTGGTCTCAACTAAAATCAAATGCCATCCTCAACAGTGCTGGTCACCGCACCATATGGTGGTGATAAGATGCCCAGGTAAAATCTAATTTTAATAAATTCCTAATCAGCTTGAAGGGATACTAAAACAACAGAGTTAATGGAAATGTTTAGAGTCAGCAAGGTCTTTCACAGCTGCGTTTTTAATAAGATTTGAGAGGCATTACAACAACATTGCAGTCAATGTCATGTTGCGCTGCTCCCTCTGTCTGTAACTCCAGTAGAGGGAAAACAGAACAGACAAATAAGGGAGGCGAGGGGAGGAAAACATGGTCATCTGTTTCAAAAGAGCTGAAATCTGATCTCTGGGGAGAGAGGCATAGTCGGAGGTACCGTATAGTACATATCATCTCCCTGTGATCATTCATGCTTTCTAATTACAGAAGGTGAGGAGGGCCATAATTTTATCGTATTTGTTTTGCATCACTAGAAAAATAGAAAATGAGGGCTTGCCAAGCTGCACCAATTTACTTCATTTCGACCTTGATTAAAAGAAAATTAATTGTCACATCTCTCATTATGTTGCAAGCAGCACTTGATGACGCGAATGGAAAAGCTCAAAATGTGAAAGCTCAGAGGGAGTGTGACCTGGACCTGGATGTTCAAGAGACTGCACACTGCTCCAGTGATGAAAACAAGCAGGCCTTCGCCATAAAGTCATCTCAGGAAAATGTGGAAGATGTTACAAATCTGTAATTTAGGATTCTGGATAATGGATGTCGCTCTGTGCTTTCCAATGTATTGTTTTAAACATTAATTCTCATTGTCTCTGCTGCTAATCTCCGGTTATGTTTTTAGATCTAATGAAAAACCATTCACATTTCAGCATCATCACATAATTTGTTTGTTTATTTAACTGCAGACAATTACTTTTAAAATCGGGATTATGAGCCAGCAAAACGAATAATTTCATGCAGTTGTTCACTTGCCCGTTGCAAATAATGACAAACCAAACAAAAGTTTAATCCTGTTTACATCCCTCAAGCCTCTGTGGCTCCTCCTCTCCCCAAGACACCATATGTCTCAGTGGATCAACTTCAGAAGTTTTCAGTAACCATGGTGTATGATTACATGAGAATTTCTCACAGAGAAGGCCTCCAGGAGGAGTAAAATGCTAAATGCTATTTTTGAAATGAAATTCTCCTTCATGTGGCTGCACCTGTTTCCCTGGGAGAGTAAACAGAGCAGACGCCTGATAGAGAAGGCCTGCCCCCAACACACCTTATTCTAAAATATTTATTAGCTTTTGACACTCTTTAAAGTCACAGTCTGGGACAAAGGGTACCCTGTTCCTCTTGCACTTGTTTGGCTATACTTATTCCTCTCCCCTCCTCACTGCGCTGCTTCGGCTGCTTATCTCTTGACTACAGTGACAGAGACATTAAATGCAACTACCGCTGGTACCAACTGCTTCTGACCTCGCACAGGTCGACCTGACATCTTTCCACAGTTGGGTCCAATTAACAGGCCTGAAATTAGTGTTTCGCTGTTGTTGTGAACTTGGCCATGTGAATTTTTCATGATCGGCTAAGTATTTGTAAGTGAGCGTCAGCATTTAGGCGAGCATGCGTCTTAACTTGCAAGCGTGGGGGAGGGATCATTATTTGGCATGCCTCGTCAAGCCATCATGAAGGCAATGGGGACATTTGAATAATTGATTGAAATAATGTAAAGTAATCTGGCCAGCTTTCATTATTGGCTCACCTGCTCCTAATTCTGAGGCTGCTCTCAGTTGACAGGAGACGGGGAGGGACATTTAAGGACATGGGAGTAACATGGAGGAGGACATTTTACCCACCATTACCCATCGTCTCTTATTTCTCGACCGCTCTTACTTGTGATGCTCTGGTAAATAAAATTGTATGCTACACCCACCCCCACTGGAAATGATCCTAAGGCACGCCATCACTAACATGAGCAAAACATAAAATAAGTTATCTGTATACAACATGTAGCTGTTCAATGCCACTTCATATGAGCTGTACAATGAACTCATGTCAGTTTTATATTGCAGTATGTTCACCTGTTAAAGTAAGGTAAATTGAGGTAAATTGAGGTAAAAAAGGTTCTCCATAACTGTGTATTCAGCAAGTCCCTCTTAATCTAGGTGTACACCCATCTTGAATAAGAAATATAAACTCATGATTGGAAACTTAACTGATAACCTTAAAGGGTTTAAATAGTACATAAAAGCACATCAGTCATGCATGGCCAAGCATCCTTGTTTAGACGGAATTTGAGCAATCAGCTCACAGTCTGTGACATTATTTGTCTCATACTGTGATAAAGTTTTATGATTGACCATAATTACTCCCTGAGGATCTCAGAGCTCCTTCCATATTATTTTTTTTTTCAACACCCCTGCTTATATTCAGTTCAAAGCATAACAAGAAAATGTATGAACCATTTAATACAGAGATTCAAATGTTTCAAAGATTTCATGATTGTTCAAAACAAGAAGCATCTTCCTGTCGGTCCAGGTGTCATTAACAGGTGCATTCAGGCACACCTGTGCCCCACTTGCAACTGTGCAATTTTTTTTAAATTTTATTCCTAGGTTAAAAAATTGCTCATCTGCAGTAAGTGTTGTATCATTTTACAAAATTACCATATTTGGGGAGGTACTGTGTACACCCTATGGCCTCGGTGTGCAGGTTTGGATTGGATTGTGGCCCCTAAATTGTTACATTACAAGCTCCATACTGGTAATTCCTCTCTAAATGCCTCCCTGTTCTACATGTGAATTGTGTGTTTAACTCTCATTTACTATTTCCTCGCCTGTTTACACCTTGAGCAGCAGTGGGAGCTGTGGCAGCAGTAAATAGGTGCTTTCTTAACTCTGACAGGTATTGAAAAGTCCTTTACAATTTCACTGGCAGGCCCTGCAGTCCTCCTCCTGCTGCATTTGTTGAAACACCATAGGGACAAGCTGCATTCTTTTCCGTGTGTCACGTTGAGTGCTGCTGGGTACAGTATATCACCTGATATGGTGTTTATCCTTGAAAGCTTCATTGAATACCTCAAACCTCTCCTGGCAGGAACAGAACATGACATGTCTGTCCTCACTACAGCTGTTAATGCGTGCACAAACTGGTCTCGTTTGACACTTTGTCATAGTTCAGACAGGGTGTAAAAAAGAGGATTTTTTTTTTTTTTTTTTTTTTTTTAAGAAATAATTTATCGAGTACTTGGATGAGGTTCCCATAAGCCAGTCGGTAGTTTGTCCTCCCCTCCTCACCCTCTGAAAGTGTTCAGTTTTAGGACACAGGGGTCACACCTGTTGTGGAACTTGATAGAAGGCTTATTTATAAACTTTCTGAGCTCTAAATTCCTCCTTCAGAGAAAACGCTGACATACAAAGAGTGTGTGTGTGTGTGTGTGTGTGTGTGTGTGTGTGTGTGTGTGTGTGTGTGTGTGTGTGTGTGTGTGTGTGTGAGGGGGGGGGGGGTGTCAGCTGAAACGCTTGTTTAAGAGCACAGCAGCAACTGGAAAATCTGTATAACTCTGAAATGAGGAAAATAACAAGCCATAAGCTGATCAGAGAATGTGTGGGGCGTTTGGGTGGAAGGACAGTAGCTTTGGACAAACAAAAGTCATCTCAACACAGAATCAAATGTGTCATTATGATGGCACTATTCAGGCAAACAAAACACTTTTATTGAACTTTTTTCAATGTATTTTGTCCTTTTGAAGCCATAAAACTAGCTGTGGGTCATCTCTGTCATCTGGCAGCGGCGTACTCTCAAAGCGCTACTCTCGTGAAAACACTCTTTAAATCACGTCACGTTGTGTATTCTCGGTGACCTTCACCGAGTCTTTGTGGTTGATTTGAAAACTAAACACTACACAAGGACAGCCTCTGTTAAATGCTACTCTTTGCTCCCTAAAAAAGGCAAAAGTCCCAATCACGTCCAGAGTGGAGCGTCTTAATATATTGCCTAAATTTAGGTACTGAGTTATAGCCCAGGAGATATCTGGGTGGGCTCATGTGACGTATGAAAAGTTCTGGAAATGCTGAGTGGATTTTAAGTATAAGAGGGAACACATTATGGCTGTGGGGGAGAGCTCTGAAGTGACTGATAGTATGACAGGTGCTGCTTGACAAGATAAATGCCCTTCTGAAATGGGAACGATATGCATTTTATCACTTTTCAGTGCTTTTTCAGTTTTATTAGGAACGACTTGATGCATACAGTGTGTTACAGTACATTAATCGAGTGTAAATATTTGTTTTTGACCTGAATTTGAAGTTTTATGTCTATTTCATTTTTATGCCTTTACTAAAATGTTAAAATCTAACAAAATAAACCATGAATAAAGTATTAATGCCGTTTCAGAGGCGTCACAACCCAGAATAATTTGCGGAAAACTGTTTCAGGTTCTTGAGGAGGGAGACACTAATAGAAGTATCATCATATTCTGCTGAGCCCCTCTCTCCGTCACTCTTGCTGTGCCATGTAATGTAATGTTGTTCCCTTAACATTTAGCAGGGTTCAAGCCATACTGCACTGGTCAGGAAGTTGTAAGGACCAGATTGCGCACAAGTAAGCAGATACTCCACACTTTATTATAGACATCTGGGTATAATATTAGTCATCTCTGCCAATACCAGCAACCCTAACAGGCAAACCATGTGACAAGGCGCAATACCAGACAAATCGATGGCACAAAACAGATTGGATTGCAGAGATTCCCTTTGCTGACAGGCCATGGGATAGTTTGGGCTTTTAAAAAATAGCGACATCTTTTAAGGTGACCCCTAGAGTGCTTCTTATAAAATTACAAGAGACAGAAATCCATTTGCAACTGTGCTATAACACTGAGATTACATTGTTACTTTAGAGCCTCGGTGCAAATTAATTTGAGGTTCATTTCATGTATTATATAAATGGATGGTGGTAGGAAAATTAAATCCCAGTATTGCACATTTCTATATATTGTTTTATTTCTGCAGAGGGTGTTTTGGATCACTGTGCCTGCCATTCAATTGGCCAGCAGGGCAGGGTTCCAGCAGATTTAAGTCTTTTATAGCCTCGGCTGTCAAGAGGGGAGAAGGGCAAAAACAATCTGCAGTGTGTAAATAAAAGTAGGACAGGATGTTTGCAGATAAATATCTAAAATAATTGCCTTTCCTTGAAATAATAATCGGTTATCTGCACTTAAAAATTACAATTCTCTTCTTAGAAATAGCTCTCCTAATACTGAATAAAGACAAAACTTATATTTAATATTTCCCCCCGTACATGCTGCTGAATCTGTATCCCCATTTTAAATGCACACACTCACCTGGCAGTGAGGTCCGGTGAATGTCTCCTGATGATTTAAGATCCATGTAGTCACACAGGATTGCAGTGCTGTAAAAGAAAAGTTGCATTACTTTGTTTGCTTTAGACTTTTACTCTCAGCCATTAATCATGTTGTAAATGTTGCTTGTCAAAACGGATATACTTAAAACATTTTAAATGTATAGCAAGTGAAGTTACTCAACTGTTTGCTGCAATTTAATTATGTACAAAAAGAAAGGGACTGTTGTAGACTCCAGAACATCTCAGGACTTATTATCAGTTAAATCAGTGGGAAAAAGGGCTGAACTGAACAAAGCTGGCTACAAATGTGAACACAAAATAAGTTGTTTTTTCACGTGTTTTAAGACAGTTCAGGTAAGTTTCACTCAGTTAGTTTAAACTCACAGTTTCCCTGATCCTTTCTGTCTCTCACCCTTCAGGCCTGAAAGAGCAGTTACCTGTAAAATTGTAAACCCTCTGCCCGGGCTCAGCACCCTTTCACCCAACACCAGCCACACATATGGAAAGAGTGCACAGCGTGTCAATGGGGCAGCCCTGTCAGGTATGAATATCGGAGCATCTCATACCCTATCTAGGGACCTTGGAGCCATGTGTCGACATGCATCGCACTGTTAGCTACATCGCCTGGTCATATTGGGGACAGGAAAGAAGTGGCGGAACAGAAGCACTCCAGATGTTCTTCATCAGTGGGCCACAGGGGAAGTCTGTTGCCGCAACACCTGGCTCATTCTGCTCGGAGCTCGGAGGCAGAGTGGTGACGCTCTGCCACAGTCTGGCTATCTGACTGAAAATAGACTCACACTGCACAAAGATAGCGCAGGATTCAGTAATCACATGGACTGTGACATGTAAATGCCTCTATGGAAACTTTAGCAACAATCTGGTTTATAAATATTGAAAAGTGGAGGTGCAATGACTCCATTGTGCACGTGTGAACACACATTTGTAGTCATGAGAATATTCTGTTGCATTTAGATTGATTGATCTGATTTAGTCATTTTTTACATTAACTAACGAAATAAGACAACTAGATTTCTATATCTAGCTGATTTAAGACTTTTATACAGACTGCAAGTCTTGAAGAACATAAAAAATAAGTACCTAGCCTGCACAACAAGCGGTGAATGATTTAATGACCGAATGAAAATAGCCCACCAAGGTGTAGATGCTTTGTTCTGCACATCAGTAAATAAGTTTATAATAAATTGGATTTATTTTTTTTTCTTGAGTGCGCATTGCAGACTTGCAGCTAAAAGCGTCACCTTGCAGGCGACAGATTTGGAGCTTTCATATGGGAAAAAAAGGTGTTTGTTTTCATTTTGGCAGAAGAGAGCAGGGACAGTGAAAAGGGCAGTGGACCAGGTGAAAAACGACAGATGCCACGCTCAATAATACCAATGTTAAAATCTCCTTGACCTGCAGGTCATCAAATAGCAACCCCAATTCGTTTCATATTTTCCTTGCTGGATCAATGGTAGCATAAATTTGGGGCTCAATGACAAGAATAATTTAAAACAGATCTATAAACGATAGAGTGCTATTCCCTATGGTCACAGATGCATAACAATTTTCTGGATTGACATGATGAATCCCCTAAAGATTTGCCAAAGATACATGCATGTGTAGGTGTAACAAAAAACAACAACTATAATTTTAGGCATGTGTTTATATAAACACTCCTCGCCCTGTTTGGTCGCTTCTGCCTTTATCAGGTGAGTTCAAGTACATATTGAGAAATCAATGTTTTCTGAATGTCTTAGGCTATTCTGCTCTGATCAGCAAAGATAGGAAGGACAAATTGTTTAACATGTCTGAATAAATAATAATATCAATGCTGAACCCACCAACCCCCTTACTTAAGTCAAATGAGTCTGACTTTCACCACCTCCAGGGGTTACAAGAAAAGCAATAAAGGTATGAAATGTAAATATTTATTAATGAGCCTCAGAGTAGGTGCAGAAAACTAGACATTTGATTTATTATCTTTTTAATTTTTCTAACTTTAACTGAAATTGGGGTAAGAAATTAGACAGCTGTTTGACTCATCAAATCCCAAACCTGTGTGATCAAGCTTATATAGAGACACCATTTTCCTGCTAAGAGGACAAGATTATTGGACTTCACACTAATACTGTTTTGCAAAGCATAAAAGCCTCTTGCTGATAAATATTAATTTGAGCCTTCATGATGTATTTGAAAATTCCAGCTAAAATGTCACCACATGGAACATTAATGTAATATTTCAAGGCCTGAGAGCAATACTCATATTGATTGCATTTATTTGACTCTGGGGAGGAGAAATAATTCTTCAATGTGGAGACACATCTGGTAGCCAAAGATGCGATGCAGGGAATGAGAAAATGCAAAATAACAATAAAAAATAATAGGACTTGTATTTAAATGCATTATCCCGGGATTGTTTGGATACCAATGCCTTATTATAGCCGAGAAAAGACAGATGCAGCCAGGTCTTTTACTGCTACCTCTGAAAGGTTTAATTTTCTATAAAGTGTTTAATACCCAACATGAAGGGAGCAGATCGTTTGCGTTCGCCTTTTTTCCCTCTCCTCCCTGCTATTTGCAGCAGGTCCCCTGTGATATAAAGCTGAACAGCTAAACGACAAGAGTACTAGTGCTAATACTCCCTTTTTTTTCTTTTTTTTTTTACAGTACTGAGCCACACTTTGCATTCCTGCTTGTGTATCCAACTTCAAGGCGTTGTCACATAAGGATTCTGTCCTTTGTTGTCATCCGTATTGACTCGCAGCGAGTCGAGGCGTCTGACTGTCTTCGTGCAAATGAACTGAAATGTGAGAAACAGCACTTTGACCCTCAACCCATCCGTCAGCAGCAGCAGCGCGGACTTTATTAATTGGATAAACAATAATTGGGCGTTTGGTGCTTAAATCATTGTGGGCGGCCTTGTTTGCTTAAACTATTTGGGACTACTTTTTTCTTTTAAACGATATGCAGCCAATTCTCTGTCCTTTGGAAAGAGATCTAAAACTCCGTAATTAATAAAGGCAAAAAAGGCAATTTATCAATAAAAAAAAAATTTAAAAAAAAAAAAAAAAATGTCGGCCTATGTGCAGCCTGTGTCTCCATCCATTTAGTATGTAAGTCAAACAGTAAACAACTCGGCAAAGTGATGGAAAAATTACGATCTCTGTCCTTCTGCGCCACACAAACATCCAGAAGTCTACGGCAAAGTTCATGAAATGTCTTTTCCTGTCATGATGCCTGCACAGGAGAATAAATATATTTTAGTAAACAGGTGCAAATATGATCATAGTTTTTGTTAAGATGCTCGAAATCCGAGAAGTGCTTGTCAAAAACTTTTCTCACTTTGAGCAGAAAGACTCTCCATCGTGCACACCAGCGCTTTGAATACAACACGGCTAAAGCGCCTCCCACTGGCGCATCTCAGTACCAGAGCTCCCTGCACGGTTCATCAAACACCTGACCACCTTCCCTTCTCTATTTCTTAAACAAAAATAGTGTTTAAAGGTATGATATTATTGCTGTTATATATCTTGTGTACAATAACATTGCGGGAGGATGAATGAGCTGCACGAACTGTGTCACACTAGAATTTACCTGCTAACAGTATTCTGTGTGTATTTAATTGTGTGTCTTTTAAATTCTGTTTCAAATCAAAAATCGAGTGTGATCTCTCATAAAGGTAGCACCCAGTGTAATGTGTGACTGGTTAAATTATCCACTACAGACACATTTCTCTGCTAGTCAGCGCTTAATGGGTGTTAAATTCACACTTTGGTCTAGGGCCTGACCCACTAAATAAGCTCTTATTGGACCCACTTGGCTACTCTGTGTGTGTGGCCCCTGTTAATAGAGGCTCTTACCAAAAATCTGTTTCAAAGCATAAATGTCATTCTAGTTTAATTGCTTTTAAAGGCATTTAGGGCACATTTCGATTTTATTGGGAACTCTACAGCGAAGAGAGACAGGAAATTTGGAAGACAGATGATGAGACAAAGGTCCTGTTCACAATTCAAACTGCACGGTGCCTTCGTCAGAGGAGCCACCAGAACAATTTGATCCTCTGCAATATGCCGCTGACTCATACGGATCTGTAGGTTTATTTTCCTTTAATGACTTTACCAGATATTCCCTCTCTTTGGTTAAAAGTGGGCCAGTCAGCTAAACCAGCAGCTGCAGTTTGGTTAGGATGAGGCACTCGATGACGCAAGAATGAGCACGGCGGGTCTCCTGAAAATAAACCGCTCTAACTCTTGTCTCACTTTTCAATAAAACTTTTGAATTTGCACAGTTGCACAGCTGAACTATTCAGGGGGGGCATCACACCAGGAACCAAGACGTTTTTTCCAAATTCACAACAATAACCATCCAACCAAGAAGATCCTAAATAATGGATTTACACAAAAACCCAAGACAACGCCTTCAAAAAGAAAATACCTTTTATCGCCATCTGTAGCAGGCACCTGGGAAGATGGGCTTTGTGTGTGGTAGAGTGAGGAGGGAAATCAGAGTTTTGGCCCAGACAATGTGAGCATTTAAATAAGATATGGAATCACAGCCCGACTGTTCACTTTATTTCTCTATTCCCACATCATTTCATGAAAGCAACAAAAAATAGAGTAGAAAACAGAAACAAACACTTTTTTTTAGGTGTAAAGTAAAAACATGTGACAAGTTTCTAACCGAAGAACAGCAGGAGAGAATGTCTCTATATATATGTGATAATTATGAAAAATCTCTAGTGTACTCCTCACGTCTCCTTATCCATCTCTGCACTCACATGTAATTTTCACTTCCCTCTTTGCTTGAATGAAAGCAGGGAAAATGGTAAAGAATTAAATTTCATTAGAAGATCAGTCACACAGAAGCCTTGCCTGGTCCTGAACTGCTACTTTATGTGACATAAAACAGAAGTATGTACTGCCGGGGCTCGACGGGTCAGCCAGGCATCAACAGCGGCATCAGTAAAGTGGCTGCACCGTGGCAGGTGATTTAATGGTTGTCACAGCAGCAATAGAAGTGTACAGAGACAGGATTCCAGTCAAAGCTAATATTTGTGATGAATCACTGTCACGCCAGAGGTAAATGTAACACTAATAGACATGGGGAGATCTACTGTTAGCTGGTTTTGCTAATGAGCATATTCTTTCAAAGAGGTGGTGTCACTTCTGCGTGCTGGTTCCATACAGTAAGGAGAGAAATGAGGGGGGCTTATATTGGATTGGGTGTAATGAGAGTGTCACAGCCATACTGCTGTGAGAAGCTCAGCGGAGGAGCTCAGACATGCAGCACAGTCGGGCCTGAAATGCAGATGTTGTGTTGTCAGAAGTTGGTCTATTACAGGTAGTCAAACTGTGTCCGACATAAAGAGCTGCACGCTGGCTGGTCGAGCAGAGGTCGGTACTGTATTGAAGTAATGACACTATATTTGGGTATTATTAGTTTGAATATTTTCTCTAATTTCCTTATTACAGACTGACAGATTTGTTCATTTATATTTCTGTAATTACCTGTAGTTGCTTTGCAGATTCAGCTTCGTTTCAGCTTGTCAACACTATGCTTTTAAGGCATTTTCTTCTTTTTCTCAATTTGCAAAAGAGCAGGCAAAACTTCAGTTGAAGCTTAAAAAATTCTTAAAAACATTTAGCACACTTTAACGCAGGCCTATAATTTAACATTTGGGACCCATCACCACAAAGACTACTTTCTTAGTCTTATATTTTTATATTATTAGATTTTGATACTATTTGCAGGGTACTCTTACCTTACTACATTACATATTAAAGAATTAGTGCTGAAATGATTTGTAATCTAATGTATTAGTTGGTCCATTGACAATTAATCAAAACATATTTTCATAATCAATCAAATGCTTGCTGCTTTTTCTGTTAATATCATCAGTGTAAATATTTTTCTGTTTCCACAGATGAACCAATAATGACTTTAATCATTAGTTGCAGTCCTGACGTGAATACTTTTTTCTTTACTGCTCTTAAAACAATTGGTTGAAATCTCTTCATGCCACACTTTTAACCTCCTGATATCTTGAAAGATCTGTTTTAGATGGCACTGGGATGTGTCTGTCTGTGATGAGGGGGATTTTCATTTTGCTGAATGGCAGGTGTTTGGTTTCCTGTTCAGATCAGCCAGCTTTAAATCAGGTGCAGTGATACTCAGTGTGGAGAGTTTCTTCGTAGAGGAAGGTCACGGCGAGGTTACAGTGGCTGTAACTGACTCTCTCAGCTAGGTGGGCTGATTCCTGAGCTGACTGAAAGAGTTTTTTCCCTCATGGGGTCAGATCTGTTGTATCCTGACAAAGACAACTGAATGGTGGCATGATGGTCGTGTTTGTTTATTAGCTTGCAGGATCTCCTAAAAGGCTGACATTTAGATAGAATGACTACAAGTTTTTATTGGCAGACTGTTGGACATTTTTAAAAGCATTTTATTTTTTAAGTTTTCTTCTTCGTGTCAGCCAAAATGTGAAGATCCTTTTTTGTTAGACTTCAGTGAAATACATTTTTGCATTAGTATTTGGGCATATTTCAGTGTTTTCTACATTAAAGCAAATAAACAAATATTTCCCATAATAATCATGTGATGTATTTTGAATCTCATTTGATTCAGTTGTACGTCACTGTAAATATTTGAAACATTAGCAGTTCTTAAACAACAAATTTAGAGGATTGCTCAACCATGAGAGGAGTAGGATAACTTTCTACTGTCTGTGTTTGAGTTGATATACAACAATTCTGCGTCTCATACCAGATTTCCACCCTCTCCAGCAGCTTTAATGGGATCATGGAGTCATACAGCGATCGTATTTCATTTTCAAGTACTGATGCCAATGTAGATTTACAAATGTGCCTATATAAACCAGGAACCACAAAAAAGCACTAGTCACTGATCTCACAATTATTTCGTCCCCTTGGCCATCCACCCAGTCTTTGAACTCTATCTTGTGAACTAAGAGCGCCCTCCTACACTGGAACGAGATGTGGCAATACCACATGATGTTGTTCAATCCACTGAGTATTCACAATTACAATGCGGTCTGTTGCATTTGCCGAAGCCAAAAAGAAAAGAAAAAAGTCCTAAAGCCTATCAAAGTCTGTTGGCCTAATTTGTCCTGTTGGGGGTCTCACTCAATCCCCTGCATCCAAATAACACACCGTGAGCTTTTGCTCTGCTTCTCACCCTCACCCGCTTCCACCCCCCAACACATTCAGCCCGAGCCCTCAATTGCTTGTTTAACTTGACACATAATTACTGTGGAAATATTTGTGTATTTTGTACGAGTGCCACAGCCTGCATTGCAACTGACTGCCAAGTCCTCGCAGCTCCCACTGCAGCTATTGCAGCCAGAATCCCTGATTAAAACAAGATGCTTTCATTTGGGCCAGCTTTGGAAGAAATCACTCCCAGAGATGGGCCTCTCCCTGCCAAGCCCTACTGCAGTAGGGTTTGCCATGTGTGGCAAAGCTGACATGCTCATTGTACCAAAAGGGGGCTTTTTTCTGGTTTAAACCCAAATGTGCTACTGAATCAAGCCTCCTCCATCAAAGTGGCGCACTGAAAGCCCACAGAGGAACTCTGGTCAACATGAAACATCGCTCTTAAAACTGAGAGTTCTTATTAAACTCCCATGGAGTTTGAGGTCATCTCTATCATTTTTCACACAGAGCCCTTTAATTTTATACTCGTTTAATAGCTTTTATATTAAGATTAAGGTAAAAGGGTACAAAATAAGTACTTTTAAAGGAGAAAAAGTAAAAAATAAACCCTTAATTTTAGAGACACTCCTCAGTCTGCTCTCATATTTATGATTAGGGTATGATTAAGTTTTAATGATATCATTTTAGGGTTTTTAAGCAGCCTTTTCTCATCTATCAAATAGAGGGAAGTTGTATGCATTCGATTCTGAGGGCACAGGGTTATATACAAGTTGACAGTATGCAGGGATGCCTACTACTTATTACTCCACTCTGGTCTGACAGCAATCTACACAATACACAATATAAAATATACATTCCATTTTAAAGGATTTATTTTTTCTGTATGATGCAAGATTTACAGCAAATAGTTCACAAAAAGGAGATCAAGCAGTCCGTAAAAGGTTTGAATGTGCAGCAGTGGTCAGTTATTTCTACATGCTATGACTGATCTTTAATTCATGAATATCATGGGGAACGAGCAGCAGTGTGAGAGACGTGTCTGCAGCAGGTGAAATGCTCTCTGACAAGTTGTGAAGTCACTCTCATGCGGCAGTGACTGGACGTCTGAGGAGTCTGGCTCTGGTTGACCCGTCAGGTTTGACTCACCAGACGCCCAAATCAAAAAAATCTGAAGAGTCACTTGAGTTTTGTCCTGACACCTGTCATGCAACTTCAGATCTTAATTTGTTTGTTTGAAGTTAATTTCCGAGCCACACAAATAGACATTCGGTAATAATCTTTCGTACTGTAAGCAGTGAGATATGGAGCACGTTGAAACACATTTCAGCAGCAAAATAAGTAAAACACACCACTTCAATCAATGTTGGGGGCCACTTTCATGTAAATTGGGACCTCATTCACAATATCTAAAGCAAATTATCTTCATTAGATTTCCAAAACCATGCCACTGATTTGTCAAGCTGTGAATGATAATGAAGTTGTCTGGTTAATGAAGGACTGAAGATGCAGGCTTTCACAATCATGATCATCTTCTATATAACCCTTATGAATATTTAAGGTTCTTAATTCTGTATATAATTGCGCACCAAAGCTTGGCATCTCTATAGACTTCACAAATAAAGTATGTAATGGAGGAGACAGACCCAGATATATTTAATTAATCATTGAAATTAATTAACTGGTGACAATATAGGAAGTTGCACTAGCAGGATCCACGGGGAACTGCGAAAAAGAGGATGTGCTGAAGATGCAAAGATTTCTGTGAAATCTTACGTGAGACTGTTCGCAGAAACTCACTTACACTTTCCAAATTGTTTAATGTTGCTCGGTGTTTGTATCCTGAGGCAAAATATGGTTTTGGATTGTTTATGTTTTAGTGGGAGAAAAACCGGAATTCTTTTAGGTTCCTTCTGCAGCTTTGGAGCACTGTAATAAGGCTCACATTGTTTAAGGAAAATATATGATCTTTTGTCTGTATTACAGCACACAGCAGAAGTGCACATGTGACTCAGAGCAGAGGGGCAGAAAACAGGAAGTAAATAAGCTCGGTCGTATCGTCATCCTACCTGGTGCCTGTTCCCAGAACAGCTTTTGGAGTAAACTGGAGTGGATTTAAGTGTCATGGTGGAAATCCTCAGTCAAATAAAACAAAGTGGGGCTGCATCGATGCTCTGTCTTGTTTTATATGATGGCTTGAAATAAATGAACTTTAAATGGAACCTTGGCAGGGACTCGAGCTATTGATCGATTGAAGCAGGAGCTGAAGTTTAAGGGCACAGCTTTCCCGGGGCTGGGGCTGTAACTGGAGTAATGAAATTGATTAGGCCAAGGGAGGGTGACAAGCCAGTAGAGTCAAGCCCTTGATGTAAGGAAACAAGAGTGCCATCTAATTGGGGTGTAATATGGGTCTTTAGAGGACATTAAGCACACAAGTGGCGGAAAGGAAGCCACTCTACTGGATGGAGCCAAGATGATGTTGCACCGGTGTTATTATTTTGTAATTATTCACTCAGATGATTGGATTATGGGAGTCAAAACTGAAAGTCCAGCCAAGGGTCAGTTTATACCCAAACTGTAGTGACAGCCTGTGTAACAACTTCCACTCTGTCCATACAGTCTAATATTTCTACTGGGACTGTGGTGCTCACAGGAAGATATAAAAAAAATACATTTTCATTGAAACATGAACATGTCAGTCCTGCTTCACTTTAAATATGTCTTACCCTTATCTCTTGGATCTTAAGCTTCCACTGTAAACAAGTTAGTGTATTTGCAATGTTGAAGCCAACCAACTAACTCATTAAGGCGCTAAATAACTGTGCAAGTTTCATGTCAAAACGCGAGCTCGTCGGTTTACCTACACTGAGAATCAATTCATTGAACTTGGAGGCAGCAGGCATTCGGCACATAAACTGTGTAATAAAACATGTTTGTTCATTTTTATGCTATATGGACACAGTATTGGATACATATTTTATTAAAAGGTGATGGTTTTTACTTCACTTAAAATGTGTCTGGAGCGCATCTTAAATTAGTGATGATAAATGTCAAAGGTCAGTTTGTCTCCTTTATTTGACCCTCTTAAGTCTTGCCAATAAGAAGGGCTTCAGTGATTTGTAGTTCAAAGGACATGTAGAAGTCCACAGTAGGTTTAAACCTGGTTAAAATAGGATTTTAGGCGTCTTCCCTGTAGTCATTGTCACAAGAGCATTTAGTTTATACAGTAATTATCATTATGAAGAAGGACCAAACTACATGTCTGGCCACCTAAAACAACCAACTTTGGATCTGGACTGTAAAATGCAAATCAACAAATCACTGCTTACTGTGCTGTCACTGTTTTGCACTTGAGTGTAACCCTGGCTGGGATCACGGGGAGTGCAGTGTCCTCCTGCTTGCAGAGGCTCTGTCCAGTACAGGGGCATTTATCTCCTGGCCTGAACTGTCTCACTCAACAGGATGGCCAGAAGTTACGGTGCATTACAAGCACTTAGCGCAGTGATATCAAGGTTCACCTCCGATTTCCAATCTCAGGCCAGAATAGTGGGCTGGGAGGCCGTCATTAAAAAGCCATTACATGCCCATATTTCATATACCAGTCTCTCCTATGTTTCAAGGTGTTAAAAGCTCAATGTATATTTCCTCTATATTTAAGCGGCAGGACAACGGAGCAGCACATAGCATCTCACTAGCAGCCATTGACCTTGGCCTAGCCAGCCTTCATTAGCTTTTAGACACTTATCAGTCATAACTGGGTTTGTCCTCTCCGCAACGTTTCCTCCTTCACTTCACTTAGGCTGGAAAATAATGGCTGAAATCCATTTATCTGCCATTTCCAACAAGTGCGTGACATTAACAAATTATCTACTTTTCACTAAGTATGGCCAAGGTACCCTCTAAAGGATTTCTCCACTGTGCTGGCCAAGGTCAGACCTTTTTAGAAACTGCTTTTTTTTTTTTCACTACCTGAGCTATTTTCTTTCCTTCCCATCTTTAAATATTCATTCTGCTTTTGCATGCCGGCCTGGGATTTTATGAGCACCATCAGCCATATTTCTCCAAACACACATCTTTATTTGTTTTTGATTATTTATGCTCCACTTCGACTTTATAACTCACATCCCTAGGAAAACATTGATCCAAGAGGCAAATGAATCTAATTAGGACCTCTTTCTTCTGTGCTGAATATTGACTTGTTTTGAAAGGTGTCTCTCCATTTCAAGCCAATGTCTCTGGAATGCTCAGTCCCAGTCTCTTTAAGGAAAACTTCAAAATGCTGATGAGATATTTTAGTCCATAAATATGATCCTGTACAGATCTATAGTGGCGCCGAGACGTTCCTAATGTATTACATCAATTGCAGGATGTCATCAGAGCGCTAATTTCCAGTTCTCTGAAACTCAGGCACAAGTTGTTCTTTCAGTTATTGAGTGCTCTTCATTCTTTTTTTTTAATATCTTATGTCTTAATCTGAAATTTCTTAAGCATGCTGTCTGAATGCAGAGACAGTGTGTAATCTCTGCAGTGCACTCTTGTACATTCAGGGCTCCTAAAGGCTCAACCTGTCACTCTAGTCAACAAGGACAGTGTAGGACGTGATGATGTACCATTAGTCAAGAATCATCTCAGCAAAGGAGAATCTTTGTTCTTGACACAGAAAACTTGTGTTCCATCTCGATCAGTGAGGAAATGGGGCCTGGCGAAGCGTGCGTCGTCTTGCATTTGTCTTGAGTCGCTGTCCCAAGGCACCAGTGCTTGTTCACAGCATTAAGCCGCCGGCTTTTGATGTAAAGCCTCTGCATTTCGCCATTTCACACAAACCCAATTCTAAAATATTCTGTCACATTCCATGTAGTTGATTTCTATTTAAAATGGTCATGATTATTTTATTTTGAAACATTAATGGAAGTACATTTGGGGTGGAGGAGGGTGGTGGCGAGGCATTTGCAATTCATATTCCCCTGCATGATTACATTAAGAGTATGTTCTGTCATATTTGATTAATGTATGGTGTTTTCCTTAAAACAGGATTAAAATATGAAAACGGACAGAAATTATTCTATTACAAAGAATGATCAATTTTTAATAATCTACTCAAGGAAAAAAAATGAGGTGCTGCTCAGAAATGCACAGATCAAGATTCTGCAACATTTTGTAATCAGAGTTTGCTTTAAGTCACAGACACAATTAACATGAAAGGCTGCCAGGCCAAGCTTTTATGTTATGGAGCAGAGATATTACTATCAAAGGCTGCCAGTTGCACGTGTTGTACCACACTGTATGGCATATTGATGCTAAACTGTCGCTGTATTCGCACGCTTTTGTGTGTAAAAATGCCTCTTTTTTCTGCAGCACAATCTGTTTATTTACTGTGGATATCTTTTAAATCTCGCTGTAATTTACAGAAGCAATCATAAAATTTAATACAGTCTTTAATTTCAAGGGGTGACCGCAAATGAAAACATAAATAACAGAGAAATACAAGCTTAAACATTGTTGTGAAACCTACTTTAACTGACAGTTTCTTACGAGCAAGTATACATCATCGGATGTTCCCTGAGATGTGCTCTTTGTTGCAAATTCTGAAATATATTGTCAGGAAATATTCTCTAATAATCTCTCATAGAATCCATCAGGAAGACATTTATCATACACACACAAAAATACTACATTCAGTAAAATATTTAACCTTGGCGAAACATCACAGAGAAAGCAGTTGTAGCTAAGCAGTCAATGTCAATAGTCATTTTTGAATCAAAGTGTGTGTGTGTACTGGTATAAACATCGGCCTCCAATTCCACTATCAGCCATTTAGCCTGACCATGGGTGACTGTGAATTAAAAAGAGGGGCCTTTATGTGCGACCCTGCAGCACAAAAGGCTACATCCATAACTTATAGAGACAGGGAGGCCATTAGCCGCTACTGCCAGGCCACCTTTACATAATACGGTGTGTGTGTGTGTGTGTGTGTGTGTGTGTGTGTGTGTGTGTGTGTGTGTGTGTGTGTGTGTGTGTGTGTGTGTGTGTGTGTGTGTGTGTGTGTGTGTGTGTGTGTGTGTGTGTGTGTGTGTGGACTAATCACTGAGCTGAGGAGTCACACAGCTGTGGGTCTGTGCGGTACATACACTCCTTCCACATGCAGCGAAAACAAGATGTGATGAAATGCTAACAAACTCCTCCTGTGTCACAGACCTGTTCTGAGCTGATTCCACTCGGAAAAGCATTTTGAGAAAAATCCTTCCCCTTCGCTCCACTTTGGGTAATGATTAAAGTCAACTAATCCTCAGTTAACTTCTATCATATGAGATCAATTGACCGTTTGTGTGTGAATGGAAGCCTGTTTCTCCAAAACAAATCACATCCATATGGCTTTCCAAATGCGGGGACAAATCATAATGTCTCTGAAAAGCCAATTATTAATGCTGAAGCAGTGCTTTTTACTGAGGGCAAGCAAAGACAACAAAGTGTGACTGGGGAACCAGAACCACATGGACCACGTTGATGATGAGAGAAAGATCCAACAGTAAACTATGAGCAGTTGTCAGGAGTGTGAAGCACAGATGAGCTACGTGATGTTCAAGCGTAATCCGTTTTTAAATGACTTTTATATATACTTTTAATTTGTATGGTTCAATTTGCTGCAAATTCTCTGTCTGTGATTTTTACTTATTTTCTGTTCATTTTAATGTCAATACGATGTTTTAACGCATTGCATTGATAAAACAAAAGTGGTAACCACTGTGAGTTAGCGTGAATTGTTGTGATATTGCTATACTGCGTCTAATCTTTCAAATAAAGTGAAACACAAGGGTCTTTGATTGTGTGTACCTAAAACAGTTAGCTTCACTAAAGTTGCTAGTTGCGCAGAAATCAGGTAAATGATACCGTGTATCCTGCTTAAAAAGGATTTGCAAATTGCATTTGGCCTGACTGCTCTTCATATTACCTTAATGTCTCCCAAAAGGCCAAAGCCAAGAATGAATTATTGATAGCCATCATATGGATCGCACGCTGTGGCTCCACATGCCTATTAGAGGGTTTTGTTCATTCATTTACGCTAGCTTGGATTGCTGCCTTGGCCGACGCATCACTCTTCTTCTTTTACTTTTATCCATTAACTGTTAACAATAAAATAGTTTATGCAGGTCCCTGAGTTTCCAGCAAACACTGAAAACAAAATAACATTGTGGGGATCATTTGTATGATCTGTTGTGAGCTGCAGTTGTACTTCACTGCCTGTAATTTGACCTCTGACCTCTCTGGTTAACCTGCAGACCATTTAGGCTGTCCTCCATTTCTGCATGGAAATTGGAAAAGGGGAGACAGTTTATGGTAAAACAATAGCCAGAATAATAATTACTAAGTTTAAAAAACACAAATCTAATTGCGCCTATCCTCTTGGGAACTAATATTGGACTATCTTATAAAAGGCCCAGAGTATCCCAGCAGTGATTTATTGCTGAATTCCAGTCATTTTCAATACATTATAGTTTCCAAATTGTGTTTAAATTGAGTGTGGAGGAGAAAAGGCCATTAGGAGATGCAGAAATGATGATTATATTTAAATATTCATGTACCCGGTACCTTATTATTGAATCTGTACACTAACAAAATCAATATTAAGTGCAGCTTGACATAAATTTATTTATGAATTTCGACTTTCTAAGTACTTGCGTTTTTTCACTCAAAAAAGGATGAGTATAATGCTGTAATGATATCAAAACAGAGTGTCAGGGTGCATTAGTCTGGGAGTTTATGAACCCACACATAAAAACTCAGGAGCGTCCCTGTAGAAGTGCTTACTAGGCAGAAATGTCGCTTTTTACAAACATCAGTCATTTTACAGCCCTGTATCACAGAGCGCTCCTCGGCTGTGGGTGATAGTTAGAGAAAGATGCAGTCATCTTGTTTGTCCTAAATGAGATCTTTGCAGTAAGCCTACTTGTATTAAGGCCTGGGAGTGGGACTGTGTAACATTTAATTAAAATGGATGTCTCTCGTTGTGCCTAACCTGTCCCCCTAACTCCTTCTTGTTTCCAGGCCATGTCTTTGTTTAGACAACAGCCCAATGTGACACTTATGACACGAGGACAGTATGGTTCAGAGGATTTTCTCGTTGCATGAGTCTTAATACAGCAGCATAAAATAACATGTGATTGGCTGTCCCCTGCTGAAAGCCTCAAGGAGAATTATAAATGTACTACCAGTAATAAAATAGCAGAGTAGTTTCTTTTTATATTGTATTGTGTTACTGAGAGCAGAGGAGCTGCAACATTTTTCGTTCATATCAAACCTCCAATATGCACACAATACTATCTAAATATAATAGATTTTCATAAGATTTCAAAACAGTTTCTCATATTTTCGTTTTTTATAGAAATGTGAGCAAAGTTAAAAGGCTCTTTATTGGAGGAGCCACATCTCTGGACACAAGATGATGCCATAAAAGC
This sequence comes from Embiotoca jacksoni, assembly GCF_022577435.1. Taxonomy (NCBI): domain Eukaryota; kingdom Metazoa; phylum Chordata; class Actinopteri; family Embiotocidae; genus Embiotoca; species Embiotoca jacksoni. The sequence goes on from NW_027185447.1 coordinate 8,478,963, forward strand.
AGGAAGGCATGGAAAAGCAAAACATCAATCTGAACTAAGAGGGGGGAAGCAATAAATCAGAGAATCATAGCCTTCAGCCCCGCCTTTAAAATCATTTAAACAGATTCAAAAACCCTGATTCTGCTCGAGTCTGTCTGTAAGCACCCTTATAAAGCCTTTATGTGCCTTAGACACAGAGGATAAAACCACAAAACCTTATTGAGAGACAGAAAAACGACGCCCCGTCCTTTGCAAGTGGATGCTTTAAACGCTAGTATCGGTATTGGGATCACAGAGCGGAGATGAGTAAGTAAGGATCAAGGAAGTCATCCATCCAAAGCATTCCTCTAATATGTTTTACAAACCTTTTCAGGTCTCTATTTCAACGCTGAGGTCCACTCATTTCCAGAGTTAAAAGATTTAGCGGAGTTTATCAGATGCTAAGTACATCTACATTATTACAATTTCCTTATTTCCCTGTTTAGAAACATATCAGCTGTTCTGTTTAAAATCAATGTCGGTGGGTGAGGTGGACAAAGAGGTAAAAGGATGTATCAATCAGAGTACATCTGATCTGCTTTTGAGCTATATTGAGACCAAGAATTGCAAGTTCGCCTTCTAACATGAACAAAATAGAAAAGACATAATTTAAATATAAGAAAATGTTTTATCTATAACTTAGGATCCATATCATGACTATACATAGTAGAAATTGACCAGTTTAACTTTGTCAAATCACAAAGGCACGAGAAATACAATCTGATTTCGTAGAAATATAAAAAAATCATTTTTATATCTTTCTCTTCCCACTCTTCCCACTTCCATTCCCACTGCAGTAACTTGAGGAAAAAAAGCTTTGGCCTGCAAGTTATCTAAGTGAGCAGATGGACATGTCCAACAAACTGAAGAAAGTGAAAAGAGAGATTGGTATAGTAAATAGCGAAAGTGGAGTTTCAAATTCAGTAAAAGAGGAACCTGCTTCACTGAAGTGGACGCAGCTGCTCTTCTTGTATGACATATTCAAATACAGATATAAACTTACATGTTTTCTCGGGAATCATCAAACTACATTTACTAACATACTCCTTTATATTACAATTTCTTGGTACTTGTACTATAGTTGATGATTTTATTTTCTTAAGTAATTTGTGTATAAAGTACCCAGAGTTATATTTTCTTTAAACACATTTTAAATATCTACCATTGCAGTGAGTTAAGTTTGTTTAACTTGTTTTAATAGTCAACTAGTTTTAAAAGATTTCAAGAAGGCAACATTTTTATGCCGCAATCTCTTATTCTTTCTTCTTTTACGATTCACTCGCAAATTTCCAAAAAGGTTTTGAAAGATGTTTTGGAGAACTTATACTTTTTACTTAAAATTGTGGATTTTTGTTTGGTTTGTTGGGAAATACCAACAAAGACAACTCCACATCCCCCCCACTTATATACAGGACATGGAGTTTAGTTACAGAGGAGGTCCAAAACATGGTGTGATGCTGTTACTGTATGTGAAAATGTAAAGGATTCGGGACCAATGATGTCAGGTAAACACACAGAGATTGCATCTTAGTGTATGAGTTTTGTGTGTGTGTGTGTGTGTGTGTGTGTGTGTGTGTGTGTGTGTGTGTGTGTGTGTGTGTATGTGTACGTTGGAGTGACAGAAAGGTGATGACTTGTGATACAAAGGATGGGAAACATGCTATGTGAATCTGCCTCATGTTGTCCATTCAGACGCTGTTAAAATTCCATTAAATGCAGCAGACAGTGAGGATTTGTAATTTTTCAGCAGGAATAATGATGAATATTTGTAAGAAAAACACACCACTGAAGGCAAAATGTTCCTTCTGTGAAAAATGTGCTAAGGATTACAAATCAAACTCAGTGTTAAATGTGATTCATTGACAAGAATCTTTTTTTCTATATTCCAAAGATCCCATAAAATCTGATAATAAGGTAATAACCGCGTAGCTTCTCCAAAAGGTGCAAATTGTTAATAAGTGATGACTACAGCTGTAGCAGTTTATTAGCAGCAAAGCTTTACAAGGGAAAGCTGTTTGGAGGGAAACACATTAATTTCACAGCCAAATTCATTAATGTTTTTGCCTGAATGTCAGTTTCAGATCATCCATAGCAGTAGATAGCTGAGACATTTTGAGTAGATGTTTTTTTTGTGTTGACAGAGAAACAGCAAAGTGTTCTTCTGTGGTCCTGATGTGTCCTCTGTCTGTTTCAACCCCTCAGCCCTCTTTCATCCCTGTTCACCCAAGAAATGGAATCATAAAAACCATTCATGCTAAATGAAAAAGGGCATCATAAAGCTGCATTACACTGGAGTACACTCCTCTGCACCTTCCATCCTTATCAATATCACCCTTCGTCTCCTCACACATCTCTCTTCCCCCTTCCTGGTCTTCTTGAAACAAAGCATAAAAGCCTTAGAAAGAGGCACAATCTGTCATCCCTGTAATATAAGATAAAAGTCTTTAAAAGCTAAAGGTCCAGGTTGATTTTTTTTTCTCTCCTTCGAGCCGACAGTCTTTAAGACTTCTCCACAGGATTAGCAGCATAAAGAACTATATATTATTTGCAGAAGGGCTTAGTGAGCACAGTCTATGCCTATACATATAAGTCAATTTATATTAGAATTTCCATACATGCATTTTCTTGTTACCGTCAATATGCAAAAATGGTACTTACTAACAAATAATGCATAATGTACTCGAGGCAGGGCATCAATAACTGTATTTGAGCTTTAAAAGAAAACGCAAAAAGGGCAGAGCATAAAGACGGGCTGTATAAAATATACAACACATTAAACACGAAAACGTCAAAAATATAAACATGGCTCTTTGCTCGGGAGACAGCGAGTCATTTATCTATGAAGAGGAGGAGGAAATAAAAAGCCTCCATCCCGAGCGCTTGTGTATTTCATTTACTAACAAAGTCAGGTTATGTGTTTACAGACGCCTCTCTTCCTGCTGCCAGTCCTCCAGCCTCCATTACAGACCCAGAGGAGGAGACAGCAAGAGAAAGGAGACAAAAGGCATTCACACTGCTCATCATCTAAGCATCCATTTTAATTTAGATGCAAAAAAATTAAAGACTTTTTTTCTGCTAATAAACTGTTGTAGGTTATTCTGGGCAAAATAGTTGATCTCTTTTGATACAAAACAAATGTGGATTTAAAATCCCTGAAAAAAAGGAGGACTTAAAGAGAAGCAATTTGGGAAAGCACTCTTCAATACAGAACCTGTCAATGTACACCTCCTTCGGGCACTTTGGTACACCACATAACACATGTTCCTCTCTGCTGGCTGGCTCACAGTAGAGACGATGCTGTGTAGTTTTGTGGTGAGGTGTACTGTTGCTTCTGTTGCATTTTCTCCCACTGGTTTGACATTCAAGATCTCTCAATTATGTATGAACGGCAAGCAATATCCTTTACCATCAGGCCCCAATGTAACATATTTCATTTTCAAGGGCTGCAGAGCACAATCAGACCCTCTGTGTAATTACGACTTATTAAAAATGATTCCAAATTATCAGTGGATCTGCGGGCGGCTGTCTGGGTCCAAACTGAGAACTGTTGCACTGTAATACTCGCAGAAAAACTTCCCATGGATGCACAGTCTGTCAACAAAGATCCCTGTCCTTAGATCACTGAACACTACTACAAATTAATCAAAGGAAAATCACAACCATTATTGAATTCGTACACGTATATATAATGTGACAGGAAGCACCTATGAAATCTGTTTTTAATTTTTTTATTTTTTATTTTGACTCTGCAGACACGAATGGCTTTTGGGAATAAGCATTATTGGAAAGGCACCCTCATTGACTTGTTGCAATACACTTTAAGCACTTTCATGACTAGTTTTTGCTCCCTATACACAGTCTCATAATGAGAAAACACAGTTCAGCAAAGAAAAGACATCTCAAACAGCATGTTTACCCTTCACACAACATGGAGGAATTAAAAATGGATGAGACCCCCATCCATTATTTCAACCTCCAAATGGCAAAATCTGTATAAAGCTCTGAGTATCCGTCTGGGTGAAAATAAATAAATCAAATATGCACTTCAGCGTTTCCTGCTCTTTTTCTGTGAGGATACTGTGTCGTGTTTGTGGAGGGCACATCCTGCTCTTGAAAACATGATGAGCTTTCTAAACGTATATAAATAAACCAAGAGTTTTCAATTAGATTTCGCATCTTTTCTGTTAATTCAAATGATTTTGTCACTTTTCTGGGGCAGTGCATTTAATATTTAGGCAACTCTCTTATTTCTCCCAGACCCCCTCTCCCAGCTGAATCCTCCCTATCTGAAGTATTCTAATTTGTGAACACAGCGGTGTCAGAAGTGATTTTGCTGTAAAGTCACTAATTATATGCAACATCAATGCGATGTGGGGAAAACGTTAAAAATTTAGCATCACAAGACAAATGGAAAAATGCGTGCTGAAACAAGGAAAAGAAGCACTAACATTCACAGTTTTTCAATGAATAATACATGCTTTTTTTTCCCTGCTTCATAAGGACTCACCCAGACCGGCTCCAGTGTCACTCTCATTTTTGTCTTAAAAAATGTGTGATTATGACACTTCACGTGCAGCATTGCTGTTTGCATCCACTCATTAAGTGGCTATATGATGCATTGTACTATGAGCTGATTTCATTAGCAGCCTGCGTGTGCAGAAGTGGAAAAACAATAGGAGGAAAAACACGAAGACCATCATGCCTTCAATTCAGACTAATTTGTACATGACAAAAAGTACAAATGTTTCTCTTCTTCAGTATGAAATAAGTATTTAAAATGGACCTGAATGTTTACATCGTTTGAGAGGAATAACAAATGAATGAAATCTATAATTTTCTGTACATTTTTTCTTTGCAGAAGAACAAAGTTATAGATAACATTAACTGGCTCGTAATTACCCCACATATATGCAAAGGCAGTGAATAAAAGTCTTTGAGCCTGTGGTTTGTTGTGGCTCCCCAGCCGCCCACCAAATGGCAGTCATGTGTACTGTATAAAGGTGCAAAGGAGGCTGATAAACTGTTGTTGCATCAAGTTGACAGCAGCTAACACGAGCTGCCCTCTGAACTCTGTTAACCAAGACTGACACAGCGGGTCAATGTTAGACTGACAAACAACTTTGCTTTATTTTGAAGGCATTTTTCATGGCTCCCTTTACACAGTAATTATATTCCAAATCATTATGTGTTGTAAAGTCTATTGACCCCTGGTAAACTTATATTTACCAAGCTGGAACAGTTAATGAAATAGTCTTTTAATTAGCACTCCTCTTAAGGGTGGAACTTCTGAAGGGGTCCCTGTTTTGTTTTGGCTTTGTGGTTGACTGAAGTGTACAGATCCACTGTTCTAAGATAAAACAGTAATATTTTAATTAAGGCTTGCTGTTTAACTGTTTACAGTCAAACCTGGCACCATTTTATGCACCTCTCTACCACTGACGGCACCTGCAGTACAGGAATATTCACCACACTATGAATCAATAAAACAATATCATAATTTCTTCTTTTGTTGTTTTTTTTTTTTTTTTTTTTTTTTAGGGCCAGGTCGTTTTTCAAGCTTGACTGATTGAAAGTGGTCTGACTACTCAAGGTAACAACTGGAGAGGGGTAGTGGGGTTGGGGGGGGGTTCTTTGCTGCTTGTATAATGCAGTCTTTGGCAGGCTCTCTCTTTGTATTAGATACATTAGGATGGAAATGTGCACTAACTTAAAAATGCTCATGTGAAAAAACATGGAATGTATTAAATTAATGGTCTCTTTTGCCTCGGGGCAGTAATGAAAAGGGACCCCCAATGAGTTCATTTTTCACGGCTTTGGTTATGCATTCAACACTCTAATTGAATTTCAATGTAAGTTTTACAAAGTCTTTATTACAGTGACTCTTGATGTAAAATACATGTGATCTATCGTGGGACTTTCACCCATTAAGTAATTTAATTGTGACATGCACTTTCTACACACCTCATGCTTTTATGCCTATTCCTCCTCATCTAAATTGTCACTTCCTTCTATTATCTGCGCTGTTTGTGTGGATTGAGGAAAGTAGTCTGCACATACTCCGGGCAACTTTCACGAGAACAGCTCCTTAAAAGGAGTAATTGCTCGTCTCCCCCATGCTAAGAGAGGGGACAGCACCCGACAGCCAAAGTATTCTGGAGTATACACAAGTCACAAGGATTTGCAAGATGTTCACAGATGACTGCACTGAGCACATTTTATCTGAGAAAAGTAGATTATTAGATTTGTCCCATGAAGAGGAAAAATACGGCACTCAGAGCAAGTGAAACACATTTGGTTTTCCAAATTTCTGTACGAGATAAGACACTTTACGCACAATCTGAGATTGTTTAAACACATCCTTTGACATGTAAACTATGTAATCCAAGAGAATTCAAGGGGATAGACAAAAACTTAGACTAATTGTTTTCAGTTTTGTCTTTGTGAGTGTGCTTTGTCCAGTGTCTTACACCCTGAGCCATCTGACATGCAACTTGGGAGTCCGTTTTCTCTGTCTCCATCTAGTGTCTCTGCCTGAACTGACTTTTCTCAGCTTTCAGACATGCAGAGCACAAATAGAAACCATCACCTCCCTTTTCCTCTAAAACTAAAGAACAACAAGTGTTTAAAAAAAAAAACATACGCACAAGACGGAAATTTTAATCACAAACTGCACATCTGGTCAATAGCATGACTGTGTGTGGACACGTGAATGTGCACGAGCCATCTGAAATACTGAGGTTGAATTGACCTGATCATTAGAGGGAGGAAGAGGCTTGACCTGATATTTCCTCTGTTGTTTGCTCAGGAAAGGGACGTTATTGTAAAAGGGGTGTAAAGATAAATAACCCCGCTGTTTCCATGGCAAAGGCACAAACAGTGGCCGCAAAAGACAAAAGAGCACAAGACAATAAATCCAACACTGTCAATTTTGTTTAGTTTTCAGAGTGTTTTTGAGGGAAATATGGTTTCAAAACAAGAGGCCACATCCATTTTTCCACAGAGAAAGGGAAATCGGATCAGTTTTTTCTGCTTTTTCTGAGCAGGCCACAGTTTCATCTTGTACGTTATTTTCCAGGCCACGGCATCCTGATTGGTAATAGGAATATCTGACACTGTATTTTGCCTCTGGATCAGGAAACTCCTTGTACAGCTGTATACATGTTTTTATAGCCTTTGGAAGAAAGGGTATTGTCTTTAAATTCCTAAGAAGGCTTTGTCCACCCTTCAAATTTAAGTGGAAAACCATCCTAGGCACTATTTTTTTCACGAGCGAAACAATGATGAGTGAACACGTACCTCTGCCTTACTCTTAAGGTCAATCAGAGTTCATCTCATTTGAACAAATCCCTGTTTAAATGCACTGCCATTAACAATTAACATCAAATATTAACATTAACAACAAATAAGATAAAAAATATCCAGTTCAACTCTTTTATTTGGGACATTTTCCGGTGTTTTTCTGTCATCACTCAATCAGAGTAAAAACAGCTCCTCGCCTGTCCTCTCTGTCCCCCTTCAGACTTTCCCATCTTCTCATCGTTAGGGGAGACGAGCCTCGTCAGAAGCGAGGCGTGATGAAGCGCGGCCTTATCACTCCTATACAAGAGCAAACACAAGAGTCTTTACAGCACGTCGTCTCAGGAAGCAACGCGCGCCAAGATTACTGCCCTTTAAGAAGCCCTAAGACACAACCCATCCCGAGTAGTGTTTTATCTTGACAGTTTGCAGCGCTTTGTTTGCCTTTTTCTGTGAAGCCTGGGGATAAAAGAGCAGCCTCTGTGAGCTGTGTCTGATTAGGATCTAATTGTTAACATTCACTGTGTCTTTTTTATTATCAGCCTGCTGTTGCCATACATGCAGCAGGTAGAGGCCTTTTCACTGTTACGAGCGACTCTTGCCTTGCTGCTCTCGTGTGTTACTCAAGTACTAGTTAGCACTAAGGTGGCAGGAGAGGAGCCCCCAGCTCGACATCAACAACAACAACAACAACAACATCAACAAACAGGAATTGATGGCGAGTGTTTATTATCTGGTTTAATTGCTCCTCATCTGGAGGATCTGACAGTTGCGGTTAATGAGAGAGAGAGAGGAGGCACACGCTGTTGGCAGCCAGTTTCATAGTATAAGACGTGTAAGTGTGTGTGGGTGTGTGTCTGTGGTGAAAAGAGGATAGATCACATTCCAGCCCAACAGAAGCAACACAGAAGACGCAGGAAACATCCAACTCTTTATCAAATCATCAAAACAGGCCCCCTAAATCAGCCATTTCAAGTCCACACGCCCTTACTGTAACCTGTGTGTCAGCACTGCACACACCTGCAACAAATATTCTTCTACATGTGTTGACACACACAGTCACACATCAACCAAGTCTCAGCCCCGGTGCAGGTTGTGTACAGGAATCAGATGCTGTGCAAAGACAGGATATCACTGAAATCGAGCATCTTCCTCAGTTTTTCATCTGGCCTGCAGCACACCTGGCTCACATCCAAACAGGGACCTCCCTGACATTGTGCAGTGTCACGCACACACATCCAGGCATGGTTTGAAGGAGAGAGCATCAAGGCCAGTGAGTGTTTAAGCCAGTAGGGATACTCAACGAAGGCCTGGAGGATGAGGAGGATGCTCTCTCCTCAGAGGAAAGGTGAAAACTGATGAAAGAAAGAGGGGAAATTGACTTTTACTGATGCTATTGCCCCTCCATTGAAACCCAGACACACATTAACACAATATAAACACACACCACCACAACCACCATCAGAGGCTAGTTGTCCCATTCATAAATTCCTCCTGTTGAGAAACACGGGCATTTCTTAAACAGGGCACACCCGCCCCTTTTACTACTCCCGCTCAGCAGGCTCACATGGGAACAATTAGGGGTATACGCAAGTTTGGCAAAGGTCCGTAGCAACCAGCTGCATCTGTTTTTATTTACCTTTTGCTCTGGTGCTGGATAATGTCATGAGCACATCTGCTACTGTGCAACGTACCCGTGGTTACATGCGTGGTTGACCCATGATTCTGTAATTACCCGCCGAGCGGGATGAAGAGGCCCAGCAAACCACTCAAAGCCACACATAGCCTTCCTCCCCCTCTTCCTCCCCACGTCTCTCCAGTGGCACGGTACCCTGTCTGCCGGAGAGCTGGTAGCTGCAGAGCAGAGGATGCTGAAGTGGCATTTAATGGCCTAAAGTTGTGCACAATAGTAATGTTGACTTCATTTAGGTGTCATTAAATTGCCAGTCAGTTAAAGACTCTTCCTTCCTATTAAATATGGTTATTTTCAAATTTACTAATCGAATGTAATTTATTGTTTGTGGTCACATGGAACAAGCGGCACCCAGTCTTCTTGTTGGACTGCTTTAAAAGGTGTGACACTGAACAATAACATCAACCTGATTAGATTTTTGCAGCTTGACGGTGGTTTCTGCAGAAACGTTCCGAGATATCTAATCAGAATGAGGGTAGTCTACGCAAGAACTAACTTCACAGGATGTTTCTTCTAAAAAAATTGCAGACACACATGCACAACTTGCCATGTGAGTGTTAAACTCAGTTGCAGGATAGGACGTAGTACAACTTCTCTGTGATGTCTCACAGTTCTGAATTAAATTAGAAAAGTTTCTCTGAAGGTTACGCGTTTGTTTGAAATAATGAAAGTTCACATTATTAAGCATCTTTACGCCGCAAACTCAAAGCAGCCAATCAAGACAGAACTTGTTTTTAATAATGATGAGTGATTATGAGCAATAACAATGAAGACCATATATGGATCACTTCACAGGAGCAGTGTGTGTGGGGGTTGGGTGCCACCATGCTTAGCATCTCCCAGATGTGCAAACCATATGCTCAGGCTGAAATTAAAACAAAAAAGAAACTGCGAAACATGAAAGGGGTTTTTAACTTTGTAAAGACAGTTAACAGTCGATACAGATAGGGTAATGGCCGAGAGAGGCCACATGAAAGAATGGGGATGTTGGCGTGCTTTTTGCACTACTTATTCCATTTCCTGCTCATAAGTTCACAGAGCAGATGGGAACCACAGGCACAAGGAAGTTTAGATTTTCTGCCTCACAGCCCATTGTATATGATGCATGTAACTGCGTAACACTGCACTGTTATCATTTACAGAGGCTTTGGTGCATACCAGGAGGTCACAATAACAAAGGTGGAAAAAAAAGGATGAAAAACAAAGGTGAAACATCTTCACCCATTTCAGTCAACAGATTCTGGTCAATGTGTGACTCTGTATATTTAGGGTTGTAATATATAAAGCAAATTAATTAAGTCCATTGGCAAAGATGACTAATTATACTCCTCTGTCTAAAACATATTGGATTTTCCAGGGTTATTTCATTATTAACATGCAGTTTATCTGATACTACAAACAAAAAGAGCAGCTTAGATTGAATTTATGTTCTCTACAAAAACATGTAAAACAGGTCAATTTGGAAAAGACCATCTGGAGGCCGGCTGCAGCCCAGGGAGAGAGTTTTCTGAAAACATATTCAATAGTGCCCTCTCCTGTTGATTCCAGATACTGCAGCAAAGAGCCATAAAGTACTGCAGCTGAAATCATGCTTAGTTTTGAATGTAATTTTTTTCTACAAAAGAAAACAATTCTGAAATTTCTGATTCACGCAGATCGTCTCAGACAAAAAGTTAAGTTTTTGTTTTCAGTTTCTGCAACACAGTGCTTCTCTGAAAGGTGGCATCAGCTGAAACAACTGCAGGCTTGTCTCTTCATCAGCCTGTTGTGCTGCTTGGAACGAGACGTGTTTATTCAACGCCTGCCTTGTCTGTGTCTGGATAATATCCACCCTCAGGCAACGGCTGGCAGAGCTCTGCCTGTATTTCTGCTTGTATAATCATCCCTCACTGACCACTGCGTCACCTTTCACGGCTGCAAACAGACGTTCAGTGTGGCACCAGTGGGAATTCAAACAAAAGAATCAAAAGGCCTCAAATGCTTGGCACTGCACTGAAACTGTATTTGAAGTCTAGTTTGATTTAGAAAACACAGAACAAACTTACAAACAAAAAAGAGATTACATTTGATCAAATAAAGAGCTTTCAATGATGGGAAATGTGGTCTTACAGAATTTGACAACACCCATCCTTCACTACTATGATGTGAATTACATTTTTAGTTAAAATCAAAGGGAAGTGAAGCTGACACCGGAAAAGATGTTCAGGTTGTCTAAGAGCAGATTGAAAAGGGTTGGTTGCCTGTTAGCTTCAACTGGGGGACTGAATACTCGGTTTCAATTGTGGTAATTATTTAGATTTCTTTATCCTTCCAAATCCACTTTGGTCTTCTTTGTTTTTTCTGGTCTTCATTCTCACTGGTTGTGTTGAATTCTGGGTATTCTTGTTCAGTGAGAACCGGTGTAGTAAAAGATGTTCCTGATGCTGCAGCTGTGTCTTCTGAGTCAGGGAAATCTGGCACTGCTGAAGTATTTGTGCTTGTTTCAGTTGAATTAATAGTAATTATGGTGTCATTATGGAACCATAAAGATGCATTTTCACTTTGACTCTTTAAAATCTCATCAATGTGGAAATTATAACTGCTGCCCTGTGTCTGTGTGTAAGGAGGATCAGTTGTGGAAAACCCAGTAGTCTCCTCTTTGAAAGGATCTCTCTCGTTTAGTTTCCCTGCAGGGACAGTGAACGGCTCTTCTGTAGTTACCTCCTCATGTCTGAAGTTGAGCGTGGACAGACCTGTGACGTTTGTACCAGGAGAAGATGTGGTATATGATGATTTGTCACGAGGTCCAACTGTAAAGGAATGATTGTGTAATTTTAGTGAAGGTGAGATTAATCTATAAAAGCAATATTTAAGATCCCACACTTTATAATAATGTAGTTTTTTTGGTTATCAGAGCATCATTTTACTCAATTTTACAAACCTTCTCCATAACAACACTAAAGAATCTATCTCAGCTCCCTGCAGTAGCTCCATAAAAAAAAATACCTTTATGTTTTATTCATATTTTTCCACCAACTTGACTTGCAAGTTAAAGTTCGCCTTTCACTCGATGCATCTCGCTTACTGTTACTTCTGTTGGATTTTTGACCCTCACTGGGCAGAATGACGAATGTGCAGAGTTTGACACCAGAAGGCTGTTTTCATATTCATCCACCGGTGGGATGAAGGTTAACAGTATTTGTTCACCTTTAATCTGAGGTTTGGACATGTACCTACAAACATGATTTGTGACATCACAGATAGTTTTTTAAGCCAATCATGGGTTTAATGCACAACTTACACAAGTGTTATGTAAAAACTTAAAGTCTCCAGTGTACAAACACAAAGAATAAATGATTCAGTGCTGTTAAACCCCTGAAACTAACAATATTTGCATACGTATATATTTGGTTGCTTTTGTTTGTTTGTTTGTTTGTTTGTTTGTTGGTTGGTTGGTTTGTGTTTTTAGCACTGGCAAATGGGTTAATGTAATTTTAAGATTTTAGTAGTGAAAAAATCCTTTCTGGTAAAGACCTTTATCACCAAAAATGTCAACATTCTCTTATATTCTCTTCTGAATAATAATTGCAAGTAGATGCTCAATAATGGTGTCGTCCATAATTAAAGATGATCAGAAATCAAAGTGACCTCAAATGAAAATTTGTTTGTTAAGGCTGATTTAAAAACTACCACAAAAAATGATAGTTAAATATGGCTAAAGTAAAGTTAAGTTGAGCATGATACTGTTGTTAATACAATACAATAGAAATCCATGTGTCTGTAAGATATAAATTCCCAAAGTATCTTGAACGGCCTTTCATTTGCATTTTGTTAGTTTTTGTTGTCATTTATTTTTCCTTCAGTCTAACTTTAAACTTTAAAGTTTGAAATATTAAGTGACTTGCTGTGACGACATTAAATGCCGAATGCAGAATGGTTAGTGGTCACAATAACATCCAATAATTAATCACCTCTTTAGTTTTACTGTGTTCATCAGCAGCACACTCACCTATGCAAGGCAGTGTGTTCTCCATGGTCCAGTGCATTTTGTGATTTGTCTCTCTGAAGGTGAGCACAACATCCACCCTGTAGAATGGCTGCAGGAGTTGTTTGCCGTCTGTGCAGGGCTGTATAACAAACCCAGTTTAGATGTTTCACTCTGTGATTAATCCTACACAGTACATACATCTTAACAAATGTCAGAAACTATCACAACTGCATTGCACACAACATGTACCACCATAATGTGACCAATGTCTTGTATGGAGACATACTTCCAACTTGTTGTTTCAGCTCTCACCTTGGACTGGAGTATTTGGGTTGTGGGGATGGACAGTGTCAGAAAGTCACTCGTCTCATGCACGGTGAAATTATCTGTCTGGTTAACCGACACATCACTGACTGTCAGAGGGTCATTGTAATGGCTGCCTCGTCTGGTCAAACCCATGTGTCGTTTGAAAATATGCAGCACAGTCTCGTCTGCTGCAGATGTAGTAACTGAAATGTACAGCAGGGGTTACATTGGGATTAGTGATGGAGAGTACTGAGTACATTCACTCAAGTATTGTAGTTTATGTACATTCTGAGGTACAGTATTGTTTAGAAGTATTATCACTTTTACTACTGTATAGCTCAACTCCCTTACATGTCAGAGGAGAAATTATACTTTTTACATGACTCCATGTTTTCAACTGATATAGCTACTTCTCAGATTAACAGTCTCCATGAAAAATTACACGTTCACTGCATATTATACAATTCAAGGTTAAAGACTGAACTTTTGACTCCCTGTCTTTTTGGCTTGATCCCTTTTAAAAGAGTATTATCTGCTTTGGGCCTCAAAACCTTTCAGATGCTTTTTGTTAAATACCTGTTGAGATATTGATCAAAGAGAGGACATCGTGTTACATTTTCAAACATTTAAAAAGTGACCTTTATTCAGGGCACATTAATCATCTCAAGATGCTCACGTGTTCATCTTGTGACCCTTTGGAGGGAGCCTGATGAAACCAGGGAGCCACTGGACAAAGCTGTAATAATTATCTTTTGTTGAAACTAGCTCCACTATGACTGTATGCAGCATAAGTACTTTTACTTTGGACACTTTGCTTCTTTGACTTCTGTACTTTGAGTTTAGATGCAAAACTTTAATCTATCTTTAATCTAATATTTTCACATTTTTGTAGTGCTTTTAACGAATCAAAGTATTTCAGTATTACGTTTCTTTGTGGGATAACACAAGTTAAAGTCACAACTGGCAAAGAAAAATAACTTCCAGCTCTCGTTCTCTGCTATTTACCCACCCTATGGACACGTTGCTTCCATACTGTAGGCATACTGACCCCTGACCAGCTTCAAGGCCAAAAATTCCCCCTCATTTTCCATTATCTGTGTTAACAAAAAAAGAAGGTAAATTCAGTGTTTCAGTTGTAATATTGCAATTGGTCACTAGGTGGCAGGATGCTACGTGAAATTTATACTTTGAGAGGAGTTAGGATGTCCCTCCTCCTGCCTTTAACTGTAATGTCCGCTCCAGTCATGTTAATGTTCATCTGGATCAAGCTGGCATCCTCCAGAGCTACGATGAGGTGATCACTCAGACACAGTGACCAGTGCATCTGTAGTGCAAAACCAAATGTTGCAAAAGTCTCAACCATACAAACATTTTTGTGCAATCTGAATTCCAGGGACTGCATTTTATTATTACCTCATTATCCCAGTTTCCAAGGGGAGCTTGTCTGACCACCTGAAGACACACAAATATCAATAAAGCAAAAATAATACTAATACATATAAATACCATACTTTGATGGAAAACAAAATAACAAAAACAAGGGAAACTCCAGTATTTACCTGAATATACTCGGGGTCACACTGGATTTGCTCTCTGCTCTGTACTGAAACCACGGGACACTTCATAATCAAACTGTGAGGTCTGCCTCCAAATCGACTGATCCTCTTCAGCAAATTCAGTGTCAGGACATTAAAGCCGTGCTAAACAGTCAACATACAACCAAACAATTTTCATCATCTAGCCCAGGTGCAAATGTCAGAGGTTGTAATAATGAATGAGATTTTTCTTGAAAGACTGACATACCTGTTGTTGGACCAAATATCCAGTGTAGCTCACTCTGAAAATGAAGTTCCTGTCAGGGTCTTTGTGTAGTAGGAATCCACAGGCAGACAGTTGGAGATTCAGGTCATCCAGAGATTCAAGATTGGCTTATGGAAAAAAAATAAAGTGATTCTGAGGCAAAGAATTGTATTTTAAATTGATATAAATATTTTGTAATGTATTGTACTACAAAGAATTACCTTGGATCCGTAAGGCCCCAGACAACCAGACTCTGAGTCCTTCAATTCTTGTACTGTGGATCCACATCTCCATGTATTCAGAAAAACATGTCACATCTCCCTCTGAAAATGCAAGTTTAGTTTCTTACAATCAGTGTAAAAGCACCAGTAATAACTGCACATAAACAAAGAATAACTGTTTACCTGTTAACGTTGCTACTGGAGTATCAATCCATTCTCTTTTCTGAATGGAGAGCACATTCCTCACGATGCAACACTGTAAAATGCTGCAGAAAAGAACACTGAAATTATATATTTGTTATTTGAATATATAGGCTATATTTCGTTATATTTGGAAGATGCTGAATAGTCAATATAAAGTTTTCAACAATATTATGTTACTCACATAGTAAGGATGCCAAATCTGATGCGGTCCATGATGAACTGACAAAAACTTCAGTGGGCAGTCCTTTTTGTAGGAGAGAGGTGATGTCACTCAGGAAGTTCAAACAAAAAAAACAACCACAGGTGTGTTTACTTTACCATGTTAAAAGGTAAGTGACAAAAAAGTCACAAAGAAGGATGACTGTCTCCAGCATGTGTGAAAACAGGCTTTAAAGCAATATGTAAAGGTTTTTGTCTTTAAAGGATTTTTGTTGATGGTCTATCAAGAATTACCCCTTTAACATTCAGTGTATTCTTTTTATTTTGTTAATTAGCTTCAGAACAATCGTATGCCACAGCAGTAAGTTTATTCCGTCTCATGTTGTTGTATAGAAAAATATTAAAACTTGACACCAGTGTTTTTAATATAAATATTCAAGATTTCTCGCAAGAAGCCTATCTTTTGTAAGCATGTCTTTAAATTCATTCCAGACATCTTTAATGTCTTTGGAAATTTTGAGGTAGAATTAAAAATAAATTGTTGGGCTGTATAGAATAAAAATAAGTTTGAGAAGGCTGGTGCATCTTTGATAGGCTACACTTTTGGACAAAGATCATTAATCATTTAATACTTTATTGTACCCATGTTTTTTTTCACATGGCACGTGGTTGCGTCGATGCATTTCTCAGTGCGCCCCTTTTGTTCGGCCTTCGAGGTGAATCCCTATGGTCAGACTTCAAAAGGTAAATCACGAATTTAAAACTTTGCGCTTTACACGAAAGACGGCATTCCCACATTAACAAAACTACCCACATAACGTTTGAGATCGGATTATAAAAGTTAATTTATATTTGATTGCGTGAAGTCAAACTATGAAGTAAAATATTTTGTATTTGAATTCTTGGCATCCCCACCAAGAAGTAGAAGTGCGCCCTCCCAACCCGATGATGTCATCTTTACAAGGTGAGCGGTTAATACATCACAACGCAGCAGCCATTTTGTTAGCTGGCTCGAGGTTACAGAGGTTAGCCGTGTGTAGCTGTAGATATGTTCTGGCAATTTCGCGCAGAAATTTCGTAGAATAAGTGAACTTGTTTGTGTTGCTGTTTCCGTAAAAACAAAAAAACAACCATTCGGCCGCCCGCTTGTAGACACAAGGACGACTTGTGTGTCCGTTAACGGTAAACAGCGCGGAGCTGGATGGTCATTCATTTTTCGAGCGGTTTGCTAGCTCACTAGCTAGCAGGCTAACTTGTTTACGTGTGACGTTTTTTTTTAGCGGTGAAAGAAAAACATTTGGCTTTTTATGGCCGCTCGCTATTGAATGTTAAATTAGTTTGCGGAGTGAGTTCGTCTGGCCTCGGGGCTGCCCCCCCTTTTCTTTTTTTTTGCTTTACGTGTGTTTAACCCGGTCAACAGAAGTTAACTTCAGCCGCGGTCGACGCTGGTACCTCGCGTGCACCGTCCCGGTGTTTACTAAACAAACAAACAAACAAACAACCTAAAAGCTCCTCGGGCCCGAGGCCGAGCCGTCCTGGACGCCATGTCAGAGCTGTACATCCGGGTGGCCGAGGATGAGAACGAGGAGCCCATGGAGATCCCCTCGGAGGACGACGGGACCGTCCTGCTGTCCTCGGTCGCGGCGCAGTTCCCCGGGGCTTGCGGGCTGCGTTACAGAAACCCGGAGTCCCAGTGCATGAGGGGTGTCCGGCTAGTGGAGGGTGTCCTGCATGCACCCGAGAACGACTGGGGGAACCTGGTCTATGTCGTCAACTACCCCAAAGGTGAGGCAGGTGTCGCTTTGAGTTGATCCGACTTTTATTACTGAAGCAACAACAAAAAAACAACAACAACCTGTCCACAAATTTATGTCCTTTTTTTGTTGTTGTTGTTTTTTTGTGCTACAACAACCAACGAAGTGTTAACAACAAGTGTGTTGAGAAAACCTCTCGGTGTTAGTCCGATATAATTTAACATCACCACAAACTGAAGCCTCCAAAAACAAAACAAGACTAGTTGTACCGGTGCTTCTGCAAGTCTTGTGGTGTTTGGTTTCCTCTTAAGTCGGTGAGAAAGTGCCACTTTATTTGAGTTTGTCTGATGTAAACCTCCTTATTCTTCACAGATAACAAGAGGAAAATGGATGAGATAGACGCTGCGTCAGCGGTGAAAATTAAGAGGGGCTTTCAGAAGACCTCCGATCTCATTGTCCTCGGGTTGCCTTGGAAAACATCAGAACAAGACCTGAAAGACTATTTCACCACCTTCGGGGAGGTCATCATGGTGCAGGTATGTTTTGTTCATCTGGCTCTGAACATTTTTGTCAAAACTGTCGGTGCTTTTAAAATGCGAGGCTTGAAGTCCAGTCGGGGTATACCTTCATATTTTCAATTAGCAGGGAAGCTCGCTGACTTGTCCTGCGTTTATTTCAGGTGAAGAGAGATGCAAAAACTGGCAACTCAAAAGGTTTTGGGTTTGTCCGGTTCACCGAGTATGAGACACAAACCAAAGTCATCGCTCAGAGACACATGATTGATGGACGATGGTGCGACTGCAAGCTTCCCAACTCAAAGGTGGGTTCAGTTTTTAACGCTTAATGATGTCAAAGACCTCCGGGTTCAGTTTCATAGAAATTGGGATCAGTTGATAAGATTTCTGGTGTCATCATTTACAACAGATGAAATACATCCGCTCTAATTTTGTTACGTAGGTTACTAACGATTAGATTTTGTAAAATAACTTGGTGAGCTGCATGGCTTTAAAATAACATGAATATAGATTATTTAAATTGTGGCCGTGCCTCTTTGTCCTTCAGGCTTGCCCAGATGAGCCCATGCGGAGCCGTAAAATCTTTGTTGGCCGCTGCACAGAGGACATGACAACTGATGAACTGAGGCAGTACTTCATGCAGTATGGTGAAGTCACTGACGTCTTTATCCCCAAACCTTTCCGGGCGTTTGCATTTGTCACATTTGCTGATGACCAGGTGAGAGCCATTATGCCACGTACTCATTCAAATATGAGCAGACGGCAAACATTTTAAATAAAATGGAAAAAGTAAGAAAGACCCATTCTTTGTTCAGATTATATCCATTGTATATATATATATATATATATATATATATATATATATATATATATATATATATATATATATATATATATATATAGTCCACTTCACAGTGGGCAAGTGGAGAGAGTGAACACGGCGCCTCTCACTATGTTACTGTTAGAAATATACAAAAATTTACAAGACGAGAAATTTGGTTTATGAACGAAAACGGTAAGAACTGTATTAAGTACGACATCACAATGAAAGCCGTAGATATGATGAACCTATAAAAGTTAGGAAAAGAAGTTAACAACAAAGACCGTGATGGTAATTCTCCCCCGACTTCGTTCTCAGGTCGCCCAGGCCCTGTGTGGAGAGGACTTGATCATCAAGGGTGTCAGCGTGCACATCTCCAACGCCGAGCCCAAACACAATAATAGTAGGCAAATGATGGATCGTGGGAGGTTTGGGGCTGGTGGGTTCAGTCAGGGCTATGGCAGTAACCGCGGCGGGCTGGGCAGTGGTAGCGGAGGGGTTAATTTTGGGGCTCTCGGCCTTAACCCGGCAATGGTGGCTGCTGCTCAGGCAGCGCTGCAGAGCAGTTGGGGAATGATGGGCATGCTGGCTAACCAGCAAGGTCTGACCACAACGGCAGGCACTGCCCCCACAACCCGAGATCAGACCTATAGCTCTGCCAGCACGAGTTACAGCAGCCCCAGCTCGGCTAGCCTCGGCTGGGCTGCAGGCACTAACACCCCCTCCAGCAGTGGCTTCAGCTCCGGGTTTGGCACGTCTATGGAATCTAAGTCTTCTAGTTGGGGAATGTAGATAGCTGCGAGTTGACCTTTTCTTTTGCTATTAGGCTAATCTGGTAAGTATACCCACAGGGTGGGGGGCGGGGGGGGTGGCTCATATCTTACGTTCGTATTATTTAAAAGAAAATACACTGCCTTTTATTTTGTTTGAAAATTTATACTTTTGTGTGACTGATCATGTAGTCATGCACTGAATGGGTGAAAAGTATAGTTTGTTAGTGGAGACGGCCACATTACCGTGTTTTACTTTTGAGGATATGTTACACAAAGATGATTGCATGCAAGATAAAATATTTATAAACATGCACGAGTATCTCGAGAGCGGCCCTCCCAGTCCCTTGTAAAATGAGCTTTCTTTAATTATATATATATGTGTGTGTGCATTTGATTGTATCTTTTTGTTTGTTTTTTGTTTGACATCTGTTGGAAACGCCTTCATGAAAATCTCTTCTGCAGTTCACCAACTCTTTCCCCAATTCCCGGGAGGAAGCGCCTCATTGGCAGCAATGTTCGGCCGATCTCAGTATCAATTCCCCTCCTCCAATGTGTAAATGCTTTGTCATCCAAGAACACAGCTTCACTCTGCATACACTGTGTTAGACGGTGGGTGTTGTCTTTTTTTCCTCTCCCCTTTTTTTTGGGATATAGAAATCTTGTCTGCTCTTGTCGCTTTTCGAGATCAATGAGTGGTGTTGGACCGAATGTGAAAGTGAACGAACGGGAGAGCAAAATGAAAGAAAGCAAGTGTGAGAAGGACTGTTTGTGCAGTTTTTCTGTTCTTTTTTTTTTTTTTCTTCTTTTTTTTTTTTTTTTTTTTGAAAGAGACAAATGCCTGCGAGAGTTGAGAAGAACCTGTGGCTTTGTGCGAGTGTGAGAGGAAGAAGCCAGTACGAGTGTGTTCCCAATGGCCATCACAAGGACATTTATTGCATCTCGAGATCCCTAAGGTCTCTGCTTTCTCTCATCGTTTACTAGCAACCTTAATTCTTTCAAATCGCAGTGAAAATGTCAAGTGCTTTGAGTATTTGTATCCCTTTGTAGCTTTCTCTTGCTGTCTGATTTGATGTGAATGCTGCGTCTGGTTGTGTGCTTTATTTTCTCCTTGTTACCACCCTTCTGTGTGAAAATGTGACTTTGTGCTAGTGAAGTCTGTGTGGGGGGGAGGAGGAGGGGGGGGACACTGAAAGTGTGTTGGAAGTTTGCACGTGAGCTCAGAGGTTGATGTGGTGAATGTTTGACAAGTTCCCATTGAAAGTTTGTGTTTGAAGTGGTTACGAATGCATTTTCTATGTTTTGTGAATCAAAGGGAAGTCTGAAATAAAAATTTGAATTTGACTAGGTATGATACGCTCTTGACAGTGACTTATTTCAGAAATTAATTGAACTGCCAACGCTTTAATTCACATGTATAGGGACCTCGGACATGGAAAGCCCAGGTTTTCGTCTGAATCCAGGTTGGAGTCAGTTACGCGGAAGATGAAGTGCCGGTGAAAACGACAGTGGAATTGCTGCAAGACTGCCTTAATCCTGAAAAGGATCTTCTCCACCTCACTAGCAAGAAACCGAGGACCATCCTAATATGAAATTTAGTTCACTGTCGAACCATACTCGACTATAATAAACTGAGGTATTATTTTTACGCCTACAGATGTCAGAATTAAGACCAAAGTTACACCTACTGTTTGGCAGTGATCATAACTTTGTCCTTTCCTTTTAACATGTGACACAAATCCTGCCTTCACTTTTGTCAGTGAATTGCTTTATTCTTTAACCTCCTAACAGCTACTGATTACTTGTGAAGTATTAACCAATAGTTTTTTTTTTTTTTTTTTTTTTTTTTCTCAATTTGGTCAGAAAGAATATATACACGGCAGGAAGTGTTCTTGTTATTTTGTTTACCTTGATTGTAAAGTGATTAAAAAAAACAAAACAAAATGTATGAGCTTACTGATTATCGAAGGGACGTTAACTGACTGAACATGCCAGCAGAAATTCACACCTTTTGTATTCAAATATTAGTATTGCATTGTAAAATAAACATTTTGAGTTTTTAATCTTCTGTCGTCTCTCAATGTAGATCAAATGTATTGTTTCTTGCTGGACTCCACCCGCGGCTGCAGCTGCTCTAGATCAGTGCCTTCGTCAGGTTTTCTTTGGGAGCTCAGATTTAGTCCTTTGTGTAAACTACGCTGAAGTGTTTTCATGCTGGCTGGTTGGTGGTTGTAGTTTCACTTATCTGCCTGTTGATGGTGCTTCTGGGCCATTTTTGTAGCTGGTGGGAAAACACACTTCCCAAGTTAACTTTTTATGTTTTGAAATCTATTCCGTATAACTTTGTGCTTGCAAGGAGTTGAGAGTTTTTGTGATTTGTCTTTGTATTTGAACATGTCTTTGCATGCCAAGGAATCTAAATGGGTAATTAGTAGGTCCTTAAAAAATATTTAAATTACAAAGCTTGCAAAGCGCCAACCTAAAATATATTCTTGATGGGCGTCTGAAGCTGCAGATATGAAAAACACTTTGTAATGATACTTTAGGAAATGGGTGTAAAATGTCCTATCTACCTGCGAACTGACGAGGTTCCTTAAAGGTTATTTTTGGTGTCAAATTATTTGAACTGAAAAGTTAACAAGATATGGGTATTATTTTCTATAACACTAAATTACAACCCCATTTCCCAAAAAGTTGAGAAGCTGTGTAAAATGTAAATAAAAAATGGAATGAGATGATTTGCAAATCATGTAAACTCATATTTAATGAAATATAGACCAACGACAACATATTGAATGTTTAAACTGAGAAGTATTATTGTATTATGAAAAATATGTGCTATTTTGACTTTGATGCAGCAATTGTGCAATTTATAGATGAAGCGACAAAATGTGTTCACAGAAAATGTTTTTTTTTTTTTTCGGAAATGTTCCTGAGCCCGTGCATTGATTTCCACCACAGAACGATGTCTGTATTTAATGCAGTGAGGACCAAAAGATCAAAGCCATCTCATATTGTTTTTTTTGTCCTTGTATTTCTCGAGTTTCTCTGAATCTTTTTATATTATGTACCATAGATAATGAAATTCCCAAACTCTTTGCAATTTTACCTCGAGAAACATTATTCTTAAATTGTGAAAGACAATTTAATGCAAATAGTGCATCAGAGTGGTGAACCTCTGCCTCTCTTTTTTTATACTCAATCATGTTACTGTGCCGTTGCCAGTTCACCTATTTTTTTTTATTTTTTTATTATTTTTTTTTAGCATTACACAACTTTTCCAGTCTTTTGTTGCCATTGTCACAATTTTTTTTTTTTTTAAATGTGTTGCTGCCATCAAACTCAAAATGAGCATACATTTTTCATAAAACAATAAAATGTCTCCGTTTCAGCATTTGATATATTGTCTCTGGCCTATTTTCAATCAAATATTTGTTTACGTGACTTGCAAATCATCACAATCTGTTTTTAATTTTACATTTTACACCGCCTCCCAACCTTTGGGGAAATTTTGGACACCTAAATGCTTTAAAGGTCTAGCGTTTTAATATGTGGTCAAACTGAAGAAAACCTTTTAGAGAACGCAGTTTTAACCTGTGTAGGCCACATATAGATCAAGTCCTGATCCGTTTTTATTATTATTTAAGAATAGTGCTAGTAACAGAAAAGATTTTCTCAATAATAATATATTCATATTATTATTATTGAGAAAAGGCAGCGGGGTCGTTAAAGTCCTGCGTGTTTCAAATAGGACAGACAGCAGAGTTTGAATTAATGTTCTTTCTTCCCATTGCTAGCAGCTTTAGGAGATCTACCAGTGTGGTCCGTCCACAGAAACGATCTGGTTTCTGAATCATGTCTGCCAGCTACTCACTTAGGAAATCCCCTGGATTCATGTATCCAAACTGTGGCGCAGTCATTCCTGAAAACATTTCCTCTCACTTTCTCCTTCCCTTCCTGCAGTTTCCAATGAAAGGCAAACTCTGGATCAACTTTGGTTTTATAGCTTTAAAATGTTCTTGCGAGTCTGCGCAGGCAGAGAGGAAGGTCCGCACACAAGGCAGCGCAACGAAAATAGGTAGGAATTTCTGAAACTGGGCCTCTCATTGTCCGACCGTACAAGAGTTATGCAAAAAAAAAAAAAAAAGCAGCAAAGAAAATCCCAGATAAGTCATCATAGTAAGACGACGTTGACAAAGGTACTATCACCTCTGATTGTGTGACAGTCCCTGTGTCTCATTGAGTCTCCGTCGTGTCTCTGACAGTGAACTCTAAAGAACTGTCTCATTATGACCGCTCTGCTCAAGTCTGCTGAAGATTTATTTTTGTTTTTTTTACCACTGCTGCCTGATTCAAAGATCCTCATTCATCAATGTTATCCAGTTGAGGTTACAGGGATAATTATATTTTTTCTTAAATTATATACTTTTTTTTTTTTTTTTTTTTAATTCTGTTTCAAAACAAGTAGCGGATCGCTCTTAAAAGTGCACACCTCAACTAAGCGTTCAACGTTTAAAGAGCAAATTTTATATTCTGTATATTTTTCTGATGCATTAACAAGTGCGAGGGAAACATTGTGAGAATCACTTAACTGATCCTGCTCACAGACGAACTAGGTTAGCGGTTGTATACACAAGAAGGCTTTTCCTTATTTGATCGCAGACAGAGAGACATTGAAGATCCTCTAACGATCTCTCTCTCTCTCTCTCTCTCTCTCTTCCGCCTCCTACTTCATTATACATCACCATGCTGTCTGTCTGTCTGTCTGTCTGTCTGTCTGGTGTCTCTTCCTGCTTTGTCTACAGATGACTCAGTGGTCTCGTCTTCCACCTGCTCCGTCGTCACTGAGCTCTGAAAGCCTCTCGTGCTCTGATGCAACTTCTGTATGAAAGGTCTCATTAAGAATGCAAGGCCTTAATTGTGGAGGACGGTCAGTCAGTGAACTTCACTTTATAAAAAAAACACACAAAAAAAACAAAAGGAGCAACCGGTTTATGATATTTGAACTGTAAGACACAGCATGTTAATGGCTACGTTTATAATGCTTTTGTCCTGCCGTGTTCCCATTCAGGATCAAAGCTCGGACCACGAGGAGTCAGACAAGGAGGTCCTTGAAGTGTCCCGAAGATGGACGAATTAGAAGCCTTGAAGTTAACGTCAATGGGGGGGGGGGGGGCAAATCCCCGAAGCTCTCGCAGCACGGGAGGGGGGGGGGGGGGGGGGGGGGGCACGGAAGCGCGGCTTTGTTTACGCTTTAACAGCAGGTGTAAGAACAGCTGTGACGCTCTCCCGTCAGGTACAACTCCCGCACCCTGCTGTGTGGGAGTGAAAGCACTCGTGTTGGCACATTTATTTCAGCAGCTGAGAATCAACCGACGAAGAGTTTTAGAGAGTGCAGCTGGGAAGAGCAGTCCTCGGAGGATTATATTCACGTTTTGATTTGGTTCTTAGACATTTGTTCACTGATCAATTTCTTGATTTTTATTTGACTTCCTTTCCCAGTTTTTACATGTATTCACTGTCGGAGCATCAACAGGTGTGACAGCACACAGTCATTTATATCAGTAACTCACTAGAAATGGTGCATTTTCTCTTATTTGAGTATGTTTTATGCCTTAGTTTGGAAATGAAGTGTCGACAATGACAGGAAATGAGGGGGAAGGAAGAAAGGGGAAGATATGCAACAGTCTCAGCTGGACGCCAGTCAGGATTTATTGCAGTTCATAGTCATTACTTTAACATAAAGGAAGCATGAAGCCAAAATATGCCAACAACTGCTCACCTCCGGTTGAATCTAACAGTTTCAGGTCTTTTAATCCGTCACGAAGCTTGAAGAGGAAACTCTTCTCACTATGTCAAAAGACAAAAGAAAATAAAGAAATCCTCAGTAAAGCTGCTGCATTCTGTGTATCGTGACAGAACAAAGAGAGAACACACATTTTTTTCAATGTTTCCCGTTGTAATTTTGAGGCTTCACTGTCGCATTTACTGTTTATTTTCACCCAAACGTGTTAATTAAATAATCTCTAACAATAGATTGCAGTCCAATAGAACAACCTTCAAAACTTGCTGCATTTGAATCTCTGGTCATTGTTAAGAAATTCACTAAAGTGGCAGCAGAGTCTGTTGCAGAGGCCTAGCCTACATTATGTTGTATAGCTTCATGTTAGTGTCCACCAAAACACTGAGGGGTTTGTTTTCTCTTTAACATGAGTTTCTTGGTAGTGAATTACTGTCATTGTTTAAAAAAGAAACATGCGTCAGTGTCCATGGGCCCCCTGCTGGACAACCACTGAAAGGACAACATGATACATTTCAGTGGACATTTCTCTTCAGGACCCCACGAACTGTAAATTCTCACATCCACTAAAATGGTTATATTAATAGTTCAGTCTCCAAGGCGGTTGTATCAAAAGTCCATCACAAATATTATGTTAATTCACATCCGTTGTGCAGCAACAGATTAAAACATTTTCAACCACTAGAATAATCCCATTATAGTGCCTTGCAGTCTTGTTGGACTTCTGCACTTTGTAGTGTGTATTAATGATGTCATGAATTAATGTCTTTATTTCCCTAATTCAGACGTGCATTGATACACACTGCGTGATCCATTGGCCTTTCACCTGTAAATCATGCATGCATATCAGGGCAGCTTCTGTAACGTGTTGCCTTATTTGAAGCTACACACAAACCCACCTCAATCCTGTTTACAGCACCCAGAGAGTAAGGACCATTCAAGCGAATTATAAAGGGATTGACATCTTTATTTAGCCTAATACAGCACAGTACATGGTTCGCCTTAATCCAGTGTTAACACCATGAACCCTGGGCCCAACATGACTGGTGAGCGATAGCCTGGCAGCCAGCATCACATCCAGATGGAGTCAACACTTTGCTGTTCCCCCTTCTCCTGACTATCACTATACCTAAACACACAGGAGGGGAGAGAGTTTACAACACACACAAACTATGGTTGCACTTCGATAAATAAAACTGCAGCGAGTCTTTGAGAGGAGTAAAAAGTTGGATGAAAGTGATTGTTGGGTGGGTTGGTCTCAAATGTTCAGGTTAGAAAAGGTGGAATGTGTCATCCTCGGCCTTCCATCTTGTTGGGTTTTTTGTGTTTTTTTTTTTGTTTTAATGGTGAAGCTTGTCCTTAAGCATTATAGGATGAAGAGGAGACATTTCCACCATGGCCTGTCCAGTTGGTGTGGATGAAATGACCGGGGTCTGAAAGCAGCTCGTATGTGTGGGCTCCAAAGTAGTCCCTCTGGGCCTGGAAAAAAAACAAAACACCATGTTCACTTTCAAAATAAGAATGCAGCTCATGATTCATTTCAGTACCGTTACACCAACAGATATTAAATCTACAAAGACAAAAAAAAAAAAATGAATCAAACCTCACATTTAAAACCAAAAATAATTGGCATTTCTGCTTGATCATTACTCAAAAATTGGCAATATTTTTCTGCTATTCATTTATATACACAGACACAGAGCGAGTCAGGGTAGTTCCAAACGCACAGTTTACACCAACAGGCTCTTAAAGCCTCCAGATCCCAACAACACACACAGCTACACGCGATCTTTTTTAATCCGTGACACGTCAGCACTCGGCCATATGCTCAGTGATCACTGCTCTGCAGCTTCCACACCGTCGTCTCACCTGCAGGAGGTTGGCAGGCAGCTTCTCGTGTCTGTAGCCGTCATAGAAGGACAGAGCTGTGGTGAAACAGGGCATGGGGATGCCATGCTGGACTCCAGTGCTGATTGTTCTGCGCCATGACTCCTAAAGCAGTAAAATGGAGTTCAGTTTGTGTTTATGACAGACAATCTTCACAGGGTTAACTCGGTTTCTAGTGACCAAGACTTGAGCAGATTCAAACTACATTCAGTCTAATCAGCTCAAGTCGTTTCCAGTTTCATTCTTGCAGGTCTCATGTCTGTTTGACACTATGTGGAATACCTGCTGAATCTATGTGGACTCACAGTCGGCTCTCATCATCTTTGTGTTTTTGATGATGAGAGAATGAATTGTGAAGAGCAGAAAAAAAAGAAAAAAAAAAGACATTTATGGCTCCTCTGTAACCGGTTTATGCTTAAGCTGCTGCCAGTGCTGACGTTTCCTCTTTACTTGGGCTGTTTGGGTTGACTCAAGTCTGACTGCCTTCAGACAGTTTAGATTAAATGTATCCTTTCCTCTTAATAACAATGTGAAGAGAAGTCACCAGACTCGAGTTTGAAAATGACCTGTCAAAAATCTCACACTACTGAGGATGAAGCAAACGAGAGGGACCGTTGCTTCACTCGTTCCTTTTCAAAAAAAAAAAAAAAAAAAGAGGAAACAACTTTACTTCGTGTCTTTGCCAATGTGTGTGTTGCAGGTTGTTGTTCAGCCACTTCCTCCTTCCTCATACCTGACAGTCCTGCACAGCGTTACTGAAGAAATTGTCCAGCAGTAAGTTCTGCAGCTTGGCGTCCCTGTCGAACGCTTCTTTGATTTTACCCAGGAAAACGCTGCGGGGGAGGAGAGACAGCAGTGTTAGCAAACAGAGGGAACAGGGAAATAAGAAAATTAATTATTATCTACATTTAATTACAACATACTGGTGATCAAACCTTCAGATAAGCTCAATGCTCTTTGAAAACCTACTCCCTGCTGGTTGGCCAGTGACTACACTCCAAGTCATACAGGGTGTTATATTGTATTTAGGATTACACAATGTCTGTCAGATTACACAAAGCAAACTAGTGTCACTAACATTATTTCCTCATTCTTCTCTCAATCTGATTTTATAGGAAGGGTCATATTTTATTTTTACAGCATTACAACACGGGGCAGTAACAAAAACATCTTTATAACTTTTATGGCTCCGCATCAAGATTTTTTTCTTACAGACTAAAAAGAAGACATCATGCAACTAAAATCCCAAACGGTCAAAAATTTTAAGTGAATTACATCAACGAGAACTTCTTTTATTCTTCTTTTTTTTTTTTTTTCCAAGAAGTTCTTTCTCAGACAACCTGACCACTTTTTTCACCATCAGTGTCGAAGCGCTTTGCACAAGACGGCAGTGAGGCAAACTTTAGAAATGAGGACACATGAGGTTAAAAGTACCTTCGGATGATGCAACCTCCTCTCCACATCAGAGCGATGCCTCCGTAGTTCAGTGTCCAACTGAATTCTTTGGCAGCTTGCCACAGCAGCATGAAACCCTGTGCGTAGGAAATGATCTTGGAGGCATAAAGGGCCTGTAGGAAAAAAAAAAAAAAATGAAGTTTGTTCTTTTATAAATGACATCATTTGAAATACATACAGGTCACAGTAAAAATTAAAAAAGTGAATTTTACATTTATAAATGTAATAGGAGGCAGCTAAAACTTGCAGTTCTGTGCTGCAGATTGGTTACAAATGTTTGTATTAATAGTTTTAATTACCGCCGCACCGCTTGTTTAAAGAGAAACACTTTTTCAGAGCTGCTGCAAAAATTTAATTGCAGTTTTAACCTAATTAACTGTGGCTCTGTTATTTTTTTTTTTTTTTCTCCTCATCTCCTGTGGTTTGCAGTAATGGTGCCTTTTTACGTCACATGTCTGAATATACGAATGTGGACCAAACACTGCTCCTGTGGCGCGTGAATGCGGGACCAGGGCGAAGCTGCAACGTTTTTGAGACGGTATTTCAAGTTGCGTCACTTCATCAACATCAGCACCCGAGTTACACACATTTTTTTCTGGCGTTTCACAACAGACTTCAGACTTGAACAAAGAGAGCACGTCCAAATTTCATGTCCAAATTTTGGAGAACAGAAAGAAGTCCCAGGGAGCGATCTGGCAAGTAGGGATGGTGGGGAGGAACGATTGTGTTGTTGAAGGTGAGAAACTTGCTTATTTTCATTGCGGTGTGGAGCAGGCACCGAGTGCCATCGTGGCGCAGTTCAGATCGCTTGCACTGAATGTTTTCCCCTTAGGAACCTCAGAGCGTCACAGTAGAACTCGGTGTTGACAGTCTGACCTCTGTGGACGGATTCACGGCGCACAGACCTGTAAATGTTAAAGAAAACCCACCTGGTCGTGGGCCTGAGCTGATGCAGCTTTTTTACGTGACGTTCTGCCCCTCTTGAAACACGAATACTACTCAAACACCTCGCCTGGCTCGTTGCCGCTGTTCTTAGGAAGCATTTCAAGGGTTTATGTTGCCGATTTCCAAAGTTTTAAAAGCAGGCGCCTCCAGACCAGTGGTCACAAAAACGTGTGAAAATCAGATGCTGATGTTGAACAAGCGCCATGACTTGAATTACTTCCTCAAAAAGGTTATAACGTCTCTCTGCTCCGTGCACATCACAGTGCTGCGCTGCACTCGCAATGTAACAGGAGCAGTACATGAACCTTTTGATTTCCCCTCATATGTACCATGTTTCAGTGCCTCTCGACAGATGTGTTTTTAAACTGCTCCACATGCTTTACGTGGTGTACATCATACTGCGTGTTCTACCTTTCTAATGTCCTCCAGGAAGGCAGCCTTGTTGCCGCTGAATTTAACCCCCTGTGGCCCTGAAAGGCTGCGGCTGGCCTCCACTCTCTCATCCTTCAGAGAGGACAGGCATCTGGCAAAGACAGCCTCCCCTGAGACACAGAGAGGGAGGGGGGGATGGAGGGAGGTAGGGAGGGAGGATGGAAGGGGGATGGAAGGGGGATGGAAAAAACAGAGGCAGACAAACTTAGCTCTCTGCACACATCACATGATTTGAGCATTACACAAAAAAACAGAGCAGTACACATAGAAAGCAAGACAGTAATTTAGATTTCCCCGAAACCTCTAATGACAATTTATTCCACAGTAGCCAATGCCAAGTCACCGCAACACTATGCTGTCGGAGACCGTGACCAAGCATGACTCGGCGGTATTTATAATCCTGTTTTGAGGCAGGTGTGTCAACCCTACATCGGGAAAAGAAAAAAACCTGTCGTTTCCCTCCCACCGTGTCAAGACAAGAGGGGAAAAAAAAAAACCTGTTGGGTCAGCATGACTTGCTAAAAGAAAAAGAAAAGAAAAAAAACACCACAGTGTGGTGATGCAATGGATTGACAGAAACTGTAGTGAACTCCAGTAGCGAGGAATGTTATCCCTACTGGATCAGAAATCAAGCCATGTGCACTGTACTGCTGCATGCTGACGGGCTCAGTTCTTACACAATGAAGCCTTTTGTTTCTGCACTCATCTCTGGCACAAGGGGACCTCCAGCAGTGTCAGGGACCGAGCAAACCAAACTCATTTTTCTCTACTACCATAACACTCAGGTGCAGCACCAAAGAGCTTTTTAACAACACTTAAGCCACTGTAAACTTTGTTTGTTGACGATTACTTTTATGGCTGAAAGTGCATTTTATATTTGTCTAAGATTAGGTGAAAATACATAGGCGTTAGTCAAATAACTGCCCATCACTACCACGGCACATAAACCCTCCAGAAACCAGGGAAAACCTTCGCATACATCCGATATGACAGTCCAGACTGCGTTACAAAATATCTACATTCAAATTTTCACATAGTCCACCCCATTAGTCTCTTCAACTTCAACCACACACACCCTAAAAAAAGGTGGACATCCACTCTGCAGAGCTGAGCTCACGACACCCGTTTGAATATTAATCTTGCTGGTTGCCATCCACGGCTGTTTCTAAAACAGTCGCAGCAAACACCAAAGCCAAATCCCCCTTAAGAGATGAGCTGGCAATCAGAAAAGCCTTCAATCTTCTTAGGGGCAGCCACGTATTGATCAGCGTCTCTAGAAGAGGCTCACGGGCCAAGCGGGGTGTTTGTTGACTGAAAAAGCTAAACATTAGCCCAGTGAACGGGTTCCATCAGGGCCTCCTGCCCTTTAATTTGGCAACACCGCCTTTACAGGTGTGATGTAATGCCTTTTGCCACATTATAATGACAAAGACTTTTTTACTGGAAGCAGACAGCAGAGAAGGAAACAAGATACTTCCTCATCTACAAGTCTTACCGATCAAAGTGACAGGTGTGCCGTACTCGAGGGCTGAGACGGCCGTCCACTTCCCCGTGCCTTTCTGTCCGGCACTGTCACGTATCTTAGGCAGCAGATGTGTACCGTCAGAGTCCCTGTATTTAAGGATATTGGCTGTGATCTCAATCAGGAAGGAGTCCAGCTCTGTCTTGTTCCAGCTCTCGAAAGCCTGCAGGGAAATGAAATACACTCAACCACATTGTTTCTTTGTTTTAGTTCGTATCACGTGGTAAGATTTTTGTGAGAAAAAATTGTGAGAATTATGTTGTAGAGGTACAACACAAACAAACAAACACACACACACCTGTGCCATCTCATCGTGGTCCATACCCAGAACATCCTTCATCAGGTGATAGGCCTCGCAGATCAGCTGCATGTCTCCGTACTCAATGCCATTGTGGACCATTTTCACAAAATGACCAGCACCCTCATCTCCAACCTTCCCAGGCAACGCAAGATATTTGTAAGAAGACTTCACATAATAATACCTACTACATCCTAAATAAGCATCAACATAAACACCATTCAAAAATAAACCCTACTCACCCAATCACAGCAGGGCTCTCCTGTCCCGACCTTGGCGGCGATGCCCTGGAAGATGTCTTTTATGTGTGGCCTGAAAAATAAACAGCAGCAAGTGTTCAAATTGATTAACGGACACATGAACCTTCACTGATATTCAGCTTTAACAGGTCACACGCATGTTCAGATGAATCAGTACTACTGCGACAGACTCACCAGGCCTCTTTATGTCCCCCGGGCATGAGTGAGGGTCCGTATCGTGCCCCCTCCTCTCCACCACTCACTCCGCTGCCAACAAACAGCAGGTTCTTCTCTTTCAGACTCTGGCACCGCCGCTGTGTGACAGAAACACATCAGAACCATGAGGATATCCTCAGGGAGGAATACAGAGCTTCTGCTAAACAATGATTCTGGATGACTTACTGTTGTGTCTCTATACTCGGAGTTGCCTCCATCGATGATGATGTCCCCGGCCTCAAGGAGAGGAACCTGAGAAAGAGCAGATGAAGCACAAAGCTGATAAGTCTAACGGGGCAGGATGAAGATTTTCCACAACTATTCTCAGATTTCAGTTCAAACTACCGACCAGTTTGACAATGAAGTCATCCACAGCCTGTCCGGCCTTCACCAGCAGGATGATCCTCCTGGGCTTCTTCAGCTTGGACACCATGTCCTCCAGGGACTCGGCTCCGATCACCTTGGAGCCCTTGGCCTCGTTCTGCAGGAAGTCGTGCACCTTGGACACGGTTCGGTTGTAGGCGCAGACCTGTTGGAGAGGTATTATTGAGTGAAACGGAAGGGAAATTTGTTTTTCCAGGAGTGGTGGAGATAAACACGGAGGCCATCATCTTACCACGAAGCCGTGATCGTTCATGTTCATGACGAGGTTCTGGCCCATGACGGCCAAACCAATCAGGGCAATGTCTGCTCTGTGGAAACAATAATCACATTTTAGTGAGGGCCTGATGGGCAGCTGGCCTCAGGCCGAACACCAACCAGCACTGGTACAGCTTCCTATTGTGAACCCATCAGTTTAATGTAGTTTTACCACAAGTAAAATGTTCACATGGACTTCAGAATCTACACTTTAAAGCTGCCTGTCATTTCCCAGAGTACATAGCAATCTCTGTGTCGGTCATCCCGTTTAATTTACACGTCAAATATCATGCCACAAATGTCTACTAAACACTGAAGCTGGATCACAAGACAAGAGCAGCGTTTACACCAGCTGACATAGAAGAGAAAACACGACAAGTGATTTAACCCCATGTATCAGCTACAACTTCTCCACCTCCTCGTCTGTCTACGGAAGTGAAAACTCAGCAGAGAACTTACTTTGCCATCGTGATCTGTGGGAAAGTAGCTGGAAGGAAAGTGTCCAAATGATAGTGAGTCCAACACGGTCCTTCACTCCACTCGCTTTTCACTTCCTCGTTCGCCTCTAAAGTTGACGAAGAAGCTTACGTACGCCCACGTAGAGTATTCACCAATCAGAGGGCGCCGACGAAGTGAAGCGATGCTGGTCGCGGTTTCTGATTGGTGTAGGATCCTGAGCAGAGGTAGCCGTTCTCCCATTGGCTGATCTGGCAGTCCCTCGTGACACGTCAGCGCACGCACACACACACACACACACACAACACGAGTATAAATGGCGACTTATAGCAGGAATATATATATATATATATATATATATTATGTATATAAAATGACACGTATTGTAGAACTCGATGCAATTAACACTTTAGGTTAAAAAGCAGTAACTCTGCTGCTTTGCGCTCCGACTGCTCCACATTAAACACACTGCACAGCGCAATCATTTGTTTCTATATGAACCATTTATGTTCAGATTCAGCATCAATAGTAATGCACCGATAATACATTGACAAAGGTTAAACGTACTATTTGGCTTACAAAGACGCAGTGTCACGTTTAAGATGTTAAGCAGTGTGATTTAAACACTTGATTACCAAAGAAATAAAATAGGCAAATCTCACACACAAAGCAAAATGAGAGCAATGTAATATAATGTGCATGAATGTAGAAATATATATATATTTTTCTGTATCCCTGATGAATCATTTCACAAGCCATGGACTGGAAACCACTATACCAAACTGTGATGGTGGAGTCAGACATTGACTGGGGTTGTGTACTTAAGTACATATTTGAGGTCAAAGTAAAGCTTCATGGAAATATGGGTCGAATGAACAAAACTGAGTATTGGACATTAAATTAGGAAATGTGAAAACTTGACAGCATGACTAACTAAAAGCTTAATATCAACTGACGAGGTCTCAAGTCAGTCCTGTTCGGTCAGCTGATCATAAAGACAGTCTCCTTATCAAAATGCTATTTTCTGGTGGTTTTTAAGGTTAATTAGGACCCAGAAGCTCTGGATCTACAAGATGTAAATTATACTAAATACGCACACCGATACTACTTTCTTCTGCCCTCTAAAAGTATTTCTTATCACTGAAGGAAGAAAACCAAAAACACCAAACCTTTTTCTATCGTCTTATTTTCATTCAACATAAGATTTCCCAGAGTTAATAAACCACGCTTAATTGCTTCTTCTAGTGACTGGAAACCTGTGGCAGATCACAGGAAACTTACTGGGCACTAAACCAGTTCAATGTCAGAACATCTTTTCATGCATGATTAGGCAGAGGAAGAGGAGGAGGAGGAGGAGGAAGAGGAGGAGAGTCTCTGAGGGTAAAGAATACAGATTACTGCAGGGAGGCTTTTTGTTGTTGTTGTTGTTCAGTCCTATAAAAAGTCTTTTCAAACAGCTTTATTAGTCATGCAATTGCCTGAAGACTGAACCCAAAGTTAGACAGAAGAGAGAAGGGGAAAAAAAAATAAATCAAAATAAAAAAAAAACACTGAGCAGGAGAGAGGAGAGGTTAAAGGGAGGGACAGAAGCGAACTGCTAAACTAGCGAATATGAAAAAGCACGTAAAGTGTAAATAAAAGCGAGACATTTAGCGACACCGGTGCTTGAGTGGAGCACGTGTGTATTGAAGCGGACATTAGTCGCTGAGCAGAAATAATTTAACGTTGTGCGAACCGAGATACAAAAACATGGACTCGTGCACGGCTGCACAGCGAAGCTCGACGCGACAGACACCGGAAGTGACACACTAGGCTTACCTTGACGTCAGACGTAACGCACAGGATCCTGGAGTAACAAGGACGGCATTAACACGAGGCCTTTTATCTTGTATTTTACTTCAAATATTGCAACAAAAGCACATTTTAAAAATTTAAATATACCATGCTCATTGTGTTATTACTGAATTTAAATTAAAACAAATATATATATATAAATATATGTATTTATTTATTTTTTTAATATCTTTTATAAACAATATATCATTGTTTAACTATGTTTTAGTGAAATAATGAAAGGTTATTGTGAAAAGTTGTGTACAGACCTAAAGTCTCACTTTTTTGAAGCTACTAACACTATATAATATTGACTTTATTAATCCCACAGTGGGGAAATTCGGTAATATGCACATTTAACCTTAAAGATATCACCTGTTACTATGGTAATCCGGAGGATAGAGCTTTAAATATCTGATTGATTTTCTCGCTACACATTTTTTTAAATTACAAACAGAAATCTTTTACGTTTCTTACGTTTTCACCTTTCCCCCTAGAACTAAATTTTCCACTTAAATCGCTCAGTTTATTAAACAACAACCACATAATAATGTTTTTGGAATACTATAGAACTGTTTATATTTGTGTATATACTATAAGTACTACCGCTTTGTTTTATGTCAGTTTTCTGTAGTGCTTTCTTTTTATGATCTTCTTTCATATTCATATCATTCACATTTAGTTTGTATATGCCACTACATTTAATCTTTGTTTATTTTTGTATATTTTCATTTTGTCTATATATAATCAGAAAATAACACATACAGCATGTAGTAGGCCTTAATGCTCTATTGTAAAATGTTTATCAAAGTAAAACATATTTTGTGTTCCTACCTTTTGATTTAGATATGCTCCAAAATGTAAAGGGTTCTTCCTTGGCCCAGGCTTGCACCCTGCCATAAAGCTCTATGAAAATCAGGCAGGTAGTTTGCTTACAAACAGACAAATAAATAAATGGCACCGAAAAACATAAACTCCATGGCGGAGGTAACAACATGATGGAAGCTCATTTCTGCAGACAAACAGAATGAGTGCCAAGTTAAGAATGATGAAATTAAAGATATGGTAAAATGATAAGATGCTGAGTCATGACTATAAGTGAAACTGTTTCCTTTTTTTTTTTTTTTAATTAAAAAAACAAGATATTAAGTTGTAAAGTGTCCAAATGTTTACTTTTTCATTCAGAGGGTTGTAATCAAGTTAATCTTACTATGAGTATTTTCATTTTTCTACTTCTCAAAATCAAATGTCGTCTTCGACAACTCACATAGAGGGAAGCAGTGACATGTAAAAAGATGCTGAGTGATGCTGAGCACAAAGGAGAGAACAAACAGGCACCACATGTTCTGCTAATGCACAGTTTGCACTTTTATTGTTGCCTCATTCACTAAACAGTTCAATGGTGCAAGATTACCATACACAGAATTAGGATATCTGCATGACACATCTATGCTATACAGCGAATGGATTATAATTATTACAAATACAGTAAACATATTTACATTTTAGTTCAAGCTCCATACAACACAGATATTTACAAAATAAGTATGAAAATGAAACCAGTCTGACAAATAATGTACAGTGTTAATGTTTGTCTTTTTTTTGTTTTCTTTTCTTTTGGTGAACAAATCCGAAAGTGAGTGCCGTTAACTGATATTAATTGTCAGAGGGGAAAATGGAAAATATCATGGCTAGTTTTTGTTTGAAAGGCATCAACGGAAAACAAGAAAGTGTTGAGTTGAAGAAAGACACCGTCACAAACGATAGTATACTGTCATTTTAGATGTCACTAGCTACTTTGTATTATATTCCCTGATATTAGAAAAAATAAAATGAGTTAAAAAACAAAACAAAAAAAACTTTATTTTGATAGATGGCTGCTAGCACGAGTAATGAGCATGAGGAAATATCCTTCAAAACAAAAGCAAGACTTTTGATTCACTCAAGCCACGCTCTGATAAAGAGGAAGCACTAATGTAGCTCACCTCCCCTGAAAAGGTGCAGTGTGTTACATTTTAGGTCTCTTTTTCCTTTTTTTAACGATGAAAAAAAAACAAAAAACCACATCTTAATCGTACATTCGACTCTCCCGGGTCAGACCAGAAGAGGCTGCCGCACCATTGTTTTGGTTCTTTATGAGTAGAGCAACTAAACCGCACACTTTATTTGACCAGTTAGTTGAACCTTTTATTAATATGTGCAAAGAGCTGCAAACTAATATATACATTGCAAACAATAAATACACAATCCAAAATAATATACCTCTGCAAATGAGTCGCTGACGTGAAAACGTTTGCTCTGACAGGAGCTCATATCACTACGTGCCTCTTCACGTTGAGGTGCTGCACTGTGAGCCGCGATCAGTGCATAGATTTTGTTTTCATGTTCTGTAACAGACGAAACGTTTTCTCAGAAAACTATGAATCAGCAGATTTTTGTTTCGCTCACCAGCAGGCTGGCTGACCCGAGGGCAGTGATACTGTGCAGTCATCATTTGTTTTCACATTTTATGTCACCAATAACAGGCAGCAGGTACCCCCTGTCTCTACACCTTAATGTCCCTTTCATATAATACAGTAGGCGAACTGCTGGTTGGTCGGCCAGAGTTTATTGATGCCCGTTTGTACTCGAACACAGATGCACCATTTCTAGAGACAGAGGCACCACAAATGCACCTGGAGTCAAATATATCCCATGCAGTGCGACGTGTCCAGAGCAAATATTTTCACGAACAACATCAGAAATAAAATCTTTGAATATGTCGTCCCTTTAATATCACTTCTTTTTTTTTTATCTAGTAAACATCTTGAGAAACAGCTATCATCCAGTGTAGCCCTGATATGTGCTATCATTGATCCTGATATAATCCTGTGATCTGCCTTCGTCTTGCTATAGATACGTGTTAATGTGCAAAATAAGGTTAAACACTAATAGATGTTGGTTACAAATAAAGAAATGAACATGTTACATGTTAACATGTCATAGAAAACGTCACTACGGAATGATCAAAAGCATGAGAGAGAAAAACAATCCAGAAGGTTAAGAATAAAAAATAAATAAAAATACTGCCAAAACAATGAGAGTTAGATGAGTTAAGAGGTGTTAATTCAAGAACGCAAACAGAAAGTGAACACGTGGCGACCCTGTGGTGCTGCTGAACAGTGAGCACTTCACTTTAGAGGTTTCACCCGACACTGGTGTGACAGTGAGGGGAGTCATGGGACTGTGTCATTGAAAGCTTCATCAGCTAACTACTGGCGTCAAGGCTAAAAGAATGCAGCTGCATTCTGTTCCTTACGTCTTCTTCCCAATCTCATCGTGTTTTGTTTTGCCCTTCGGTGTCACAATTACGTGACGGTCAGATCAAATATTAGCGAATGTTGAGAGGCTCTCTGGGGGTCTGAGGCTCAGCATGTTAGTGTCTTAAAATGAGAGTTAACTACCACGCTGATCCCAGAGCAGACTGTATGTACAAATGAAATTCGCTCTTTAGAGTGCTGTCCATCTTCCTCCTCACAATCCTCCTCCTCCTCTCCTTGTTACCCTGTTTTTTTTTTTTCTTGAGATGAAATAGCAAAAGGACAAATATCTGCAAATCCTGCGGGAATAATCCATCCTCATGTTTTCACTGCAGCGATATGAATTCATATTCATATGTTTTTGCTTGTTTTGTGCAGTTAGCATGTTTTTTGGACGTTGACACAAATGCGCGAGTATTTACTCACTCACTGACTGACACTGGCACTATCGGGATGGGTGGGGGTCGGGGCGGCGGGGGGGGGGGGGGGGGGGGGGTTTGGATTTGGTGTATGTACACAGACTGAGGAGTGGGATTTAATATGACATGGATGACGGTGGGAATCCAGTACTGCCCTGATGTCTCGCTGAGATGGGACCTGAACAAAATTGTGTTCACGTTTGGAGTTTTTGTTTTGGAGACGGTTCGGGGAGCTCGAGTCTGCTTCAGGAAGAGACAGCGGCCTGATGAAAGTCTTGCAAAGAAAATAAAAGAACCTCTATACTTATTAGCAGCAATAGTTCATGTAGCAGAGCAGAAACTAACACATCACTTGGAGATATTTGTAAATTTTTCCTTCATGATTTTCAACTGTAGATTATCTGATTTATATCTTCTTTTTTTAAGTAAGCAAACCTGGTCTTCTCCTGAGGACTGCTGCAGTTACCATGCAAGCATCTTATTAAAAAATAATAAAATAAAACTCTTTTTTGGGAGACAAGTAACACTGATAGAGACATTTTGTTTTTACAGATGATTGGCAAACTGAAAATAAGTGGTCAGAAAGAACAATTTCTGAAGAGTCGTGCACACACAAGTAGACTACTACAACATGCTACTAGTTAGGGAGTTCGGGAATGACAACAAAGCGTAACAAAAATCAGACCCCAACATTGTCATTAAAAACAAAAACACAAAAAGCTGAGGGGGAGGAGGTGGGGGGGGGGGAGAGAAAGAGAGAGGCGGAGAGCTAACGTTGGCAGAGGGTTGCTGCTGGAGGGAAGGCGGGGAGGCAAACTTCTCTGGAACTGAAACTCTTAGTCGCATGAAAGGAGACTTAAGCCACAAGTCTACTTACAAGAGAAAACCGTCAAGAATCACAATGATTAATAAGTGTTAACACTTGGTATGTTCAAAGGCTTTTCAGAAAGAATGGAAGCCGTGGTTTCCTGTGTGCTGCTCCATTCTCAGTTCTTGATCAGGCCGCTGCGCCTCCTCGCCAGCTTAGATCTGCGGGAACAGCAGGAGTTTACGACACGATGAGATGAAGAAAAAAAAACGCAGCTTCTG
The DNA here is from genome assembly GCF_022577435.1 of Embiotoca jacksoni. NCBI lineage: Eukaryota > Metazoa > Chordata > Actinopteri > Embiotocidae > Embiotoca > Embiotoca jacksoni. The sequence continues at coordinate 8,519,015 of NW_027185447.1, forward strand.
AAGACTGTAGAGCTGCTGCATGTTGAGAGCAGTGTGAGAGAAGTGTGTGTGTGTGTGTGTGTGTGTGTGTGTGTGTGTGTGTGTGTGTGTGTGTGTTCACCTTATCGTTCCTGCTAGCAGAGGATTAAAAGCGTAGAGCCAGTCGTTCATGTCTTTCTCGTTGTTGGCCTGCAGGAGGATTCCTCGATGTTTTGTGCACACAGCAAACGTGTTGGGAGTCTGAGAAGAGGAGGTCAAACATGTGTCACGCTGCACGTATTCAGGGTTCGCCGTCAGATGAAATGCACGCACAAACAAGGAGGGTGGAAAGTGTTTTAAAGTGGCGGCCGACGTTCGTTTTTCCACATTTTTGTGAAAAACCTGCAGAATAACCACCTTATATGTAAAATGACAGACTAATGTAATAACAAACATGAGCTGCGCATGTTGTGCTTGGATGTGCTGATAAACCTGATACAGCACTCTCTCTCCTGCCAGCTTGACACCCACCTTGAGCATGGCCTGCTGGTCCTCACTGTATTCCACCTGCGCTGTGGAGAGGTTGAGGACACCTCGCTCCACTGGGTCCTTGTCACTGTTGTAGATGAAGACGTAGGGCCGGCGAACAACCACAAAGTGCTTCACCCACGAGTTGGAGCGTGGCTCCATGAAGCTTAAGAAACCCTTCTTGGACACAACGGATCTAAAAAGGAGAGGGAAAAAAAAAAAAAACGTAAAATGTGGGGTTTTCTTTTAGGGAGTGTTTGTTTTTCTGAGGAAGAATCAGATCGTTTTAGTTTGCAGTTGAAATCATCCAGGTTTGGTAAATTCAATCAATTCACATGATTTCTGCTTGAATTAGAAAACAGGATTATGTCCTTGTGTTTGGGCTGCGAGTTACGTTTCATGTTGACTTCGTTTTGATAACACTACTGTACACAGAGCCAAGAAGTTAAGCTAAAATAACGGAAAAAGAGCGAACACGGCATAACTCACCCCGGCCTCATTTCTTCAATATCAGGCACCAAGTTGAGGAACTCATTCTTTCCAGCACGTGCAAGGTAGGAGGTCTCTAGAGTGGGAACCATTGGGAAGTTCTCATAGTCTGAGCAGGAAGGACTGGAGGCACGAGAGCTGTTCTCTGGGGTCCTGAGAGACGAAGCACACTGAGTTAGCATCATGGTGACAACTTGTCAGTAAACACAACCTTTATATACTTATTGTGTTTTGACTGAAAGGGACATTTTATACAGACATCGGTAGATGTAAAGAAACAAAGTTTTACTTCTGGTCCATGGAGCTACAGCGGGAGTCAGACAGAGAGGGGCAGGTGGAGGAGGGGGTGAGGGTGGCACTGCTGAAGCTGGTCACTGATGGGTCACGTCCGATGGGGGAGATGTCCGACAGCTGCAGTGAAAAGCAACAAGAGAGGAGGAGTTCAATACAATGACTTCCGAGTGAGAGAGTGTGGTCACTTGTTAGTTGTGTGTCAGTGTAAAACTATCAAAATAAAGAGAGACGTGTGACACAGAGGTTCAATTTGTATTTCTTTGTATAATTTCTCACCTTGCAGTCACTAATACTGTTGACCACCTGGTTGTATTCACTGTTGAAGGTGTGTGTCAACAGGCGCAGGCACTACCAAGACAACAAGGTGGAGACTGGTCAGCTCATAGCAGAGGAAGAGAGGCAGCCGTTACCAGCTGTGCAACAAAGAGAATATCATCACCATCGATATATAATAACAAAGACTTTCATCTCACCCTGGTAGCCAGCTCCTTCTCACGATCCACCAGGCTCTCGATGTCAGTGGAGTCGTAGCCACTGCTCTCGCTGGGCGTGATGGCGCTTTCAAAGGTGGTGCTGGAGATCTGCGAGGAGATGGAGGTGGAGGTGGACAGGGTGCCGCAGCTCATGCTGGGGGACAGCGACTCGCTCAGGGACTTGGTGGTGGGAGCTGTTGCCACTGGAGCCGCCTCTCCCAGCTTCTCCCTCAGCAGGAGGAGGTGACGGGTCTTCTCCACCTGGACGAATGACAGCGGAAGGGCGAGGGGAAGTTAAGTTTCAACTCCAAGAGAGAAACAGTGTGTATTTGAATTTAAATGTTGACTTTTCTCCTTTCAGTGGGATATTAGGCAGCGAAAAAGAGCAGGAGAAACTAAGTATGGAAAGGTTTAGAAGGTCAAAGCTTTTTAAGCTTTTTAAGATCCAACCTCATGCAGCTGCTCCATTTTCTCCAGCTCCCATTGGTGTTCCAGGATGAGGCTGTCTCCTCTGGGCCTCCAGCCGGCCAGGTTCTCCTCTCCACGCACATAAGCCACTGATGTGTCCAGGATCTTCCTCCTCCTCCGCTGCATCCCTGCTCAGGACAAAAGTTCTCATTAAGATGAAGTTCTTCTCAGAGGAGGCATGATAAACCTGTCACTTGTCTTCAAACATGTTTAAGGTTTGGTCTGCTCACCTGGGCTTCCGGTGTCAGACATCTTGCACAAGCTCAGCTCGTAGATGCCAGTGACTCGGTTGCTGTAATGAAGCAGAAGAGGTTCTGTTCAAGGTAACTGTGTAACATGGCAGAGATGCTGTTTGTTGATAAGAATATGATATAGCTGGCAGCCTGCAGCCTTACCAGTCAGGTGTTTTGGAGTATCCACTCCCAAAGAGGTTCCTAAGAGAACGGGGAGGGGAGATCTTGGCGTCTCGGGAGTAGAAGACCATGCAGATGTCTTTTGTAATAATGGCAGGCTGGATGCAGTGGTCCAGCTGTGGAGAGGAGACACAGGAAGTATGTTAGCCATGCTGACACCCAGAGAGGTAAACTACAGAGCCCACTGCACACATGTACATCTCAGTAGAAAAGTGACTGACCTCCAGATATGCAGACAATGTCATGCAGATCTTCTCTCCATAAGGAGTGACTCGGTTTAGCAGGAGGGAGTTGTGCAGGGAGCTGTCCCACACTGCCTCAAAGCGATAGAAAGTCCTGAAAAATAAACAAGAAACACAGATAAATTTACTCTCACACCGTTATTTATTTCTACTTGGTGCTTGACAAACATTCGAGCGTGTAGATTCTGTGTGGATAACAACAGCAGGGTGTCATTTCGTGAAAGAACTTGTAGTTATAGTGAGTCAGTTGTCAGTCTGGTAAGGACGTGAGCACCACCCTAACAGTTCAGGCAGTGAACACTGTGCAGTGATTGAAGTGGCCCTCACACACACTAGGGATCAGCCGAGTCATGACAAGGTGTGAGGAAACACACTGAAGTGAGACCTTGACAACAGACACAATGGGAGTGTCAGGCGTCAGGGTGGTGATAAGAAGAACCGTTCAGTATGTCATGTTAAAGTCCTCATAGAAATAATGGGCTTCAAAGGATCAAGACCATCAGACTACTTTACAGATATATGAAACAAAAGGAACCTTTAATTTACTGCTACTGGTAAAGCTCTGTATAAGTTCACAGTGTTCCAGTTTTTGGCAGCAGGGGGCATTCTCACCCACAGTCTGAGAGAAAGAACTGCTGGTGCCTCATTGGCCTTGGTTGTTATTGAGTTCAGACTCAGTGAAAAACAGCTAAGGGGAAATCAATCATTTGGAAATGTCAGGGTGCCACAGAAGATAAACAGAAAGTAAACTGATGCAGAAAATACAAAGAAGGGGGTTGCATTTGCATGTAAGATTGCCTTTACTTGTCCATTTATTGGATTTTTAGAAGTTAATTATAGAAATAAAGACAGATCTTATGCAACATGCCAAAAAAAAAAAAATCTTATTTCTATGAATCTATAAGACTAAAGAGAAACATAAAGGTCTTTCAGTGAAGGAGCCTTATGTTCTCTGATCGCTGGTACCTATCAATATCCTTATCAATAGAAAGTCTGAGCACAATCAAGAGTCCAGCCGCAGCAGGAGGAAAGAGAGTGCACAAAAAAAAAAAAGAGAGAAGCACAAAGAGTCAGACAACAGAAAGCCAATGGAGCAAATTAACAGCAGTGAAAATGGAAACTGTCGTGCAATGATGCCGATATGACGTCAGCAAATATAAAGACAAGGACACAAGCGCAGATATTCCCCGGCAGTCTAAACTGCATCAAAAACAGTCTTAAAGAAAAATAAATCAACTGTAATACACGATGGTAACTTAATCATGACAAAGAAAATGAGTACAGTATAAATATATATATAAAAAAATATGCGTTTCATTAAAGGCTTGGACTCATAATTGAACAGAATGTCAACAACAAGCCCTCACATCCATAAATAGATGGATTTTCACCCTTTTCACCTTTATTAAGCACGATTTACATGGAAGGTATTTAAACTAATGAAACTAACCTGTTGGTGTTGTGGGATGACTTGATGTTTTTGGCAGAAATTATGTTGAGGGACAGGACAGCATCAGCTGCGCAATCGTCCACTTCAGCCTTGTTCCTGATACGACCTGGTGGGACACAGATGAGCACAACACATCAATACAATTATAGTAACTGTTACTTCTATTTTATGGAATATAGACATTCAATAGAGGGACTTGGGCAGCAGTTTAACAGCCAGTTTTTCCACGAACAGCCACATTATCTCAGAGTCCAGCTCCAAGACAGGCATCCTCACTCATGAGCCTTCTGGATAAGAGAGTCAGCAGCTGAATGTCTAAAATTGTGTTGTATCATGTCAGGGTATCTGCTGTGTGAATAAGAAAATGATCATGTAGCAACACCCTCTCTTCCTCTTCTAGGAAGGTCAGTGGTGTTTTTGTGTCTCTGGTTTGTGTTTGCTGTCACGAGGCAGTGTTTGTAATCCCAGAGGGAAGACTGCTCACCCACAACCAGCTCGCGAACGTCCTTCCAGTGGAGCTCGCTGCCTTTCTCGTGGATGAGAGTCACCGTGATCCTCCGCTGGATCCCCTGCAGCAAAGACGACAGGAGCTTAGGATCTCAGTGAGCACAGCTGGAACTAAATCAAGCTTCTAAATGTTTCTTAGAAAGAAGAAACATTATTTACTGGTTTAAAAAAGAATTTACTAGAATCTCTGTATTCTGCCAAGGTAACTGGAAAAAAGTCTCATCTGAATTTGTGTATCATGCAAAGTCAGTTTAAAGAATGAATGACTTGTGTGTGAGAGGTAGGAAAAGGTGAGGATCTCCAGTACCTGGTGCAGCAGGTAGGTGCCATGGCAGGGCAGTCCTCCACTGTGATCCACTACAGCTGGGATGTACCTGTGGACATAGGAGGGATTATTATGAGGTTCTAAGATCTACACTTTTGTCAAACTAGAACTATTCTGCTCCAACGTCAAACCTTTCAACTATTTTAATGGCGTTTACACTGACTTATTGCTTGCATCTTACGAGGTAAAGACCTGAGATCAGTCCTCTCTACCTTATTCAGGTTTTTGTGGCCATTGTTTAGGTAGATAGGCAGGTAGATACTAAAAGACATATTTAGAGGGGTGGTATTTCACTTAATATGTCTCTCAGTGGTTCTGTTTACATCTGGCGTTATTCATGTTTTAATCTATATATTTCTTCTATATATGTTTGCCCACAACATTCTGAGAAGTGTTAAAGTTTAACATTTTTATTAAATGGCACATAAAGAACATAAAGTGTTTGATTATTTTTGGGTTTGTGAATCTCGGCTGCACAGACAGACACTTACTCTCCGGTGGGCTCCAGCTCGCTGATCTCAAACCAGACCAGCAGGTCGTACTTGCTGACACACTGACCCAGGTTGGAATTGGTGATGGTGTTCAGCTTGGTGGCTGGAACTTACACATCAACACATCAAGCTCAGATCAGTTTCAAAGAGGAAGGATGGGACAGATATTAACGAAACAATTGGTGTTACTAAATGGAGGAGGGATGAGTGACGTGAACACACTGCGGAAACTGGACACTGACCATTAGCCCAAACACATACAGTATAGCAGGTATTTCTAAAGGATGAGTGAACATAAAAGTAACACAGTATATTAAAACTAAATGTAAAACATACTGAGATGCTGCAAGGAGCTAACTCACAGATTACACCACCCCCGACAACACCCTGCTGTCTGACACATCAGGATTATGTTGCTGTTGAAACAGGCTAATCTCTGAGGCTCACAGTTACACTCATTTGTGTTCAATATGTCTCAAAGGAATATTATTTCACATGAAAACTGCTGTAATCGAAATGCAGCTGCACCTATAAATGCTTCGGCCTCTGGAGTCTGATCCAGGCTGTGGATGCTACGGCAGTGATCGTCTGTGATTATGATACATACTCACTTCATCATCTGGTTTGAGATTCAGCGAATGCAGCAGTTTTACCTGAAGGTGTCAGCTCAGGCCAGTTTCTAAGGGACAAGGGAGGGCTGGACTGAGCTGACTGGACCTGAATGTGCCTGCAGAGGTGCAGCACACGTAACCACTGCAGAACTTTACTGTGCTGCTGCCTGCAGTCACAGAGCACCCCAAGAGCAAAGCACAGCACTAGTCTAATCACTACAACAAAGGTGCATCTAATGTCAAGCTAATACACTGTCCGCTGTACCAACCATGGTGCCTGGGCACTATTAACACAGGGTCATTGGGCAATTGGAGGAAGGGGAAGTGAGAGAGCTGGTCAGCCTCGTCCTCCAGACTGGCTACAGCGGAGGAGGCAAGGGCGTTGGCGTGCTCAGACAGCGTGTCCAGCACTTTGCCGTTCATATAGCCGCTCACGAGGTAGCGGATCAACTCTATCTTACGGGTATGGTCTTGGGTGGGCAATGTATGCCGTCGTAAATATGGTTGAGAAAGATGTGAAGGGACGTGTGAAGAAAGTGATGTGAAAGAGGGAGGACAGATTTGGGTAAGAGGATTATAGATTGTAGAGGAATGATTAAATAAGACAAAAAATCCAAACGAGGCGAGAAATGAAAAAGAAAAAAGTGCAAGGACATATGAGCAAGTAACCATAATGAAGACAAAATTGTGCAGATGTGATGGTGACAGGAACCGAACATACTGGTGTAACCAAACTGAAACCCCTTACCTGGTTTAGACAGAGGCATGGGAATAGGATAGTATTTCCTTGATGGCGTTGGAGGACTGTAAAGACAAACGAAAAATTAAATCTACAGAAAATACATATTTCTGAAGAGCCTAGTTTACTCATCACAACCTTGACACAATCATTTAAAGAATTTGAACACAATCTTGTATATGAAACATGAATTATCTATGCATTAGTGGAACATTTTTCAAGGGAATACAGCATCTTTCCAGAAGAACTGCTTTTAAACCAACCTGATCAGGTCCTGGCCATGAAAGTGCAGCGGGTGCTGCTGGTAGTGGCCAAACACTTCAAACACGATGGGCTTACTCTTGATATACTCAATAAAAGACTCCGTGACCTCCACTGAAATCTGCATTAACAGAGAAGAAGTTGTCAAAATTAGTTAACATAAATCTGCTAAAGCACAGCTTGTGTGTGTGTGTGTGTGTGTGTGTGTGTGTGTGTGTGTGTAGATCTGTGCATGTGCACTCACATTCTGAACGTGGTAAAAGCACAGAGGAGCTCCTTTGCCGGTGTTCTTCAGCGGCTCAGTGGAAAAGGCCTCGTCATGACGATGCAAGAAACTGAGGGAAGAAACATAAATGAGTGTCAGTTTGTCACAATTTTGAAACAAGATAACAAAATGTTTCCTCAAAAACACAAATGTTGTCACCTTCTAGGATTTAGCTAGAATTTGTCATTGTTGTTGTTATTCTCTACAGACTTATTCTAAAGATGAAGCTGTGTCCTGTTGATTTAGATTTGATTAGTGAACTCAAATGACTTTTAAACCTACAGTTACAAGGTTTCATTGAAAATTCTTTTGTTGAGGTAATATTAATGTTATATATTAGTTTTCCTCCAATTTTTTTTTTTTTTTTTTTTTACAGGATTACATCATTTCACAGAAAGTTTAACAGTTTTGCTTCCAACATATGGGATTGTTAATTATTAATATATAAAAATACAACCACTCATTCTTAACCATTATATAAAAGACACCTGTTGGGATACATCAACCTGCGCAGCTTTGACATTACAATTCAACAGAGGCTCTACTCCCATCACTATGTCTGAGGATTGTAGACTCACTTAAATTGGCAGAAGATGTCGGCATATTCGGGTGGGATGCCGTTGGCCTGGAGCACAGTAACGCGGAAGGTGAAGACGCTGCCCACCTCCAACTGGCCTGCCAGACCGTCACCATGACTCAGTTTGGTGTCTTCGATGTTGCCCAGCTTGAGGTCTGAGAAAATGTACAGGGGGAGGTTAAGAGGACTTGAGCGGTGATTTATTGAGAATGACCCACGACTGCACCTGTGACTGTGCTTTGCAATCTGTATGTGAATTCTAAGTCCTGCACAATACAATCAGACTGATTTCAAGCTTGTGATTTGTGGAGCAAATTCTGCTGTTCACTAATGAGGTAGCTTTTGTTCACATTCCTTCACGGAGCAGGAAAAACTGCACAAGTCTCATATCCATCACAAAACATTTTAAGTCCTTCTTTGCATTCAACAGGACCATCTGCCAAGTGTGCTTCCCACTGGGCTGAGAGTTCGAAATTTGCAAGTGGAGAGGTGAAGGTCTGGCAGCCGTACCCATGTCATTGATTCTATTAAGCTCCTCTGAGGGTGTGATGACCTCTGAACTCTGACCCTGACCCTCCACGATGCGCAGCTCTTCAAGGGACATGCCGGAGCGGGTCATAACCGTGGAGGAAAAGTCATTCTGATTGGACAGAAAAAAGGAGGCGGAGGAAGACATTAGCATTCAGTTGGTAGAGTGAAACGAAATATCTAAACCTGTGTGGATCCATTCCTTTATCATGCAGTATTGGTCGAAAAAATAAGAACCAGTATGAAACTCAATTGATGTTTTTACCCAAATATTAACACACCCACTGTCTCATACACAGAAACAGTGTGTTTCTGAGTTGCTTTCATCTGACATGGGGCTTGCTTACCTTTTTGAAGTACTCATCATCAAAAGAAATCTTGGCAGTTCCTGACTGTCTAATTCCTGACCCATAGTCAGGAGCCTCCTCGTCAGCTACAAAGAAGAAAAAAAACACTCTCTTATCAGGATCTATCACAGACACAGCTAACTTAAACTGTCAAAGCACATGAAAAGGAATACAGAGAGAATCTAAGGGAATTTTTTTTTTTTTTTTTTTTTTTTTTTTTTTTTTAATCAACAGGCTTGAAGGGCCTTTCAACAAGTTGTCATACTGCTATCAAACTAAAAGTAGAACCCCCCATGTATGTAGTTATTTGGTTTGAGTAAAATATTTCAATGGCATAAAGATTGTGAAACTTAATATGGCACAAATGCATGGCCATACATATTCTGCATGTTTTTTTTTTTTTATCTAGTCTTGCTCATTACTGAATCTCATTAATTACTCACCAGCTATAGCCTGGACCCCCACGCGCAGGAAACCACGCACCTCGCCTTTCTCTGTTACTATGGCAACACGGTGAAGCAGTGGTACTGGATAGAGCAGGTTGCTCAGGTACACAAAAGCTCTGAGTAAAGAGGAGGAGAGAGAGACATGAAAACCTGATTGTGGTGCAAAGTGGAACGACAGCCGCAGTCACAAAACATCTAATTCATGATGGTGGATGTTTTTTCGGTTACATAACTGCCATGTTATCTGTTGAATTTAATTAAGCCCACCGAAAGTGGATTAGATATCCACTTATTCAAAAATATCCGAGCAGTCGCATAGAGAGAGTCTTCTGACTTCTCTACATCATCTACAAATCGACAAATAGGCCTTTCCAGAGTTTAGGATATATTAAGGACTACAATTAACATACAGAAAAATATTAGTGACAATTATGTGAAGGGACAATCAAAACAAGTGAAGAAAAAAAAAAAGTAAACATAACATGAAACATGCTTCAGGGCACTGAAATCAGCAGCAGCTTAAACCACCCACTTCATTTTTAAAGCACGTGAAAGGGTGAAGACATATCGCCCGCGATGCAGCAGAATAGGCCGTAAAAGAGTGTTTTATTGTGTTGTGTGATGGCCATGTTAGTCTCTCCATTACACACTTGCTTACATTTTGTTTTGTGGGAGTTGATTTGTTTTGCTGCACCCCTGGTAACCCTCTCTTTCTCTGACTCCCCCACCCCACCATATTCCCTCCATCCCAGTGCCGGGAGACTTGAGGCCACGATGGAGATATCAATCTGCAAAATCTCTAGAGTCACTGTGACACAGGTAACTGAGCTACAGTAGAGCCTGGCTGGCATGAAGCCTGCACGTATCTGTTTTCCAATTCTGAGATTATTATGAAGCTATAATGTTGACAGAGCCGAGGCTACAGCCTTGATTCAACGTATGCTGTGATTTCAAATGCTGCTGGTGCATATTATTTAATTGTGACAAGGAATTAAAACAAATCAAAGTAAGCATGATTATGTAACTGTCAACTGCTAGTGAGTTAATGTCAACTACAGTACATACCAAAAACAATGTTAAAACAAACAAGGTTATAAAAACAAAATGATTCCATCACAATGTAATAAATAAAACAAATGAAAAATAAATAAGACAAGGTTTAAAGAATAAAAAAAACAAAAACATAAAATGACAAATAGCTTTGACATAGCAAATACATGTATTTCACACACAGATGGGAGTTAATACAGTCTGCTCTGTGATGGTGGCGGGGGATGAGACATCACGCTGGGAGGAGGCGGATAGACAATGATGGTGGCGTTTCAATTTTTGGGGACGGAATCAAAATTAAAAGTAACTCAGAAAAAGCTGGCCTTTGAGCACACAAGTATGACAAATCACATTAAATTCAAAGAGGGTCCAATGTATCGCTTACTGCTCTGAATAAATGATTTGAGTGTTTAAAGCAGGAGGGCTTTACTGATACATGATATTCTTACAATATTTATTCACATTTCTAAGCTTCTGATTCTTAAGCTATTAAAACAATACATGAAATGATGATGTACTGTGTCTTATATACTGGCTTTATATCTCTCTACTGCACTGTTGTTGGGTTTCAACATCATTACAGATGAGTATTTTTCATTTGTATGACAATATGTTTTCTGTACTTTTTACAAAAGGTGTTTTTGTAACTAATTCGTCTTTATTACTTTCCCCCATTTGTTTCACTTTGCTCTACATCTACGTAAATTAAAATAAACTCAATCAAATCAAGCCAACATCTGCCCTAAGCTCCCTTCCCAGCCTGTGTTTGGAGGATGAGGTAACGCCACTGTCACCAACCTTCCCACCAGGATGAACCAGGGGGAGCGGTCGTAGAAGGGGTCCTGGCCGTCGCTGAAGATGTCCGAGCCCTCCTCAGTGCCGGCGTCCGAGCTGGTGTCATCCACAAATGCCTCGTCATCAATCAAGTCGGACATCTCACTCTGGCGCTCGTCGGCCAGCTCAGTGATCTCGGAGTCAGTGGTGGAGAAGGTTGGCGAGGGCGTGCGGTCGGCCAGGTGCTCATTGACGCAACCGTGGAAGATGGGGGAGCTGAGAGGGATTGAGGGTAGTTTGGAAACAGCGGCAAGAACCAAGGAAAGGTAAGAGTGGAGTAATAGAAGAGTTAAAACAGGCCACAGCAGCTAAATATGTATGGCATCGATGTGATAGTTCACTTTAAAAATTGGTATGTTATACATGTATCCTACCACAAATAACATAAAACAAATCTGTTCATACAAAAAAAAAAACATGTTTTTGTATCAGTAAAGATGGCATGTGCTACATTTTTTCCCAAGGAAATTATAAACAATTATTAGCAACACCAAATCAATTAAAAGCGATTGAAAGAGATGTTACAAAAGCAGTTGGAGGATTCATTTCATAAAGAGCAAGTATTAAGTTAAAATAGGTGTCACAGCAGTTTATAGAAACGTGACCATTTTAAACCAAAATGAAATGGCACTTTTAAGGGATTAACAAATAAATCTTCTCATGTATGCCTGGGTGAAAGAGGATAGAATACAAAATGCCACAAATTTCCACATTATCCAAATCCACTATGTTCTTAACAAGCTTTTGTATGAATTACAGGGGATATCAACACAAGAGTGACAACAGACAGCACAAATGATGCAAATAAATGAGGTCCACTTATGATACAAAAAAGAAGACAACTCAAAATGTGATGTCAAATAAAATGAATAAACACAAAGGAATATTGGTATGTGACATTAAACCAAATCACAAATGTAACACATTACAACAAAAAAATGCATTGAAAGATTCGCACGAGCAACAAAACATCAACAAACATAAATGACAAAACATGATCCCCAAACTTGTGATATACTGATACATGTGACTCTAATGAAGGATGATGAAAGTCAAAAATGGGGTGAAAATAAATGATCCATTTTAAATAAGTAGAAAAGCAGCTTGAGTGAAGCCAAATGAATTAGCCACAAAAACAAAACCTGTTCAAAGGGGCAACGACCAGCATAACGAACAGTATTCACACCAGATATTTCGTAATGAAGAGTTTCAAATGTGCAGTATTTAGTTTTTCTGTGTTACGTACCTCCCTACAAGTTTAAACCAGTGGAAACGGTCGTAGAAGGGGTCATTTCCAGTCAGAGTTCCCTCGCCATCCTCCTGGTGTGTAGAGGCCATTTCTCCGGCGCGGTCGTACATCTCTCTCATCTGGTCCAGCCTCTGCCTGCAAATGACGACAGAGTGCGTTCGATATTAATGGCAACAGCATGATAAAAAAAAAACAGCTCACTTAATAGCCGGAGGGATGAGATACTGCTACAGTAGACACACACGCGCCACTCTCATAACTCTTTGTATTTTTCGTAAAAAAAAATTTGTCCTGGAGGCAAGAGAAATGATCTGACAAAAGGGAGATTGAGGAAAGAGATCTTCACAACATTTCAACAAGAGCAGATAGATGACTGAATAAAAGATGATTTGTTGCACTTGTATGACTAAATATTTAAGTGCCCCCACGGCTCAAAATGTTTTGGTAAATATTACTTCTCTTGCATGTTTGACTTTCACAGTACAGAATGATGTGTGTTTAGTTTGTTACTAAAAAATGTTTTTAAATGCTTCAGCTCAAAGTGATAAAGTTCCTCTAAGCTTATCTAAAATCTGAGTTTGACGTGTTTGTTGCTAGTTATGGAGAAACACGCAAGTAATTATGAGACATCCTGAATCCAGGAGTTACATTTTTGCACTGAAAAAATTTGCATATTCAGAGATGCTGGATTTTCAAAGAGGAACAAGGACAATTTCAAACCAGATTGCTGAACTTTTTTTTAATGGAAAAATACATAAGGCTCAAATTATTATCAAAAGAGGAGTATTTTTTTTATATATCTTCAAACATATCCTGAGGGTGATCATAAAAATTTAAACACAGGACTAGTTAAGGTGGGTGTGGGATGGGCATTACTTGAGCTTTTCAAGGGACCAGTAGTGCGTGGCTCCATTCTTCAGGTCTTGAACCTCGACAGCCACCACGGTGCGAGGGAAAGGTCTGGTATCACGGTCTTTCTCCGGCTCTGGGGGCAGGAGCTCAGGGGGCAGTGGAGAGTACAGCGTGTCTGTCAGCAGGACGAACTGGAACTGGACCTGAAGAGTGGGAATAGTAGTTGGGAAAGAAAAAAATAAAAGGGACAGTTCAAAAACGTCAGGTCAGGTCAAAAAAACCTCAACAACAATGTGCCATGGTTGATATACTGAGGTTGAACGATCAAACAAACCAGCATCCTTTGGGGGCACAATGCTTAACCAATTAATACCACTGAATATAAATTACAGACAGAGAGAAACTTTAAGATAAAAACAGCCTGAAAATGTAATGTGACAGATGACACATCTCTAGCATAAATCATGTAGCACCTAGAAGTGGATAAAGATATAAATCACACTGGTCTCTGTGGGGGAAGGTAAGCCACAGCAGACGAGGTTTTGATTTGTAACAAAGTCAATTTCTCTAAGTGACAATGGATCAATGCTGAGCTCTGAAAGATTTAAAAAGGCCAGCTGATAGTTTATCTCAAACATACAGTCCAGACCATATGTAAGTATCTGGACAGTTACACAAGAGCCTCAACAGTTCAGCACATTTAGTTAAAAATGAAATTATTGATGCTACATTAAAGTACCAAGTCTCTTTGAATGGGTTTATGTGAATATTGAATAAACTGTGTGGGAGATAAAGTCCCTTTAACAAATAGTGCCCGAAGTTTAGGGCTTAATAGTAATTGGACAGATAGACATAAAGTCAAACAAAAACTTCATATTTAATATTCTATGGAAAGTCCTATGTAGTTAATGACTGCCTGAAGTCTTTGACCCATACAGATCACCAGACACTTTGTATCCTTCCTCCTGATGTCTCCCAGGCTTGAAGACAACATCATGTGGGTTTGTGTTTAGGAATCAGCTCAGCAGAATATATAATGGTGTCATCTTGCGTCACAGCAATAATCCATCAGGTTATGGGGTATTTGAATATGAGGTTGATTCCCTCATTGTGGCTGCCCAGTAAACTGTGCATCCTGAAGAGAACGGGGGAGATCGGGCTACCTGACCCGAGGTTATACTGTCTCTTGATCAAAAAGATCAAATTAGATATACAGAAATATTCCTAAATGATACATTCTGCACAATCCTGCTGTTTGTATTTAAAAGATATCTGTATATTGGAAGCTGGGTCATTCAACAACAAGGTCTCAAAAAAATGTCGTATATTTATTTTCAGATTTTTCAGTAAACCAGATTAAATTCTTCCATTTTGTTCTGCACACATTAGATTTTTCCTTTTTTCTTTACTCTCAAAGCTAGAAAACCTAAAATGAACATGTTAAACTGTGATCATGTGAACTGAAATATGGTTTTACTTACTTTCTTCTTTAGCTCCACACTAACGGCGTTGGCCTCCTTCAGGTAGACAGCGTTCCCCCATAGCTGATCACGGAGGGAGGTGAACTGATGGTACCTCCACTTCCTAAACGCCCACTGAGCCAGCTCATACTCATGCTGAGTCCATGGTACTGTGGGGCGACGTTAATACAATATATATAGTACACATAAAATTAAGCACTCGAGATAAATAACACCCAAAAGGACCATACAAGTGGTTTCGATAGTTTTATCCCCACCACAGATTCTTTCTCCTTTACATTACTGCCTGAAATTCTTGGGATTCTATCATGTCACCATTATTTTAGGTCCAAATTTCTTGCAAGCAGTGACTGTATTGAAAACCATTTCTTCGTGAAATGTTCAGGGACCGCTGATACTGACATTTACAGAAACAGTTGCAGAAAAGAATGAAATTCACAAGCATTGCATCTGGAAAACCAAGAGCATGTTGTTTCTTGTGTAATGCCACAGTCAGTCGTGCACAAAGGTTTGATGTCAAACAGCTCTCAGCTTGAGTGACAACTACGACAACCTTGAGGGATGAGATGACACTGAACTCAAACCTGAGTTCAAGTTAATCATGAGTAATGACCCACTGTGGTGGATTACCCATTTTTCATTTGTACTCAAATATGATTGAAACCTTCCCTGCTAAGAAATGCATTTCTATTGCAGCACTGGCAGTAAGTGTTGCCACATGGATGCCAATCTATAATATCTCTATTGGCTAAAATTTGTAGACAATTTGTAGTCGATGGGCTAAAATATGAAAAACTGCAAGTATGGTCCTTTAGACTTTGAGTAAAATGGTATATGTATTAGTCATAGGTTTAATATAGAAGCACTCAGCGGATATAATATTCATAGACTAGTTTGCCTTAGTATTTAAAGTGGATTACTAGTATCGGCACTATTAGGAAATTTGAATCTGACTGAGGGTGTGATTATGTATATGAAAATACTATACGCACATCCAAGAAGTTTAGGCTCTAGACACAAAATGTGGGAAAAAAAACACATTTCATTCATATGTATATCTTTTTAGGTTGAAATATAGTGTGTACTGTGAAAACAAATCTCCAGGACTGAAAATGTATAGTACACACCTTCCTCTTCCTCCTCCTCCTCCAACTCTTCTTCATCAGGTGTCTCGGCTACCAAAGAGCGAGTCTCCACCTGTTTCTGAAGTTCCTGCAATTTGCTCTCGTAAACCTGGACACCGAAACAGAGAAGAGGAAAGAGAACATGGACAACGATCCATCAGCCGCAACAAAAGGGGAGCTTAATGAACCATAGGAACCACATTTCAAGCCCAAATACACACTGTGGCCCATGTCAGTGTTCTCCAGTTTGAAATTCTACTACGCTACCAAAGTTTTATCTCTGGAAAAAGTAGCACTGAAAACTTCGATCACTGGTCTAAATGATACATGCTGCTGGATGTGTAAATAATGCAATGTAGCATGAAAGTGGGTTTACAGTTATGTAGAAGTACAAGTATAGCTCTATATTTCCAGACAGCATATTAAGAGTGTTTTCATATTTGGATGCACCGTGTCAAACATTAGCAGTGCAAGATATGGATTACGTGAAAATCTGTGAGAATAAACTATTTTACAATATCAATGATCAATCCTGTCTCTTGTCCATAATAAACATATCAGGCATAATTCAGAGCTAAAAGGCAGAAATAATTTTTGGCTTGAGGGTAAAAAATATTATAATTAAGTGGGTAGCTCATTTCCTGACATGATAAATGAGAAATTTGCATCTGTTGCAGTTTTTCCAACAGGCATTAAATATTCTGGAAATAAAACCTCATGACAAAATGAACCGATATTCTCTGAGAGAAATGTCTAGAGCGGAAGAAGAGAGCTGCCGTGTGAAGCCGAGTCAACTGTAATCCAATGAGGGGCGCCATCATCAGCAGAGCAGGACAGGCTGTGGTCCCAATGACCTCATCCTGTTTGTTCAGAATCTTCTGGGAAGACAATGCAGCCTTTTAATTTGCCATTGACCTTCTCCCTGCTGAAATGCTACCCACGAGCTAAAGGCTGAATTGTCTTGATTTAGGGAGCCTTAATGGACGTTTCACTGAAATTATACTAAACAGCCTGTTTGTGTACCATAGAAACAGTGTGTACTATAATCAATCCACATGAAAAAGCATTTGAAGATTATTCACGTGGCTTATTTGAGATCTAAATTCAAAGGTTAAGTGAACTGTCTTAAATCATGTTAATGTAATGACATAAATGGCCAGGATGCGCAGGACTTTCAACACTGCCGTGATGTAGCACTCAATGATTATCGCACTAAGACAAGGTGAATAATACATCTTTTAGCATCTCCTGTGGAGAATTCTGGATAAAATAGTCATATTTATTGTAAATATTTAAAGTGTCCTTTACCTGACAGTGTTGTACAGTATCTATAATGATCACTGCTGTGTGGCACATAAATGTAGAGATTTAATTCTATCCTGATACTAATTTACTGACAATAAAAAACATAACACCATTCAGATATAACAAATAACTGCACATGGAGCATGTCATTTTATTTCAGTCAAACCTTGAAAATAAACCTCCAGCAACACGTAGATACGGTATGTCCTTTTTTTTTTTAAATCTGGGAACAATACTTGTCCAATAGGTACTCTATCTTTGCACAAAGTGCTTGATTAAGGAGCAACACAACTTGGTACACAGCCATAATGAGGCACTTGATATTGTAGATTCAAAAAGCAGACGTACAACACTCGACAGACACTCTGACTTGAGACCTAGCATAGAGATATATTTCAAAAGAACAGTATACTGTACATAGTTAATTTGATGTTGCATACTTTTCAGCTTTCCTGGGCGCCATCAGCACCAGCGCATATGTTAAAACCATTCTTTAATGGAGCATTTATTAGGGCTGAGGAAATGTAGGCTACTGCATGCAAAGATAGTCAAAGACACGAGGCACAGGGCAGCTGCATACGTCATATCATTTGGTTCTTGTTACAGCATAGAAAGGCAGAATATATACTGTCAAAACTTCATAATATAAAACAGAAAATAATTTCATCATTCCAGACATTTTGATAGTCCTCAAAGGTCTCTCCCATGCTGCTGAGAGTCACTGTTTCTCCGAAATGATTTAAAGGCCATCTGATATTGAATCACAACAATTAACGGGTTATTTTATGCAGCAAGGAAAAGACAGATTGAAAGGTAAACTTGCTGATAATCCAAACAAGCATCAGCTAAAGCACAAAGGCAAAAACACTGACATGGACAGCTGATTTCATAGACCGCCATTCTGGTATTACTATCCAGGTTGCATCAATATAGGCAGAGAAAACAAGGCAGTCTTCAAGATCTCATTTGATATGGATACTTCTCCTAAAGAACATTATGCAAACATTTCAAGTCTTTGTCCTTCTTCCAACATTTTTTAAGGCGAGTCTTTGGGAACCATGACAACACCCTGCAGGCATCCATTTGCAACACAGGGAGCTCTGTGCTTACTCAATGAACCACAAACCCTAAAATGTAATTTTAAAATTGGG
The DNA here is from genome assembly GCF_022577435.1 of Embiotoca jacksoni. NCBI lineage: Eukaryota > Metazoa > Chordata > Actinopteri > Embiotocidae > Embiotoca > Embiotoca jacksoni. The sequence goes on from NW_027185447.1 coordinate 8,537,473, forward strand.
TGAAATCAGAGCTCAGTTCATGATGTGTGGTTTATACGGAGAGAAAGGGGAAACGTATTTTGAACAGTCCGGACTGGTTACAGTAAAACAGGCACAATTTTCTGTAACTAATCATTTACTGTAGATCCGCCTCCACGCATTTCAGCATAGTGGCTCTTACATGTCATATGATGTTCAGTGAGCTCCAGGATTCATAGAGAACATACTATCAATTAAAACATCATTGTAAGAGGTTTTTTAAAAATGTACACTTTTAAGAATTGAGTAACTTGTTGTTTAACATAAAAATTATTGCATTCATTAACTAATTATACAGCTTATTTATGACCTGAGGAAGTGCAAAATACTGTGATACAAGAGGCTGGCTGTTACAAAACTGAAATTAATTTAATAAAGAAAAAAAGAAAGTGAGGAAAAAGTTTGGGATCGAGCTAAGAGTTTGAATAAGTCAGTGAGTTATTATTAAAAAGTTAGTTGCAGTTGTCTAAGTTATGAAGTTTCCTTCACAGAATTCAGCTGAGACCCTGTGCATGAGCATTGAATTAAAAGGAAGAGGAAGTAAATACTGAACTGTAAATGCAAAGCAGGATTAATAGAGTTAGTACACCGAAAGGCACTTTCCTGAATATCACTTTCTTTAACCACAAAATCAGTGAAGTATAAAAGGCACACAAATGACTAGTGCATTGAGTTATTCCATAGTAGATTTTAAATGGTCTTTTGATTCCAGATCTAGTCTAGTGATGATTTATGAGGTGCAATAAAACAAAACAAAAATGTGATAACATTAGATTTAACGGTACACAGAAAGATATAAATAGATGGTGTTTCCTGTTCTTAATTTGGACTACATGAAAATTTGAAGCTTCAATAGTTCAATGTGTTCATATTGTGGTGGCTAAAAAGCATTCATGATTATCAATACTAAAATGGTAAAGATGTAAACTCAAGCATGAAAATTCAAATGTGAAAATAATTTTGGCAAATCAAAACATGATTCATGAATTGTCACACATGCTGATAAATGAACAGAACAGGCGTGGTATGTTTCTTCTGAAAATATAGTCCCCTTATCATCTGTTGGCTTCAAATCCTTATGACAGCTCTCCCAGTGCTACTGATGACAATGCACACAATGCAGCAAAAACTGATAACAATGGCATATATTATGATTATGATGATGATGATGATGATGATAAAATGTCTTTTTTTAATGTCTTTTTTTTTTTTTTTTTTTTTATAATACATACGATACTTGGATCAACCAGTAACACACCGATCAAGTGCAAAAGTCACAGTCAGTTTTGTCAGAGCTGTTGTGATCTGTAATGTGTTTGCCTACTAAAAGTCTCTCAAACTAGTTCCTCATTCCACAAGTCACAGTCAGACTGTCGTCTCTCTGCTGGCTTTTAGGTTGGGAGCAGACATTTGCCTGCGCATTCGAGGAGGTGCCTGAAAGTTGATTGGATGGTTAGCGTGGTCAGTGTGATGGTACTGCTGGTAGCCATTGAAGCTGCCATCTGTGTACATCATGCCGTTATAGTGGCAGGGCTGCTGTTGATGGTGAGGCTGGTACTGATGGTGGCGGGGCTGGTAGAAAGCCTGTGTGTGCCTCCTGTTGTTTTCCGACTGCTGCAGTGACTCCATGGAGCCGGAGGGCCGCTGACGGTGGTTAAAAGAGTTGCTGCGTCCTCGTTCGTGGGGCTGCTGGTGTTGGTTGTTCCTATAGTTATGTCTGTGACCCTGGCTTAAACCTTGGTCAAAGTCTTTGTTTCGGAGCTGAACTGATGGGCTCGGCAATGGAGGAGTGACTTGGACAACTGAAGCAGCCATCTTGTCTGACTGGACTCCTTCTCCAGCCTGGATTTCTCCCTCTTCTTCCTCTACAGCTTCTTTGGGCACCTTTAGCTCTATGACCTGCTGATCTGTAATTATGATATGAGTGCCAGGGCTCCATGAGTTGCGGTGCTTAGGGTTACTTTTGAAGGGGAAGCGTAGCTTACGGTCTTCTGGAGGTATAAAGCGATGCGGTCCGGTATGCCGGCGGAGCTGCTTCGAGATCTCTTGTTGCTGAAGATTCTTGAGGCGTAGCTGCTCTTGACGCATCCAGCGTATGTGGCCTCGCTTTAGAGTTGAATCATCTCCTGTGCTTTGGCCCGTTAGTGAATCTACATCCTCTCCATCAGGCTTTTCAGGCAGGGGAGGTTTTTCCTCCCGAGGGCTTGCAGTTCTAGCGGCACAAGTAGGAGCGCCGACACAGGGAGGCTTTTCTTGGCCCTCTGGCGTGATGAGCGGGAGGACCTTTTCCATTTTGACCATCTTGTTCCTGAGCGCGCGGATCTCCTCATCCTTCATGTTGTTTTGTTTCTTCACCTCGTGCAGGATGTCCTCAAGTTTATCAATGTGCACTTTTAGTTCATCCATAACAACCCCTCCGGGTCGAGACCCATTGGTAATGACATCCTCAATGCGCTCATCACCGACTCCAACAGTGTCCCAAACATCCCGAGCCACTGCCCTCCACGAATCCCGCTCGTTGGGGTCCTTCTTGCTGTAGCTAGCACAAAGCTCCTTCATCTTTACAATAGCCAATGCCTCAATTTCCTGCCGTGTGTGGCGGAAATCATTGAGCGCCACTTCGTAACAGATTTCTTTGACTGCCTGGATCTTCAGGTCAGAGATAGTCACCCACTTGGAGTCCTTGGTGATGCGGCGCCGCTGAGGGACCTGGTACATCTTAACCGGCTCTCTTATTTTCCCACTGCTGGGTAATCCACACTTTTTCACTATGGTTTGCAGCTTGCTGGGAGGTAGCTTTTCCCTCAAGGAAGTAATCAGTCTCCAGCTCTCTTCACAAGACCTCTTATCTGAGTCATCGCCACTATCAGAGTCTCCATCCTTTAGAAAACAACACAGGACACAAACCAAACGGTTCCCAAAAAAAAAGGAGAAATTACAATGGGAAATCAGGGAGAAGATGAAAGGATGGCTTTTAAAAAAAAGGCTGAATAAAAGATGTTAATATGCAACATGGGAACTTCAACCATGAGTCAAGTTGAAGTTAAATCAGAATATGATCGTCTGTCCTGAGCTTAGACAGATTTCCAGGGTTAAGAATTTAGAGATTTTGGTATTTTTACCAAAGATAATAACTGCACTGTAATAATATCGTCCGAATAGTTTGCATACATCATTACTGTACCAGATGTATGACAACATGCAGTATCATTTCCAGAAATATGATACAAAAAATATTTTAAAAAAAGGAACAAAAAAAATGAATGTACAACAAAGAGTGGCTTCCATTGACTTTCTTGTCAGTTTTTTTTGTCTTATTTCCCTCATGAAATGTGAATATGGATAACAATTCTTGTTCATTAAACGATTCACAAAAACCAGGGATGTTTACATCTCTGACTTGGGTTTATCATTTTTATTGTTCCCAATGTTGCATATTAATATTAAAAGTAAAGGTAAAGCATGTCTATCATGATTAGAAAGGAAATATCAATGGATGATAGTTGCTGATTGGAGCCCTTCGGCATTGTTTTGTGATATTCCTCTTCTTAATTGAAATTTTTGTGATTTGAAAGCTGGATCCCAAACATTGGCATACATGTAGATAGATTTTGGAGCTTCCCCCCTTTAGTCCAGAAGGTTTGAGTGGCTTTAGTATTAGCAGTGAGTTAGAAGACAGAGTGTTCTTGCAGTTGATCAAAAAGCCAGTAGAGAGAGGACAGGCAGAAGTGAGGGTAAGTGTTAATCCACTACAAGAAAGTTGTTAGTTGGAAAAAAAATGCAGTTTCTCATTTTTTTTGTAGACAACGTACATTACAGATCACAACCAGTAGGTACAGATGTTCAGGTCTTGTGTATGAGACTGTATCAATGGCTTGAATTTGACATGTTATGTCCTCTAGGAGACTGAACCCTGTGCCTGTAGATCTGCACATAAAACCACCAGAATATGAAAGAGGTCTGTAATTGTCTGATTCAACTGTGAGCAGTGATAAACTCTGTTGATGAGCCGTGCCCTCAGTGTGCTACACAGAAGCCAGGTCAGGCTAACACAGAGAGGTAGCCAAAGAAGTCAATGAGAAACCACATTGTCACTATCTGTCGGAAACTACAGCAGGATTTGTTGTTATCACAATGCATTGTACATGTCAGCAACTGCATTGAAGAGATGAAACTCAGAACAAAACAGAGCAAGAAAACTATAGTAGAAATCTAATCCAAGCAAATAAACAGCCACTTCAGAGTTGACCAGCTCAACAGCAAACACTGCAACTTAGTCCAGTACCAGTACTGAATGAGTGAAGAAAACATGCTATTAACATGAACCATGCAAAAGCAGCATCACAGTTTAAGAGTAGGCCATGTGTTTCAATACTGACTGATATCAAATCAGTTTTAAAAGGACTTTGGATCTTAATATCAAATCAATTTTAGCTGCAAGTTGCTGTTTTGCAAGATTCAGATCCACTATAGAAGACACAAGAAGAGGGAGAACAGGGATTTTGGAAAGGGGAAAGCTTTACAATCTAATTATCACTCAACCAAAGTGCTATGAAAAAAATCTGTTAAACTCAAGAAGAAGGCAAGTAAAAGCTCATCTGTCTCAAACCAGAAAAAACTTCCATGCAAGAAGAACATACATGCGCAAGGAGTAAAAGTGTGATTCACACACACACACAGCTCTGAGTAAGAATTAGTACAAGTCGGATTTAAATAGACCGATTGAAACTATCATCCAAAAAACAAACTTTCCAATTGGGGCTGACCATTGAAAACCATGCTTTAACTTTGAACTCCACTTATGACACATTTCACTCAAAAATCACACAAAAAATATCTCAAACTAGCTGGATCACTCAAGAATCTGCTTATTATGATATAATTAACTTGCAAAAATCTAAATCGTAATTTTACTCCTATTAAATCCACTGTGCTCTTATTACTAACCTGTCTAGAACTTCTAAAATGATGATGACAGAAAACAGACCGAATCCCTGTGGGTTCGATAAAATTTCAGCTTATTCGAACTCACCAGTCGCTGCTGCTCCAGAAGTTGATCTGCCTCTTCCTTCTCCTTTTTGTACAAGATTTCCATCTCAGTGAGCCTACACAAATAAGTGCAATATATTCTCAGCAATACACTCAGCGAATAATTCATGATATACTCTGCAATCCACATATGAAACCACACAACTGCTTAATGCTATTAGAAATAAATTTTTAATAGAGCCAATATGATGGATTACATACCTTTTCTCCATTTCCTGCTTCATGTCAATGCCCTGTTTCTCCAGGAGCTCTCTCTGAGCAAAGGTCCAATCTACCGGCTCCACAGGGGTTTCAGCTGATGGCGTTTTCTCCCGTTCAGCTCGGGCCTGCTCTGGGTGGTTGAACCGGAACACGTGGTTCTTTCCCATAATGATGCGGTTGCCTAAAAGAAGGTAACACACGTGTGTGACGTGGAAAATTAAGGAAGGCATGAAGCTAGCCAAGTCCTTTTTGCTGGGTTTTTTGGGGGGGTTGTCATGTAATTGTAAGAATTACAATTTATGAACTGTGATGTCCAAACAGGATATATGAAGAAAACCCCACTATATGAATTATTTGAGATATTACTAATATATAGAGGTTATTTACAACTTTATACACATATGAGAAATGTACCTGAGCGAAGCTGGATTGCATCCTCTACACGCTTGCCGTTGACGTAGGTTTCTGATCCTTCGCAGGGCACCAGCATGACAATAACTTCAGCAAGAAAATGTTTTTAAAACAATCGTCAGTCAACCATTCTGAGAAGCTCATCATCATTCATGTTTCAATGGTAAAAGACAAATAACTCATCCATTGTATGTCGTGATTAATGATAAGTAAGGCCTTATGTTTCCATTTGGAGACAAAGAAAAAAAATGTTTAGTCTATAGTTATGCACACAATGTATTTAGGGACTATTGGCATAAATTAGACAAGAAAAATTACATACTTTCTTGCTCGCAACTCTGCTTATTTGAAAATAATACAGAAATTCAACACATATCAATACAAACACCAAAACAATCACAAGAAAGCAAACTTCTCGTATTATGTCTCACCATCTCCATTTGCATTCCTTTCGCTACGGAAGATGCAGTGCTCTTCCTTGATATGAGCACCACTTAAAACAATGTCCTGTCTTCTTTCAGCATCGGCCTGACCCACCCTGAAACAACCACAGAGGCCATTTTGAGAGACTGCTGGCTGCTCTCTCACTGTATTGTCAGCCATCTCCACAAAAAGTCAGTAGCAGAAGTTAACTGGAACCGTTAAACCATTACATCTGAGAAGGACAGCACTGAAGCACTATAGGTTCTTTCATCAGTTAATGTCCCCCTAGGGTACACATGTAACACAATACTCAACAGGAATGGTCTATAGAGGGGACCAAGAGGACAAAGAGGAGAGGAATGTAACTTTAGATGGTAAAAACTGTTGACGTCAGTGACAGATTTTAAGCCTCTGACTTTGAGAGTTCTACTTGCTTGACATTGAAAGGGCAAACATAAATTACATATTCCCTGCTTGGAAGAAGAAGAAAATAATTGTTTTTCCACATCCTCTGCAGAAGTGACATCACTCAGGTTTTGGTTACCTTGTAATTCCGTCTTTGATGTAGTAGAGCAGACACTCTGACATTAGAGGATCCTCATTCAGGTTAACCAAGTGTGGAGTCTACGGATAGAAATAAGAGGAAGACAATTTACCACAATTTTTAATATCAAACACTGCTGCTCCCCTGTCAGTGATAGGAAATAATAGTGCACAAACGTGGACAGAAATGATCACATCAACACAGTTCTGAGACCTCCTAAATCTGATACATCAGAGAACAACTACAAACCCTCCTAGCAGCTACTCCTCCAAACCACCAACCTTTTTAGGGGAAAACACCCCATTAAAGTCTGCATAGAGATCACAAGGCTTCTCATCGAAATGCTAACCCATGGAGCGACAGTGAATGAGAGGAGAGACAAATGTTAATGGAAGACAAATGGATGAGAACAAAAGAAAAACAAACATTTAGCAGAAGACAAGCAGGGAGTTAAGGGAGTTAAAAGATGCCTAAAATAAGGATGAATTTCACAGGGAGTTTTCTGGAACAAACACTGACAGTGACAGCTGGCACTAAAGAGTCAAGTTAACAAAATATTTTCTGTGTCACAATTGTGACTTTACTGTCAAGCACATACAAGCATGTCTATCAGTGATTATGTTGCTGACACAGTGCTTCTACTTGCTGGAGAGGTAAGGAGAGGGGAATGTACCACTGCCAGTAATTGAATAAGCTTCATGACCGCATTAATACCTCTTTCAAACCAATGAACAGGGTCAGACCGGGGTTATTTCACCAATGTTCAACCCTTTCAACGCGGGTTAATCCCTGGTCATGACAATTCAGGTAAGACTTGGGTCACAACTCAGGAGAGATTCCCAACAATTAACTCACAGGCTAGAAAATGGACAGGGGCGGACTGCATGTCACATATTCTTTAAAGCTTTGAGTTTGTTTGTTATCTGTTTTAGTGATCGATGTTGATATCTCTGATTCAACAGTGTTGTTATATCTGCAGATACAATGTTGTCCCTCACTGTCCCGGCTGTCTACTCCTTCCTCTTACTTAACCATATGTTGAGGGTCTCCCGCACTGATGATGAACGCTCCTGTATATCTTTGGATTTAGTTTTTGCTTCATCTTGTTTTTTTCTTTTTAATTTCTGTAATCTTTAACATATTTTTCATTTGTTTTTTATTGCGTTTAAATTCTATATTGTGCATTTTAATTCTGTTCTAAACATGTGCAGCACTTTGGTCAAAGTATGTTGTGTTTAAATCTGCTATATAAATAAAACTGACTTGACTTCAAAATCTTTGCCAGACCTTTTGAATGTTGAATCAGTCGATATTTACCACTAATGTATTTAAATAAAAACTTTCTGCAGCAATCGCATCTTTACAGGCAACAGCAACCTGCGTGTCACCACTGTAAGCCTCCATTTTCAACAAATGCGACTCATTTTTGCTGCCCTGGTTGTTAGCAACTTGGTGGTGCCAGTAACATTGAAATCAACCCTTGTTCGACTCTTTCAAACACAAAATCAACAAGGATATAACCCTGTTTGGAACCTGGTTTTGAAAAGGTATGAGAGCTCTTGACTACTAAAAGTAAAGGTTTAAATGTTCTACTTAGAGCAAAGTATTATATTCAAAGCAAACCTACATTTAAGTGATCTAACCTTCAAGGTAGCTTAAATACAAAATCCCTTGTCAAATCTTTGTACAACCCCATCATGTTAAAGCTAATCCTATATGTTAGACTGTCAGTCTACCACAGAGGGGAAAAGGGAACTGCATTGGTTCCACACAGTAGATAAAAAGTAGTACAAGCACAGAAAGAGAAGATCTGATCTCATTTGATATATATATTACTACTAAAGGCGTAACTAAACTATCAGTTATGAGGCTACTTCTAGTGCAGGAAAAGGGCTCTGCTGCTTTTTCAATTAAACACACCTTCTTGGCAGCAAAACAATCAAACTGCTCCTCAAACAGCCTTTCATGGCTAAGCTGAGTACGTGAAGGAAGCAAATAACAAAGAGTGGAAAGACAGACAAAACGACAAATTGATCCGTGAGAAAAAGCAGTGACAGAACAGGGAGGCTTCTCATGGAAAAAAAGATAACATGGAAAACTGAAATGAGGAAATGATGGAGGAAGGGTGTTCATGACCGCCCATGGGAAATTTTATACTATTGATTGATTGATTGTCGGATGTACAGACAGACGGATAGCTAGATAGACCCTTCATTAATCCTGCAAGAGGTTATTTTTTTCGCTACTGCAGCATGTACAGGTAGAGGTTAAAAGCAATAAAAAAATAACAGAATAAAAATAGAGTTAGTAAAAATATTAAATATAAAAAAAATTAAATGCACATTATATACAAATAAAATTGAATAATATTAAATTAAACAACAGTGCAACAAATTAAACAAACAACAGTGCAACGGTGTTAATGATGTCAGAATATATATAGTACTCCATGATGAGTTTGTGTCTCATCTGACCCTGTCCAGCCTGTCCTACCTTTTTAGGAGAGAATACGCCCAAAGTGCCTCCATCTTCACGGATTGCCACACCCATCTCTGCAAGCAAGGCCTCCCTGTAATGGAGGCAAAACATTTGTAGACTCAGAAATACCAGTTTATATTGAACGAGGTCTTCACACAGCTTGTTACATGTACTCTCTGCAACATAATGTAACTGTGTACATTTATTTTCCACCAAAGACCTATTTAGTTTATGGAGTGGAATAGGATGAACAAGTGATTTGTGGTTGGACAACAGGCAGAGAATGGCACCAGCAAATCTCAGTGGAATGACAGTAACATGGTTGATGTCTGTAGCCACAAATGAGTGGATAGAGGGGGGAGAAGGGTATGAAAGGGGTGTTTGTGGAGCAGAGTGTGACGACAAAGACAGAACTGGTACAGAAGAAAGTAGACAGATAAGTGAGGAAAGTGAGACAGACAGCACAGAGGGGTGAAAAGACAGAGACAGAGCTAGGAGAAGTTGTCTAATGGCCGGATTATAGTCTCTAAGGACTAGTTCTTAAGATGTGCCATCCGAACATGTTGGAAAATCAAAAGTGTTAATAGTTATTTCATTGTTAAAGATTAACAATAAAAAAAAAAAATATGATTAATAATAAGGGATAAGAATTCACATTTTCAGGCATTCTCTCCAGGGAGACATAGGCAGTGATGCATTTAGCTGTTAATATGAAAAGTGCCACAAGTAGCTGAGTCACAAATGAAATCAAAAAAGAGCTTGAATGAGAAGCACGCTGGCTGCCACGTCCACACAGCTGGCCAATCACGGTGTGAAGTGGGTGTCGGTTCGTCTGGTTTGGAAAGTTACAGATAATGGGTGACACAGACACCCCCTGTCTGACGTCAGAGAGGTGTGGGCGGAGCTTTCCAATGCTATTATACTTGCAGTTTGAACAGACCATGAACATCATTTAAGACTGACAGGATATAATGAGGAAGGGGTGAATGTACACGTAGGACAAACATCTCCCACATACAGATGGAAATGAACAGCACCGACCTCTCCATGCGGATTGCTTCAGTCTTCCGCAGTTTCTCCTCCCAGGTTTCATTGAGTTCAGCAATAATCTTTTCTGATTCCTGAACACAAAAGACAAAGTGAGACGAAAGAACAACCAGTGTAATGCAACAGATGTCGGCAGTGTATTGGAGATGATATGTTTAGTTCATTAACAACAGACCCACCCGGTCTGGATTTATTAGATTTATTTTGCCATGTCTTAGTCAAGTTCAAACACTTTTCCTTCATGAGAAACGTTTGTGTCAGAGTTCAAATCTCAATAAAGAGCGACAGCATACTGTGGGATAACATACTACCATATGATTATACAACAACTTTGATAATGTTGCTTGAAAACCTAATAAGCATACAACACATCTTCTTTATGTTTTAAAAGTAGTGAGTACTAGATATTGATATATTCTGAGAAATGTGTTCCTGTACTAAAACAGTATATTCATTTAGATTCAAGATTGTAATGAACTATGAAGGTAACTTTGGCTGTAATGTTTGTTTCTGGATCACTGAAATAGTTGGAACACCATTAGGATGTGAATAATAGGTGCCTCACTATCAGAGCTCAAAGCCAATAAGACTGGATCTATTTTGGTCCAGTTTCCTCCGTGTTTGCGTTGGTGCTTGACGTCATTGGATGACAGACAGACTGGGCACCATGGTTGCCATGGAAACTGCAGCTTCTCATGGCTGGTTTTTACAATCCTGTGTGCTACCTTATCTACAGAGTGAGAGAATCTACTGCGCGTGGTAGAGACGTAAAGCTCAGAGGCTACATGATGACTGATACGCAAAACGGGCTTTATTAAAGGCTGTGTTCTGGCTAAAATTAAACACCAGCGATCTTGATATTAAACAAATTTAACACCACCTGCACTATTGAGGCTTCTGTTTCAAGTTGGTGTTAATTTCTTGACTTATGACCAACCGGTTCACAGATATTTCAGCATTTTAAAAAGACGCATCTGCTACACTTACATATCTAATTACTATAACCATTTTATTTTCTTATTTTGTTTAAATTAAATGATGTGACATTAGTTAATATATTCTGATTAGAACAATAATCATATGCTTATATCATTTTTGTAATGTCCCACAACAAGCACAAACAACATCCCCTCCTCTGCTACACACTTGTGGTAAATACACATCTGTCACAGCAGAGTATGAAAAGACTATTTTGGATACAGATGAAAGGTCCACAAAGCAAATTAAATGATCTAATTACATAACATATCATTAACTTGTTTAAAAAAAAATAAAAATAAAAAAAATAAAGTCTTCATTAATGCATGTTTCCATAGTGTTTGAGGATTTTCTTTTTTTTTTTTTTCGACTATTCAGACATTGAGGTTTGCAGATATAATGAATTTTTTTTAATTTCAGCTAACGCCTTTAATTACAAGCCTGTTGGCCAAAATGGCAGTACACATGTCTGGGTTTTGCTCTACTGGATGCATGGCATGGATGGCAAAACGATCTCTGGTGAGTGAAAAAATACTTTAAGTTAGAGATTAAAGGGAGGCAGAGTTGAGGGGTTTTCTTTTCTTTTTTTTTTTTTGAAGAGTGGGCAGAAAGCTGTGGGACTCTTTTAACTAGTGACGTATGTGTGATATAAATACTGCTGCATCCTACACTAAATACTTTACCTTGAGTCTCTCAATGGCCTCCTCTCCTCCAGGTGTGGACATGATGCGCTCCTGGATGCTAGTGACTGACTGCAGGCCCCCCTGGCTGCACAGTGCACCAGAGGATGGAGAGGCTGTCAGGGAACCAATAGGGGCTGTGGAGAAATGGCCAGGGCGTTGGTTCTCTGAGGCTATCAAGTATCTATGCTTATTGTTCTGAATGTCTTTGAGGTCTGAGCCAACAACAAGAGAGAGAGAAAGAGAGAGAGAGAAAGAGAACAACACAGAAAGAGGTGGGGTAGGCCCGGGATAGGATAGAGGGAATAAACCACATAAAATGGAGGAACCAAATATCGAATAAGAAGAGAGAGAGAGAGGAGAGAGAGGAGAGAGAAGGACATGGGGAAAGAGAAAGGACAAAAGGGGACCAATGTAAGACACACGTTGTACGTCAAAGGGTTAAGACAAACACCCAGCATGATGGTCAGCTACAGAGAGCAGCAGTTTTCACTCCAGGTAGTTGTCACCAATCAGATTACTAGAAGTCTTATACTTCCAGCTGAAATGAATTTGATTTCAACTGGTGTTACCTCTGAGCTCTCCTTTTCTAGTGTGTACAGATTTAGGAAATGGGGAGATGTCTCTATGTTGATTTTGTCTTGAAGTCTAAAGCCCAGTTTAAACCAAAGATTTGCGACAAGACCAAATTTTTTTTAGATTGTTGCAGGTAAAAGTTGCAGCAATGTGAATTGGATCATCTCATATCGACTCAAGCCGGATGATGCTGCCTGCGACTAAGCTTGTCAAATCTCAAGTGGGGAGTTTTAGTAGTGAGATGGGTTTACAGTAGTTAGTGCGTTTTCTTATTAGAAGAGACACCAACTTGTCCAATAATTCAGACATAAGACAAAAAAAAACTGACAAAAGAGGGGAGATCTCCTGTCGCAAGTTCAGGGCATGAAATTTGCAAAAGCCCCCTCAACCTTCTAGCTTTTTATGTTTTTCATCGTTTCATCACTATTAAAAATGCAACTGTTGCAGGAGACTTACTATCACTCTCCTCATACATTTTTTAAGACATTTAAAACTATATCCAGATCTGAAAAAGCCTGAAAAGGTGTCAATGGAGATGTTTCACCGTCTCGTCTTGTTGCTTTGGTATAAACTGGCAGGTTTCAGAATAATGCAGACTGGGGTAGTTGTCTTTGGTCTTAACTGGACCTAACGTAAATGAGAATAGACTGTGTGAAAACTGCCGTCAGTGAATAAACTACAGGATGGGAGGGAGATGGAGACTGCAAGAAGGTCCAGCGGGAGGAGAGACAACTCGTGCTGCCAAAGTTCAGCCTGCAGTCGAGTACATTGAGTCACTGCAAACGCACACGCACACACGTGCACTCACATCTGCCATAACAAAGCCATGGCAGCTTCACTCAAAGGTTTAGGCAACTTATGTCAATATAATGTCCGAGAGGATCTCTGAGGTAACACACACTGTGTTCTCCAAGTTCTGAACTAAAACAAACTAAGAGAAGTAAAGAGTTAAATAATTTGGGAGGTACTGACTTTTTGAAAATATGGTCTTTTATTAATCCAGAAAAATAAGTAGTTACTAACTTAACTTGAACATAGTGCAGGAGCTAATTGTATGCTTTTACCCTGCACAATAGTAAATAAGATGGATTTCTAGTGTTAGTCAGACACACTTCACTTGCCAAGATCATTTTCACAGAATATTAGTGCAAAAGGGCAAGAGGGAAGATGTGTTAGGGATGTTTAAAAATACAGCAAAGGGCACACTAGCAAACTAACTATTCAATACAAACTATTAAAGCACACAAAGTTTTTCAACTCTGTATAAATACACCTCTGCTGCGGCTAGTAAAAAATTTAAAGTTATGCACCTTTCCGTCTGTAGCTCTGAGCCTCAGTTTGAGAACTCAGGAGTGGCATTCTAAAGGTTTGAGCACTGTCACCTGTGGTGGGTGATTAGTGAAAGAAAACACAATAAAAAGCAGAAAGGACCACTGGCAAGAAAAGAAGTTTCAGAAAGTGAGTCATAGAAAGTGAGACATGGTTATAGTTTGGGTGGGGGGGAGGCCTGACACGCTACTCTAGAACATATGTTTCTGAAAGCGACTTTCTACAACTAACTTCTGACACAGGTGGATCTGAGTCTGCAAATAGCTGCCTCGCCCCCATCATTCTGAAAAATAACATAAACAAGCGCAAAGCATGCTGACCTATTGGCATGCTAACCCTCGCCATATCAGCACACCTGCGGAAGCCTTGCGTTTTTCTCTCTCTATTAAGCTTTTGCTTTTTTCTATTTTAAAGCAATTACATGCAAAGCTGGTGGCAGATTTAATATCCAGGTAATGGGGGTAAAAGCAATGTTAGCTTATTATATTTAGGGCAAATAGTGAAATACAATGCATGACTACCACACATATACACACATTTGATTCCACTTCCTGGGCAATCATCCCCCATAGGATCGACTGAGAGGAAGCAGGAAAAGATGAGAAGGGTCAGAGGTCAGCACCGGTAGAATGGGAGGAAAAGGTTACAGAAATTTCTTAAGAGAACTGGATGACAAGAATGAGAAGAAAAGTCATGGAATGCCTTGGTCAGTGCCATGTCATTAGGCATGATCTAAGCAGGCAAGTAGGCAGGTTATTAATCACTTCAGCTATTAGAACTAATTAATAGGTATATTATGTCTCTAAGTGACACTGCTATGAGCCATTACTCTTGTGTACAGCAAATGAAGTATGATATTTTAATGTAGTTTTAAACTACCATTTGTGTTGTCAGTCACAATCAGCCTCATTTGACGATTACATTTAAAAAAAAAAAACTTGGTAAATACCTTTTTACAATATACAACCTTAAATATTCTGTAAATTTAGTGATCTATTGTAACCAGCAGTACAAAATACACTTTATATTCCATAAGGAGGCATAATAAACCAATATACATATGTTGTTGCTGTTTCAGTCTATTTAGTTTAGGCACGTGTACAAGCACAGCGATGGAAACAAAGTTAGATGGCTGAAAGTAATGAGACAGTAATGAGGATAGAAGATGTTGGCAGCTTGTGGTTGGCCCATGACAGAGAAGGTAGATGCCGCGTGGCTGCAGATATTCGCCAGCTGTGACGGCATTAAACTTACTGTCCAGGATGTCTCCCAGGCCCTGGGCACGGAGCAGCTCCTTCAGCCGAGCCACTTCATCCTTCAGGTCGCGCACCAACTTGTTGTTGGGATCCTCATTGATGATAGCATTGCATTTGATGTTCTTAGCGCGGTCAGCATAGCTAAAAATAATAATCATTTGGAAGGGCTTTAAAATCTAAATATACTGCAATGTAAACAGTTAAGTGTAATTATTCTGTATTCTGGGCAGAGGTCTTACCGGAGCGTACTTAGGGTTTCATCATAGTTGATATCTGCAGGACTGAGAGCAGCGACCATAGCTGTCCTGGAGTTTCCACCTGATAACAAAAGATCAGTAAAGATGTCCATGATGAGACCAAGTGGGTGAAAGGACATTTTTCTAACACACTGTGTTGAAGATTATGAAGAAGATTATTATCAGATTTATTAAAAAAAAAATAATAATAATCCACTGCAATACACTGTAAAAAATACTCAGCAAACAAGAAAAGAACAGTAATCATTTGACTAGTATAAGACTACAGTTTCATTAGACTGAACTACTGTGTACTACATGTGCCAACCAATACTGAAAATATACTGCAAACCTCTCCTCCATACATGCCTGAACCAAGGGGATGAGTGTGCATGTCTACTTAGACTGAAATACAGTCTGCTGACAGTGTTCTTCTTAAATAGGCAGAGAGTAATATACACTAGCGCCGGTCAATATTTTTTTACGCCTACTTTGTATTCAATTGTGAAAATGGATCTATTTCTCTTTCTGTACAGATATTTCACGAAACAGCTATAAATTATGCCGTATTCCACCAGTAAAGTACGTTCATGTGATAATAATGTTCATACCGAGGTTCTCCCTCAGCAGCCATGTCAGAACTGAGTCTCTGTATGGGATGAAGTCAGACTTCTTCTTCTTCTTGCTCTGCAGTAAACAAAAGATCAAGACATCAGAAGAAAACAAATAACTGAAATAAGGCTTCGTGTTTTAACACTTAGAATTATGGATGGCAGTAAAGACTGTAAAATATTATGATGTAACATGACAAGAACCACAGGTGTAATGGACAAATGATCCAGTAAAATAAGTAGAGGCCTGATTTAATGTGATTTTTGCTCCTGTGCAAGGGTTGTGGGTTTAATTGCACCTAAAAGTTCAGCACTTGGGTGATAAAAATGGTAGCTGCAGCACCTTCAACACTGCACATGGCAAAAGGGGGTCAAATCTGTCTAATGGGATGAATCAGAGGTTAGCGGTTGAGGTTTTACCTTGCTGGTACAGTTATCCTGTGTAAGCAAGCATTTACAAGGGCAAGAGGAGAGAAAGCAGAAGGACAGACATTACAGCATGCCAGGCTGAAAACACGAATTCCTTGAGAGGGCTCGTTCAAGTTATAGAGGGTAAGAGAAATGCTGGAACGGAGAAGGAAAAGAACAACAGAAACAGTATGAAACATAAAACACTCACCACTTCAGCCAAAGCAGAGATAACTTTTCCTAATGTGGTGAGAGATTTGTTGATGTTTGCTCCCTCCTGCAACCACAGACAAAAAAAAAAAATCTATTATTACACAGCCATCACGGTGATATTGACTAATTGTTTGTTAATGCAGTTGCAGAGTGTTTGTGAAGGTGGGGTCTTACCTTTAGCCTGGTGCCTTTAGCTCCAGTGGAATCTGCTCGTTCACTTCCTGCCAAGTCTACCAGACTAATTTTACTGACCTGAGGAGGAGATGGAGTAAATGCATTAGATGTATCAAAGTTATGAATAATATACATTTGAATTAGGGCTAGGTAAAAAAAATTGATTCACATAAGAATTGCAGTTCTTAAAACTGTGTGGCAAGTCACAAATGCAAAACGTTTATTTTTGTTACGATATGGAAATTTCATGAAAAAGGCAGAACTCCACTGTACGGCAAGCACATACTTAAATGATTTAATAGTTCATCCTTAAAAACTGCAAGGGTTTGGGCACATTTTGGATTAATTGCCTAATAGGTATTAAGTATTCTCCACATACTCTGCACCCCATTACAGACCAATGTTAGCACAATGGAGCATCAAACTCCAGCACACTGCAGCACTTAAGCAACACTGGTGGGGTGAAAAAAAAATAGCCTGTAAGGTGCAGTCAAATCATTTCAAAGGATCTGTGCCTGTATTTTGGATAATGATGGCTTTCCCTGGTACTAGCGCTGCAGCTGAAGACTGTTCTCTACTTTAGGAGACATACCGTAAACAACAACTCAGCACACATAGCAATTTATGTGTGCTTAACCTGGAGATGTTGGTCAGTAAATTACACTTTCATTTCACGCTTTCAAGCTAATGCAATTACCTTATGTACTTTACTTTAGAAAACAACATAAGTAATAAATCTGCATAGTCTCATGAGGGTCATGGTTAGACACTGACCCTAAACAAGTTAGTTTCAATGTCACTTAAATTTAATTTGCAGCTCAAGATGCAAAGCACAGGAGTCAGTGACCTGACACACAGGTCACTGGAGTAAGAGCCAAATATATAGTGCCCCTCATTCATTTTTCTGAATCAGGATGTGAGATAAGATCAAAACAATACTGAAACAACAACAGCTTTAAGCACATAATACAAAATTCAAGATGTTTTCAAAAATGTTCAAATAGTTAATAACCCTACCATCAAAAATGTCTGGAAAGAAGTGTAAAACATTCGAAACATTTGGGCATTCCTGTCAAGTGAGATGCAGCGCGGCAGTAAAATCTGATAGAGTGGCTAAATACAATAGGCATTGTGTTTCAGACACAGTGGTCTCTGTGCCTCCAGAGCCAGAGGAAATGCTAAAAGTCAAATCTAAAATAGCTCCTTTTCTTTGTCTTTCCCCAATGACCACTGTCTTAGAGGACCATAGGACACATCTTTACTAAGATGAAAGAAACTGAAAAGCAGTAAAAAAAAAAAAAAAAACCTCCTACCAACATGGGATCAGATCCTTAATAAATGAGAATGTTTCACCATCTAATTTAGGAATCACTGCGTCGGCTCTGACCTTTTCTGTGGAGAGGTCTGTCTCGCTGTCGTGTTTCTTCTGTGTGAAGACGATGGTGAAAACAGCATGGGACCTGCTGCTGGTCTCGTTCATGTTGGTGGCAGCAACGGTTCTGCAGGTTAGCACAAATGGGAACGGTTCGGAAACACAACACGATATGGATGTAAAACATTTTCTGAGCAACTTAATAATTTTTCCTATTAAATTATTCAGAATGGTTAATCCTGAATTCATTTTCTTGACTATAACTGGAGCTATCATCAGCGGGTTTTACACCTATTAGAGTGAATTGAGTCTCAGGGATTACTTTGTGCAGCGGAGGTGGATAATACTATGAGGACACCAAATACAAATACACAAAGCACGCTCGGAGGGATAGTCACAGGGGAGATACGGGCTTTACACGCCATGTTCTCCAAATAAGCCTTCTGAGTCAGCACAGAAAGATTAAGGTAGGGTTCACTCCTCCCCACAGGAACTCTTGTGACACACACACACACACACACACACACACACATACAGTAAAACATACACAAACATACATTACAGGCCCTAAAGCATATATACATAATTAATTGAGAAATATCTGGAATGAATTTGAGAGGTTATTTCTATGAAGATTCTCAGTCATACACATCAGGCTTGACTTGTTTTTATTCGAACTTAGGGATGGAACATAAGGAAGGTTCGGATATCCTGAGTATATCTATTCATACTTCGAATATTAGTAATATAATATTAATACACTGATGATTAAGCCATAAGAATATCCTGATTCAAAATTAATTCTCATCTTTTATCAGCCTGAATGACTGAGAATATGAATATGGGGTCATCATATCATCACAGCTGTCACCACCACCATCGCTCGCCCCCTCCTCTCCGTGATCTCAGCATGATCCCAGGCCTCGCCTCGCCTCACCTGGCCTTGTTGCCTGCATCCATTAGGTCAGCGATGTCTGTGTAGGAGGTGACAGCTAACTTGGACAGGTCCTCCACGTAGGGACCGAGCAGCGGGTGTTCTCGCACTCGTAGGTTCCCTTTGTTCTTGGGATTGAGCAAATCTCGCACCCGCTCACAGTAGATCTCCATGTAACTGACCTAGAAACAATTTCAAAAGTAGCAGCCATGTAATTCAGTAATGTGAGGTTGAATATATATATAAATAATACAATGCACCTACATACTTTGCTAGTAAAATAGAGTACTTAACATTTTCACAATATATTCAGGTTTTTAGTGCAGATCCACAACAAAATCAGTGTGGGTTTTAAAGATGGAGAAAAAGTGGGAGTATAATTTAACAAAATAATCTGAAGCAATGTGCAGGAAAAACCCAGCACCTTTGAAGTTTAGCCAATACGTGATTGATGTCTGACCATTACCAGACCCAATATTAGGGGAAGGCTCACAATGGCTCATTAGAGACCAGCCAACACAGGAGTCAGAGGCAGGGGTTAAACAATGGGGATTACAGATGCCGAAGCAGTCCGAGACTCACCTCTACTGAGTAGGAGAGCTGCTCTTTGTTGTTGTCCTCATTGATTTTCTCAAATAGATCTTCACAGAGCTGGGAGGCCGAGGAAAAAATACATTTTAGTGCAAATTAACCGCACGTGGAGAGGTAAAAGGGAATCATAGAAGTGGAATAAACAGAAAACAAACCAAAAATTATTTATTTATTTAAATAGTTTAGCAGTAAACCATTACACCATGAAATGAGGTTTAAGTCATTTGTGCAGCAAATCTCAGTTTTTTCAGGGGAATAAATATAATTCTCCCAGGGCCTTAGTGGTCTAAGGCAGGTACCAGGTTAACTCTGAATCCTGGGTTTTAATCTTTTCCATCTCCATTTCCCTTTTTCTATCCCAGGTTTCCTAAATCAGGTGGTGGCTACAAGGGCATGAAAGGAAGGAATCAAAACAACTGAACTGAGATAAATAACGCAAAGGATATTAAGCAGGCAAAAATTTGCAGAGCCATGGAGCTCTTTCATTACTACAAAGGCAATAAAAGAATTCTCTTAAGTCAAGTTACAGTCTCAACATTTCAGAGGTGGATCGATTTGGTTAAAAATGATGACAGAAATGACTAAAGGACCGGTGGACACTGTCCATGTATTAAAGAAAGGGACAAAGACTCAGGGGTTCAGGGGTGATGCTAAACATGTAAGGGAACAGGAGTAGAAAACATTTAGATTTAGGTTGCACTGGATATTATAGTGGTCAAACTCTGTCTCAATCACTGCAGTTCAGTAAATTGTGAAAGATGTATTGTAGGACAAACCATGGGAATGATTCCTTCCTGCCCCTCCTCCTGCTTGCCCATCATGGTGTAGGATTTGCCAGCTCCGGTCTGACCGTAAGCAAAGATGCAGACGTTATAGCCCTCAAAAGCATGTTGCAGCATTTCCTTGCCAATGTCATTGAACACGAGGTTCTGTGATGCAAAGCTGGGGTCTTCCGGCTGTGGGAAAGAGAGAAACAGTTTAAAAATGTACATAATTATCGACTCAGGGTATTTCAAATTGATGATATATGTAGCATCACGTGAAGATATTTATTTTAAATTTCCCTTCTTTTTGGTCATTATGCTTGACACTGGAACAAAGACCGTGTTAAAACTCACCGTGGTGTGTGACCAGTAGGAGTAATCAAAACTGAAGGTCTTTGCTGGTTCCTTTGGAGCTTTGGGATTGAGGATAGCTGCGGGGAAGAACAAAATTTGAAATGTGGTTGAATGTGAATATGACACAACAGCTACTTCCATGTTCTTAAAGTTTCACTTTTAAATGTGCCTATAATGAGTTTATATGTCTTCTACTAAATTACTGGATTAAAATTGTCATGAAATTGAAATAAATAAAATGCTATCCTGCCTTTGTCCCTACTGAACTTGTCTTTTAGTTGGGTTTTTGCACTTCCACTCTCTTGCTTCCCAGTTCCTTTTACATCACTCTTCAGATTATTTAGCTGTTTAAAAGCCAGTGAACAATATTTTAGTTTAACAATTAAAATCCTAAATGGAGTTACAAAATAGACCTAAATGATACACTAATTGTTTTTTATCCTAGTTGGCAAATAGTGGTTGCCTCAAGGTCCTGTTCCTCAATCAGAGCTCTAACAGTGATATATTTGGAACTGAAAGTCACATGAGCCAGTGACAGATTATGAAGCATTTGGTTTTTTTTTTGAGAACTGCAACTGTTACTTCAGGTTTCACCAAACGCCATCTTTATTCAGTGTGCTAATTTATCATATGGAATGATAACAATGCAAAATGACAATCAAAACAGAGTTTGAGTGATAAAACCTACGCCTACTTCTACTGCACCATTTCAACTGTTGCATCTGTGACACAGTATTCCCACACTGCCCAGCCATTCCCTGTAGCCACACACACATTTCTTAATGAACAAGAATCTGCTACCACGCCTGGTATGTCATCCCCCTCAACCACGCCGGTTGGTGCCCCAGGGACACTGTGCACTGGATATTTTACAGGGAGAGCACAGGATGCTAATTTACTGTAGGATATTTGTAGATAGCCAGACTCCTGGTGGTCCTCAAATCCCCCTCTTAGACAAACTAAACTTTGATTGGCGATAGTGTCATTGCTAATGCAGCGATAATACCTCTGCTGCCAGAGCTGAGGGGGAAGTGGGAGAGAGAGACGAACGGGACTAAAAAAAAACCATGTGAGCTCCAGAGCCTAGCAACGATCCAAACAGAGCCACAATAGAAACCAAAGGTGGGGCGAAATGACAACTACATTTTAGAAAAAAACAGCACAATCTGCGTATTTTAGCATTTCATGAATTTTCACTTTTGCTAAGCAAATCTGCAGTGCCAGCAACAAAACAGTAATTAGCTTTGTTTCATGCAAATTCTGTGCTTTGCTAATGGGCAAATTAAAGGCAGTTTGGCTCCTCGACATGAGGGTGCTTGAGCGGCTTTTGCATCAAGATGTCGCCGGCAGAGTGCCTTTATGTACTCAAGAGGATTTCAGCACACTTATCAATAATGCAGGAGACGTGGAGAGACAGTGATTGCATATCGCCCTCCATGGGTCACATGCTGACAGAAAAGCACAGCATGTCCTTAGAAACCAGAACGCTAACTGCTACATGCTAAATATGTGATGATTACAGCGACTGCTATTGCACTGAAACTCGGGTAGCTGCAACCTTGCACAAGTAAAAAATAATAATCAATTAGTTTGTACTGTCCACAATCTTCAAACAGGTTAAGGTGCACAGGCGGAGCAGCAGCTTCCATTTTGGGCTATGGAAGAGGATACAGCAGGACAGGTGGCTAAATAAAGCCCAATTTCACCTTTGGCCTGCCTCCAAAGGGAAATTGGAGACAGGGCATGAAGAAATTAAGGGGGATTTAGGTTACCAGTTCCCCTATTCCCCTTTCCTGGAACAATCTACAGTGGCTATTAATGAGGAGGCCACCAAAGCAGTGATTCAGTGTCAATGAGAAAACATAGCAGTAAAAACAGAAAGATGATGAGACGGTGCCACATGTGGGGCATTTGGACAGTGAGACAGCCATTACAGGCCAGCAGACTGATGGTGACAAACCAGCCTTACAGGGAATCACAGCTGTGTTCTAGCAAGACAAAGTATGATGCGAGCTTTCCAATCTGAGTCAGTCAACTTCTCCGGTTCATTTTTGGACTCTCATCAGAGACGAGGGTGAATTTCATGGTATAAAATGGTAGGGAAGCACAGCAAGGCTATATGGTGGCAGTCATTGAAAGATTGCTCAGCTCCTAAAGGTGAATCATGCTTGGGCGGCATAATTGTATCATTCAATTACCCACTCAGAACAGATAGCTTCTTCACCCATGAAGTCTCTTCTGTGCGTCATCAGAGTGGGTCTCATGTAAAAGTGTACTGAAGGCCAGGATACACAGCCAACACACAAATAGAGCTGTAACTACTGATCCAACTGCACCTGGTAAAGATCAGGGATGGCAACATGTATGTGCAGTCTCATTTCTTAGTCCGTGTTGAAAGAACGACACATTGCGTGTCAAGGTATACACAACGACTATTTATTGTGGTCGACGCTCATCTGTGTTGCATTTAAATGGCGAGATTGAGCAAATCACAAAGTAGCACCCTTAATCTACTTGGTGAATATGAGTCACTCAGTTCACTCTCTGTGCTTGCACGCTTACATCTCACACAGAGTTTGTGTGAACAGGGAATCATATAGTAGTTGTCACAAACCCAGATGTTAATAAGGAAGCCCTCGGCTTTCCACTTTTAGTAAATATTCCTCTCCAGAGTCATCTCCTGGACTTGAAATGGCAGACACATTCTGCTGCCTCATGAACAGCGTCATCACTCTGCCTTCCTCAACCATGGCAACAGGTATATGACCAGTTTCTGGTTGCCATAACAACTTCAACTTGGCAGAGAATTGGAGGATGCGGCACATTGCGTTCTCTCCTCTCTCCTGTCAAGCTTTCTCTGTCACTACCCTCTTAGAAACTAAAATACAGGTTTATGGACCATTACAGTCATTTATTAAACATTGGCTTCAAGATTTGAATAAACATCCAGAAACATGCGGAAGGCACAGTTTGGAAAGTTTTAGGATTAGTAACTCAAACATTAAGCTACTTATTATTTCACACTCCATAAGCAAAGTGAGATACAACTTTTACTGCACAAAAACCTTTTACATACTTTGTAACTTGAAAATATAATAACATGAATACTGTAATGAAACAAAAAAAATCCAAAACATTTGTCATCTAAATGCATTACTCTGTCTGAGGGTATGCACTGATTGGCTGTATACCAGGAAATACTATCAGAAATGTAAGGTTATCACTAACATATTCTGTGTCATCGTAAGCAGATCAAACGGCACTAAATATCGTTTACACAAAATGATGACATGCACATCTGTGTGGGCACCTGCGAAGGAGATGTGATTCTCTCAGGACGCCCATACTCTGTGAAGACAAGCTCAAATAAAAAAAAAAATTCTAAAATGTCACAGTTTTGCATTTTCAGTTCCTGTTCTGAGGAATACAGGGTTGATAGGATGCTGGCACTCCACAGGAGCTCTCCATTTCAAGGCGGGGTGGATAGCAGTTAACTAACCATATCCTGCTATCTAAAGAACATCACTCAGCTGGTTGTAGCTGGCAGACATTTTGTGCTACATCGTTCAACATGGGGCCTATAATCTGAGCAGGGAAGCAAAGGCACCCCTCAGTAATTAGGTTGTTAGGAGGTCTCTGAGCACCAGATGGGGACTAAAAGCTGGCCCCTTTCACCTGAGACCAGCAGACAAGCAGAGTCTAAAATGGCTGAATGCATCTCCCTCTCTCCCCCAGTAACCCTCTAAGGACCTGCCAGCTGTTAACTGCAGCTAATCAATGCCTATCTGAGATCAGAGGAGGGGATAAGGGCATTAAATAAATGCATATGTAAACGTTAAAAGAAAAACAAATGGATGAAAGGAACCCAGGCATTAAGAGAAATAATATCTGTGCAGAATTACAATTTCCACATGTGCTTCCTTCAGCAAGACTGGGGAATTTTAATATCATCCCTGGGGTCTGTGTGTATATGGGCAGCAGCATGATGTAACAGTTTACTTATTTTATTCATAATATTAAATTCACAAGAGAAGCGAGAGCCATTTTCCACTAAGTAAAAATGTTTGGGACACCAGAAGAACCAACATCCTCAACCATGTGCATTTAACTCATTACAAATGAAATAATGGGACTTTATCTTAATTTTATCACAAGATGACTGTATAAAGAAATTATATTTAGTAGTACTAAATTTCCCCACCGTGGGATTAATTAAGTCTAAATCTAATCTAAAATCATTACCCTATTCCATCTGTAGTAGCAGTTGAGAAACAGTCAAGTAGTTTCAGAAAATGTTCTTCATAATGTTGATGTCACACACCACAAAGTTTCTCAATATTCCATCACTATTAAATATTGCTTAAAGAGATTATAATTCACCACCATTGCATTTTTTATTGAAACGGCAGTAATGACCCCTCACCAAAATAAAACAATGGCAATTCAATAATTTTCTGCTTTGGTTAACACATATGTTCAGAATGATTATTCTCTCTTCTAATAATAATAGTAAATATTAGGCTGGATGAAAGCAAGAAAAGTAATATTCTTTTTTTGTTGTTCCAGTAAATTTGATCTGATAATGTGAAGCATGCAGCAGACTAGGAATGCCACTGAAAACTCTTGTTGAGTGGTGATCTTTGACTCTGACTTTGTCTTGTCCTCTGCTCTCTGTGTCTCCGTCTTCTTTACATGAGGGCAGAGGACACACAACGGACTAAAATCGACTCAGGATTATATTTTACTCGAGTTGTAGACTAGAATGCTTGGTGTAATAACAAATTGCTCAAATTGTTCGTCTTTCTAGCAGATTTTGTGACACTTGCAGGGATAACTGTTGAACAAGCAGAACATCAACTTCTGGACGTCTTGGATAATTGCCCACGTAACCTGCAGCTCCCTCTACATCCTCAGCCGGTGTGTTTTATACCGACAGCCAATTCTAAATTCTTATGAACGAGCTGCAAACGAATGCTATTAATAATATGTAACGGTAGAACCTGATGAGATATGTCTTAGACTGCAGTATCAACAGTATAGCGCAGTCTGTCTCTTCATATCAGCAGCAGAGGGAGGAGGACAGAGGAGAGGCCGCATGATGCCACAGAGCTGTTAGACTGTTGCAGAGGACTTGCACCTTTCTGTACAGTGAAGTTCAAAAAGTTTAGGTAAATATTTTCATTTTGATGCAACCTCCCGGTCAACTAGCAGATTTGACCATGTGGTTGTTGTCATATGGAAAAGGATCACAGCTACTCCCGTGAGCAAAGCTACATTTGCTCACAGGAGGCTACATCGCCGGTATAACATGTGCCAAAAGGTGTCAGGTGTTGTATGAGAAATATACAGTATATACAGTAAATAAAGACCTGCGACGCCGGCTTATATGTTTGGCGCATTCTGCCCCACCACATCAAGAGAGAAGTCAATACCATTCCAGCTCCAACACTGTATCTACGTGCAACTTTCCAACTGTCCACCTGTGTCACAGTTTGTGCATAAATGATGAAGCAAAGCAGCTGTTGACGTGAGCGGACGGCGTGAGCTGTGCCACGGTAATGCTAATATGGTTGTTCGGTCTTAAATAGGAAGCATAAAGGTTACATGCTAAGGTGGCCACAGACATGCTCAGCGTGTTGTATCCAGTGTTTTGGGAAGCGTGTGTGTGTGTGTGTGTGTGTGTGTGTGTGTGTGTGTGTGTGTGTGTGTGTGTGTGTGTGTGTGTGTGTGTGTGTCGTGGCTTGGTTACCAGGGCTGCAGCACAGGTGACAGAGTTGTCATTGGATGCAGCTCAAAGCTGAGGGCTAAATGTAGTGTCTGAGCACTGCTGTGCCTATTTGACAAACAGCTGAGCTTGTTGCAGCCACAACATAGGACATACAAACATCTCCAAAACAGAAACTAACATGTGGTATCTTCATTACCCTCTTGGATACTGTGCACTTTCACGTCTGGTCTGGAAGATGCCATGTGGCCTTTAATTAAAAAATACACACACAGCAATTCAGTACTCCTCTGAGTACTCCTGCCAAAAATGCTGGAACTTTCCAGGCAGGCAGAGGAGTTTGTCTAGCCATGGAACGTAACCCTTCAACATATAATTTATGTCACCATCATTAACTCAAACTACAATCAAACTTGAAGTTCATATGCAGAGAACACATTTCCATTTCATCAGATGAGCCTCTGCATCAGAGTTATTACTGAAACTATAATGGAAGGTACTTAGTTCTCCAAACAAAACCTCAGTTTCTACTCAGAAGGCTGATCACGTCACTTTTTTCTCTTCCTACTCGGAGAGAGGAGAGGGGGAAAAGAGCACAGGAAGACACCAGAACAAAGAAGTGAATGCAGGGTATTGGAGTTGACAACAGAGCCTGCAAAACACATTAGGTAATCTGTTATGACAAGGCTTTATGTGCCCAGTCCCCTCTGTCACAATGACCCTTTTCACACAGCCTTACCCCCCCTCTCCTTTTTAGAAAAAGAGACTCAGAAAGAAAAGAAACTTTCAATGTTGTCGTTGGAAAGTGACTGAAGTTAGCAAAATGTAAACTGCTCATTAAAAACAATGAAACTACACTGAAAAAAAGATGTTTATTTCACTATGGCAAAAAAAAAAAGCCTTTCTGAAATCAATTCATTACGTGCTCCCAGGTTATGTTGTCATCGGAAGAAATCTGGTGTGAGCTGGGAATCAATAAAAAGCTCATGCTTACTTGCAGCTGGTGAAAAATTACATTTAATTCCTAACACCTACTAAAACTAATAGGATTTCTGCAGGGCAGTTTGATAAACAGTACAGTCAAAAGAAGACATGCAATGTGGGAGGAGTATGAAAGGATTTATTTTTCTGAATATGCACATATATTTGGTAATAGGATTTCTCTTAATTCCTTGCCCCAATTAAGGACACTGGGCTCCTGTTAACGAGAAATTTCACGAGTTATGTCTCATAATCACAGGTTTGTTGAGAATGTTTTCATTATGTGCATAAAAGAAAAAAGAAAGTCTGACAAACATAAACATAAAGTCTGTTTAGCAAGAAAGCAGTGTGAGGGTGCAGTCCTGGCCTGTGTGCCAGCTGTTCCAGCTCTGACTACTGTCTATTTATACAGCAGCAGATGGCAGTTAGTGCTTCGCATGCCGACAGACTGTCAGTGACAGGAAGGAATGGACAGATTTCAGCCGCCCAACCTTTCCGCTGAACTCGTAGCCAAACCATACATTGCTCCCAGCCCACAAACACTGATCGCTAGCTGGGGCTGCGAGTGCCTTTTGATATTAGCAGCTCACACAGACTCACCGAGTCCAGGATAAAAGAGAGGCTTCTAGAAGCCACCAGACAGAGAAAACATGCTAAGCCAGCAGGACTCCATTCAGAAGCTAAACAAACACAAAACTACAACAAAGAGCGAGGGATACCAGGCAGCCTCTCAGGTGATGACATGGGGGGTTAAACCCACAAGGCGCACAGAGCTAACATGAAATCAGAGCTGAAATAACAAAAAATCTCCAAATAGCATTCTAAAAGCTTCGAAATCCAATTCCTTGCATGTCTCCCGAAATTCTGTGCACATCCCCGAGCTTATCTAATGAACATATCTGTTGTCCACTCCTCAGAGTTAACGGATAAAATGGTACAGGATCCAACCTTCACAACACTAAAGAAGCAGCGGCTCTCCTGGATCGGGTCCAAAGAGAATAATCTCCTCTTTGCAAGTCAGACATTATCGTACATATACTTATTGATACTCTTATCGATACGACGCTCCATAATTTGGTCCAAAAGATTAAATAAATATATAACGTATAGATGAGACAAGATTCAACAATTTCATTGCTTTTTTTTGGCTGAAATTATTTAAATTGCTTCTTGAGTTTTCTGTGTGTATATTTAGTAAAAGAGGAACAGTGATGGATATTGTTAAGATGTTAATGGTTCTGCCTATTGATTCAATACTGTAGCCTAATGGTCCTCTAATTGGTTCTTCTGAGGGGTTTTTAAGAGAAAAAAAAACAACACGTGTACTGTAGATGAATTAACATTCTTGAGTAGCAAACTGCAGCAGCATTATTTTAAACAGGACTTTTTCGTTGACAGTGTTTCTACAGTACAGCAGTTTACCTGCAGCCCCCTCATCACTAATGATTGATCCGCCCTGCCCCGAGTGAAATGAAACTGAATTCAGGCTGAATTAATGAATGCACCCACAACTATCAGCTGCTTAACGGCAACTTTAATTGTTAACCCATGTTGGTATACTTAAGTTGACTGTGTGTGTGTGTGTGTGTGTGTGTGTGTGTGTGTGTGTGTGTGTGTGTATTTCATTCTGCAGCAACGACACATGAACCTCGAGCCCGTTGGTAACTTTCATCCCTTCGCCTGTACGCGACGGACTTTCTGAATGTCTCGACAGATTGCTCGTCTTACAGCCCCTTACATGCAAACGATTGTCAACATCGACTGTAGTGAGGAGTAACAGCACTTTTGTACGTTTATTTTCTCTGCCGCTTGGGCCACCCAAGTAAAGTATATGTATGGGAAACACTGAATAGTGTCTCAAATTGCCTTAAAAACAACATACAAAAAAAAAATCATATGATCCAGGCAGAGCAGCTGAGAGGAAACAACAGTGTAGATCAAGCTGTGCAGACAAGGGAAATACAGAGGCCCTTACATTCACTGTGCACAACAACAGGCACCCATTTTACAGAGCAGTGACCTGGATTTCCTCAACTAGCCTCCACTCAGCAACCAAAGTCTCACTTTAAATGCTGTCTGCCTTTATGTAAGCATCATGACATCACGAACACAGAGCAGGCACACAAATCTGAAAATCTCGCGGCTTTTTAGTCGAAGAATGCCCCGTTTAAAAACAAGATAAAAAAAAAAGAAAAAAAAAAGAAGCTGCATCATGCGTTTGACAGTTTCTGTGATGAAAGAAAACAAAATGTGTAAACACTAATTGATGACTCAAGTTGATGTCAGATGACTAACACCTTTCTTTCAGCCTTTTTATTCTATGGAGAACAGAAATGACGTGTGAAACTGCGTGCACGTGTATGTATTTATGGGTATGTGTGTACACTGTACTGATATTAATTGGCTGCACAGTATTCAAACAGCAGAATTAGACAGCTCCATTTTGGAGTAGCAGAGGAATCCAGCAGCCAAACCGATCAAGGGTCTGCTCCACTGTCTAATTAATTCAGGTTTCAAAAATATTACACTGCCAAACAACACCCCATTTTCTTGCTCATGAATAATACAAAGTGAGCATCGTGCCCACCAACCAGCTACCCGTGCTTAGACTTGCAAAGCTCTCCAGTTGTCCTCTGAATTCAGCGCTCAGACTGAGAGGAAACCAAACAATACAGTCTGGAAGGAGAGCTGCATCGGTGAGGGCACAGAAAGAAAAAAGAAAAGAAATGCCCTCTCTTAAATGTGGGAAAGTCCAGCCATTTCACCCAACTTAGGCAATGAACCAAAGAGTAGGTAAGATGAGGAAGCCAGGACTGCCTTAACATGAAAACAAACATCCCATTATGTGCTTTTCAACTCCTGCTTTCACCATTAAGTCCAGGATAAATGGTGCTGGATACTGGCAGCTATGAGGACAGCCTGAAATATAGAAGAAAAAAAAAAAAAAGTAAAGAAAAAAAACAAACTACTATTGGTTATGTGGAGAGGATGGTGTGCTGGCAATGATTTGAGAGTAAAAGAGCATTAAGTTCTAGTTTAAAAGGGCAAAAGCTTTAACGTTTCCGGTCTTATCCATCAGGCAAAGGTGTCGGGGACACAACAAGTCCAAACCTACAGCCAGAGTCCTAATGAACTATCTTCAGTGATAAGAAGAACAAGGAGAGCTGCCACAGATGATGTGGTGGCGACAGGTCAGTCAGTCTGAGGAGTCGGAAGCAACTGAGACTGCCTAAATCCACCGAAGAACATCAGCAAGTTCATCAAGTTCTCTTGATGACGGCTCCCTTTTTGTGTTTTAAATGAAAACACCACATTTGATTGTCTGTGGAGGGACAGGCTCCAAATAAACAGTGACTGATGCAAATATCTAAATAGCTTTGCATTTTCTTTTGTTTTAGCCCAATAAAGCATAAATTGAATGTATTTGGCAGCCTCCATCATTATAACTGAAATCCCATCATCCCCAGCAGGGTTACTGTATGTGATGCTGCCTCACGCTGTCCTCCACGTGAATGGTGCTCGCGCTCGTGCACGACTTTCACCGTCTCCACTGCTGCGGCTGCGTTTACTTCCCCCTCCCCCTCCCGACGCAGCTCCTCCAGTATCCAACATTTTCTGCAAAAGGCTCACACAGACTCCACTGAGCCCAATCACAGGCAGGAACAATGAGCAACGAAATAACGAGCTGACAAAAAAAAACCCCAAAAAATCAAGCAAAGGAGAAAAAAAACGGACATAAGATGAGAATGCCTACAGTGCATTTCTGACTATAGCTATGCGAGACGCTGTGCAAAAAGAAGATCTGATCTGTATTCTAAAAAAAGAACATACGAGATCATGAGGTACACTGGTTTTCCAGATGTGCTGTTTTACAGTAAAGACATCTGGGGCTGATCTTCAAGCCCTCTGATGTTAACAGGGGGATAAATGCCAACAAATCCATCAGTTACACAATGTGAGAGGGACGTCACCTTTTCCTCCACCTTCGATGTCTGATATCTGCAAAAAGTCGTTTTTAAGGACTTTTAGCCCCAAACAACATGCTCGCTTCAAAAAGGCTTTGGCTGTTTGACAAGAAAAAAATGCGGGCTATTGCTTAAGTATATTCTTGCAGCACTAAACCAAAGAGGCAACAAATGTTTGAACAGAGGCACACTTTGAAAACAAAATTGTAGCTGGTAAACTCTGGGGTGAAAACCACGAGTAGCTTGGTCAGCTGCAAAGCTCCGACCGCTTTATTATGAGAGGGTATTTACCACGCTGGCCCTCTGACCTCTGCAACATCAAGTGCATTCCTGTA
The DNA here is from genome assembly GCF_022577435.1 of Embiotoca jacksoni. Classification (NCBI taxonomy): domain Eukaryota; kingdom Metazoa; phylum Chordata; class Actinopteri; family Embiotocidae; genus Embiotoca; species Embiotoca jacksoni. The sequence continues at coordinate 8,569,126 of NW_027185447.1, forward strand.
TTCAGCCTCTCCCTGATGTGCAATGCCATATTGCAGTTTCCTAGTCACTGCAAAACACTTATTAATACACATAGCATGGCTCGCTGTGGAATTTCTGAGTTTGCAGTTTAAATATGAATGTTGCCATTTCATTTTAAAAGTATAATAAACATAAATGAATGCTGCAAGGCTGCATGCATGAGCAGACTTTTACCAAAGCAAACTGAAAATCTTGCCAGACATTTCAGTCGCTTGTTCAGAGAAGATTTCAATAATTGAGAAAGTCGGAAAAGAAGAACTTGTGTGCAGACACGCAAACTCTCCGATTCATTCTCAGTAACTGCCGAACATCAACATCAAACAGCAACTTGCAACACTGACACCAAAAAAAAAAAACCTTCAGGGGTGTCACGGAAGAAACGCAAGGCACAACGTTGTGAGGCGAAACAAACAGAGCACATGGCGTTATGAAGAAGAAAAGTATTCAGAAGAAGAGAGAGGCTTTCTTTTATTCTTTCATTCATTCATTCATTCATTCACTCATTCAAGATATTTTGCAGCAGATGAAAAACGTTGCAACCGCTCTGAATACCCAGAATAGAAGAAAACCACAGAACACATGACAGCGGTAGATACACACTCTGACTATGGATGAAACAGTACACACAACTCATGGTTTGGGTTGTACCTTAGTCTACAGGTCACGGTGTAGTACACTTTTCATACAGTAGAAAAAAAACAAATACATAAAGTAACAGTTTTGCATTTTATTTGAAAAATGTACAAATTTATCATTGTCTCATTGGCCATAATCCTTACTCTGACAGTTGAAGCAGTAAAATGCTAGCATACTGTCAATAAGTTAAAATATATAACACAAATACCAGCAACACGCCATTGTAAGATTGTATCCTGTATACTGAAGCACAAAATAAATAAATGTCAGTTAAGTGAAGTGAAAATTGTCATTATTACCATAAACTGACCATTAGTGCCAGAGGTGCAATTTTTTTTTGTCAACACTGACAACTTCTTGTTTGAATGAACTTTAATGGTGCAGAGTTGCACTTCTAATTCCCTGAACCTCGCCTCCAAAATGGCAAATAACCATTTCGTACATTATTACCACTGAAGGAGGGAGAGGTTCATTCAACATGAGAAACACCGAGCAAAAGACAGCAGGAGAGTAAGAAGGAGAAAGAGAAGCTATTGCTGCCTGCTAAGGTAAACACTGATTTTCATCAGCAATAGTGTCTTTTTTTTTAACAATAACTCCCATGATCCCTTGCTACTTCATGATGCCATTACCCTAAACTCTGTCCTTTTTATTGTAATGATTAAGAGACAGCTAGCAGCAGAAATTATTATTATTATTATTAATCATTTTAAAAATGACACCTTCTGCCTTGTTTTAAAGGTTAATCCTACCAAATGGTTCACACACTTATTGTGACACCTTCTGACTTTAAAAAAAAACCAAAAAAAAACTGTTAGAAGTAGATTTGCTGAAAACTGTGGGATCTGCACTGGGTCCATTATCAGCAAAATCTGATAGCAGAAACAGACATCTGGCTATCCTCCCTTTTCATTAGGAGGTCAATCTGGAAAGTGTGAATCTGCCATGTGAGCGGTGCATGTGGGCAAGTGTGTATCGCTCCAAAACAATCTCAACATTAGGTGGTAAAGGAATTTAACACTCTTAGTGGGTGTATGTGGGCATGTGTACACCTACAAGGGTCACAGGGATTACAGCAGCAGGGCGTGGCAACCTGAGTCAAACTAGTGGATTACTGGTCTTAATCAGGTCAATCGGGCCCGTCTGCACAGGTGCACTGGCAGGACGGCCATCCCTCATCGGAACCCAAGCACCCCATCAAACTCTCCACTTGTCCCATCAGCAGTCTCACAATCCATTCGTATGAAATGGGTTCATTGTTATTTCGGTGGTGGTGATAGCCTCCTCTCATGTGTAACTGACACTGGAGCTGAGCTGATTTCTCCCTGCAGGGTTTTTGTAAGGTCACCATCCACTCAGCTCAGATTGAGTACATTCTGCACAATTGTATCTGAAAGGTGAAGGCTTAATTGATGTGGTGACCTTCTGTTTCCTGTCTCTATTTGTTATTTAGTTTACTCATACCTTAAGGGATGCGCTGGTATAACATCCAGTTTTTGAAACCAAGGCTATAATAGACTTGTATGACGTCTCCCCGATTGAAAACAATTTAAATGTAGAAGTGATCCGAGCGCAGGTTTGACTTTAGTTGACATAATGCTGTAACATAACAAAGTATTTGCTATACTGAACGCTGTGCGAGATCTATCAACCATCTTTGGCCATACATACACGGGTAGCTGCTGACTGGCTGAAAGGGAGCATAACACATCTGTGAAGATAACAAGATGAAGACCGACATGAGGAACACATGAAGGCAGTCTTTGGGCGCCCTGGAGTTATTCAACATTTGGAGCACCAACACGAACCAATGCAATAGGCCATCACGTCACCTCTTTATAATTTCATTAGCTCTGGTATGTTTAAGAGCTTCCACTGAAAGGGGCCTTTGCTTACTTCCAGCCTGCCTGCAAAGGCCTTGGACAGATTTCCTGCACACTGGATAATCAATTTGCTGCCCCTCTGCCTGCACCCTATCCCTGACAAGCCTCTATGCATGGTGAGAAGGAGAGAGGGAGAGACAGCACATCCTGCTCTCGCACCCAACCTCTGTCTTCCTCTGTGCTGTTGACACGGACGAACACATATGCCCTTGAGCGAGGCACAACAATAAGGGGAGTGTCATGGCCCCGTGCACACATCTGCTAAACACCTACAAGCTGACCAAGCAGCCCCATAAAACATCCCACTTCCGTCAGGCAGCTTTCAGTCCCATTTAAATGCCAGCAATTACCGAAGCCCATTCATAAAATAATAGAAATACACATGTATTGCAGTCATTGTGTTAGCACTCTCTCATCATTAATTCGGACGCAAGCGCTGTACTCAACTGTATATTGGCAAAAGTATTACATACTGAACACAGGAATGAAAAAATAGTTTCTGCTTTTTTTTTACCCATCTTACAAGCATATTGGAAAAGTTTATTTGGTCAGATATTTTTATGGGGTACCACGTAAAGTTGTGATAAGTCACATATCGCTCCTGGGATAAGTCTGTTTTAAGTTGTGCCAGAATTTGATTATTTTATGACACATCTGGCGTCATGGAAACCAAACATCACAGTGAAAAAAAAGCACTAACTTGTCAAAATCTAAACAATTTTGCACAATACTTATATACAAATATATCAATACAAGCTGTAATTATAAAAAAAAAATCATAGTAAGTGAGACCATTCATTAAAATACTACTCCTAGGTCTCCCACATGAACTGCTATTGAAATTGTTAAGACTAAAAATGTATGCTGCCTGGCGTTGGTTGATGGCGACAGACAGAAAGTGTGAAAAAAATCCAGTCATCACAACTCCAGAAAGGGTCAGATTTTCACATAGTATGTCAAATAATCTCAACTGTATGAACCGGTGCATGTTTGAGCCACTAGGTAATGTTCGACCTCGAAGCATCCTAATAAAACGGCATTCTCAGCATACCATCTGCAATGAAGTCCCGATGAAGGGAGAGTATGGCCGCCTGCCAGCCTCCCTTTCTGCTCTGCAATCTGCCCATGTGATAGGAGGTAGAGTAGGCAGTGCTGCAGCCTACTCCTCTCCCCTGCTCACACACACACACACACACTCACACACTAGCTGACTAACCCCCCCCAAAAAACACTGCATATTCCACTGCAGCTCTGCTACAAACCACGAGTCACCCTCCGGCTCCTTCGAGTGACATTGGCATAATGAAAACCGAAGGATATGGAGTAAAAAGTACTAGGGATTTGACACAAAGCTTCTCTTTGGTAGAGTGTGAGAGATAAAGGACAAGCGAGCTAGAACTGGTCGGGAAACTTGATCTTATGGAAGATTCATATAGGCTTAGTTTAATGAGGCCGATATGACTGACTGACACAACCGGAAGAAAATAAACGAGCCTGCTGGCAGAACAGGTTTCTGCTGTCACGTTACTGGCTCCTTAAATGTTTTAAATGTCAGGGAGAATGTGTTCATCTGCCGGGACATACAGCGCAGTCATGAGTAAGGAGGCAGCTAGCACTTCACAGGACCTGATGACTCACAGTCACAAGTGAGCAGGTTGAATCAATGAATACAAACCACATTCAGGTCTTCTGCTCTTGCACTGCCATTGTTTATCCTTTCATATATTGATAGATTCCTTTAAAAATGCTTCATGGTGAAGCAGGGCACGATCACATATTCAACCAGACAAGTTCAATATGATCATGGAAAGCTAAGCAGTGATTCATTCAAGGTGTGTCATTTTTCAACACATTTTGAATGCCGCATTTCGAAATTTAAAAAAAAAAAAAAAAAAAAAAAAAAAAAAAAAAAGTCAGTAGATACATTATTTGAGTGCATCCATCTTTACATGATAAACTTTTGCAGCTTTCTTTTCACACATCCTGCACATGTGTAATAACCAAAACACTAAGGATGGAGCTGCTGTGCCTCCACATAAACCTGACGCATATTAAGTGCATCTATTGCATCACCGTTTTAACCCATGATCCCAAAATGATGTTGTCAGAGTGAGACAAACCTGTTGACACTGCCACATATGGGAAATTGTGTTTTGTTTATTGACTCAGCCTTTGTAACTCAACCACTTAACAAAAACTATCCATCTTGTAAATTATTAACTTCTCTCCATAACATGTTATAAGCCTCTGACAAGCTATACACAAATAGTTTGTGTACACTCAGAGATAACATAATCATAAATTGCAAGACAACACACGCATCCATTATAAAACACAAGCGGTGTTAAAAATCCGAGATGAATTGGGGGTGTTTGGCAGGCCAAGCTGTGCGACGACCCCCGGGTCTCCCAGCGTGAGCCCAGTAAGCGTTTCTCACACAGAGACTCCTCAGGCATGCAGGCCCCTTCAGAGGAGGAGGAATTTCACTCTGTAAGCCTTTTATTCTCTTTCAGGCTGTTTGTCCCCAACCGTCCACTATTCTGTTTGCTCATTCTGCTGTTCTCTGCAAAGAACCCTGAAGGACGACGACCACGCAGGAGCATGTGTGGTATACCAAACTTCCCTTAGCAGACAGACCTGCATAAATTTAGGATGTGGTGTTTGGTTTGTGTGGGTGTTCTTGCGTGCATGCCAGTGGGCTACTTACTTGTAGTGTTGCCTTGCATCTGAATGATACATTTTGAATCCTTGCCCATCTCCCTGGAGTTGAAGGGCCGAACTCGGACAGCGACTTTTACAGACGCCCCAGACATGCTTGCGGTTTAGGATTGTCTCCCAGTAAGAATCCTTGTATATCCCTCCTGAAGGATACACAGAAAAAAAAAAAAAGAAAAAGATATGTACATCTGTTTAGTAAAATGAACATCTGCTGTGTTTGTTTCCTCATTTCAAATAATACAAACCTGCCAGAGTGCAACGGAGCAGAGCCTATTTTTACAAAATGTAAATCAAACACAATGAAAGTGCACCCCCTCCCAATTTTCACTCATGACAGCCTACAACAAATATGGCCGACCAAAGCCACAGCGGTGCTTTAATATTTTGTAAACAGCAGCCGATCAAACAGTCAAATAAAGGACTGCTGTATAGGTGTTGCATTTAATTGATAAACCCATGAGGAATTACGTTTTAGCCAAATACAGAATAGAAATATGACATATAATCAATGCGTTTCATGCAAGAAAGAATATTGCAGTAAATTATAACACAACTTTCCACTGTGTTTACAGTCAATTGGACTGTATACATCCCGCGCCCAGTGACTACACAGTTTAAATATCCATCTAAAATGTTTTTTTCCATGTCCTTGCAGTCAGCCATACTTGCTGAAGCATACGCCCATGAAATTCTATCTACCCTATTTGGTGGTGGGACAGACAGCGAGCCGGGCCTGTCTGCTTCACCCAACGGTGCTCATTCAGACAGACAGACAGATTAAATGTCCCTGTTTAAAGAAGAAATAATACATTTAAAAAAAAAAAAAAAAAAAAAAAAAAAAAAAAAAAAAGGAAGTGGGCTAATCCTCCGCCGCTGCATGTTGTAGACAAGTGCAGGGAGGAGTGCTTACTTTAGCAGCACAGACTCGACACATTGTTCGCATTCACCCTGCACGGGAGGGTTCAAATTCGTTGATATGAAATACTAATAGTTTTAATAAGGCGAAGTTACAAACGACAGCTGTTATCATTTTGTTGTTGTTGTTGTTGTTGTTGTTGTAAGGTAAGAAAACGGTATTAAGCGCCGGGTGTATCCTGGCACGACGCGGAACAAACCTCCGGAGTCTGTCCGACGGAAACAGCTAGAGACACAATAATGTGCTCGCACATGAGTAATACTATTAACTTCGTAAATTGAATGTGAATATAAAAGTGTTATCGGAACCAAAGCGATGGAAAAGGCTCGATAACTGCACGTCAACGGCTAGCGTTAGGTGATACAGACAACTGCTCACCAACCACCCACTGCCTTTTTAATGAATATATATATATATATATATATATATATAAAGAGCCCCGTGCAGGACAGTCGTTGATTAAAATATAAATAAAGAAATAATTTGTACTCACGTTTGGAGACTCTCACCGAGACAACACCAGCACCACCGGGCAGCGGCGACAACTGTCGTTAGCTCGCGGGCGTCAAGATGTGTTGTTTCTGATCAGAATCCGCGCGCACGAAAACTGCTATAAAGTCCAGTTTCGTGAAAAAAGACCCATTATAGCGGCATCCTCCGCCGGATGGATTTGCGATTCGAGACTCCTTCTCGATCAGTTTATGTTCCCGTTCAGATAAAAGGCGGACGTCTGTTAAGCACACAGGCGAGCAGAAGAATTGATGGATCGCCTTGATTTACCGAAGAGATTACGTCAACTCCCTCTCAGACGCTGACGGGCGGGCCGGCGGACCAATAAACGAGGAGATACCGGTGACTAGTGCGTCGAAGAGCCAATGGTAAACCTCGGAATAGGAAGGGCGGGTGGGAGTGGGTGGGGTCTCCTCCTTTTTCGGGCCGTGACGCCACACTGCAGGATTTCTACCCACCGCTCCCCGCACCGCTGTCACCGCAACACCCGGGGTCACCGCAAAGAGCGCCGCCTAACGGCAAAATGAGCGTACCACACCGCAGTGCTTCATAAAAAAAATTAAAGAAACTGTATATTTCATACACTTCACAATCCTGTTCTGAATGAAAACAAACCCATTTGCTCACGGATACTCTTCTGAATCAAAAGTAGCCACATTTTGACAGCTCAAAATAAATAAATGAATAAAAACACATTAGTAAAAAAAATTTTAGGCTTTTTTTTGTTTGACATTTTTTGGTGTTTTCATGGTGTGCAAGAAATGTGAACAGCTTCTAGACTGATCTTTATTTTGCAGAATAAATTTACAGTTTAGTCGTTACACACCACGTTTACATCTTGCCAATAAAATTCAGACAGTTGCCAAGTTTTAATCCATTAGTTTATAACTATTGCAGAAAAAGAATGACTAAGCCTTTGCTTTTGGGAAACCACGTTCCAAAAAAACATGTTTTGTGCTGCCAAAAACGGGAACTAGCTATCTCTGCTGTATTTTCAAGTTATAACATGATATTTTTGACAGAGATTTTTTTATATAATTTTGGTATTGATTGTATTTCTTAATACTATCCGTTGGACTGGGGCATGTTTACTCTACTTACACAAATGCGACGTTTTAGATTTTGTACAATCTAACATTTTATAGTTGTGAGAGATGTCCTTTCAGTGGGTCAAATAAACTAGACGAGGGAAAAAAAAACCCGCATTGGCCAAGAAATAAAACAAACCCACGACGGTAGGAATCTGGGAAAGAAAAATTGACGAGTTGTAAAATAATGTGCATCATCATTTATTTCAGTTCAAAATCCTAGCTTCCAAAACAGGTATGTGGTTAAAGGAAATCATTTCCTGTACAGTTAAGGTCAGCAAGGTCAAGTTAGGTACAGTGCCATTTGAAAGAGACCCTCTGGAGGTGAGATGACTTGTAATGGTGTGCTCCTAAGATGGTGCTTCAGGTGATCATGCTACATTCTCTCATGTTCCTTCCACTTCGCCTAAACTAGGTTTACTTGTCCATGAGGCGCTTAGGAGGTTCTGGACTTTAGGCCATGCACACAAGTAAATTCAGTCTATTGAAGTCAGCAGGAAAACTGTGTCTAAAAAGGGAGATTTGAACATACTTTATTGTGGTAAGCCACTGCTCGTCTTCCTACTGTACTCAAGAGGAAGCTGACGTTTAGGATTAGTTTACGTTAAGCTACATCCGTAATGGATATTCCCAGTACTGAACTTCATCTACAAGCACAAGTTGTGCATAAGTTAGCTCTGGGATACCAGCATACATTATGTGGACTCATTAATGTCACAGTCTTGATGAAGAAAACTCAAGGCTATCAATTTTATCACAACCCACCCAGACTCTCCCAAATGTATTGCCCTCCACTTTCCCTCAAATAAGTCTTTAATGAAGCCAACATACACAATATTACAAAACAAAATGAGAACCGTAAAGGAAAATGATCAATGAAGTGACTGTACGCACCTCACTGATTAACCTGTTGGTGGTGGAAATTTATTTTTGCAGCATTACAATGCATTAACTAACTCTTGTTAAATATATGTATATATTTGGATATATATATACACAAACTCATGAGAAAAACTTAAAAGTCTTAACTTTATTATGTTTTGTTGTTAGAACCATGATAATGGTTTGAGAAAAAAAAAAAAGGGGTAAATGCAAATAAAAAAATCAAATCGGACTCCTTTTTTTTGTTTTCCATTCAAAATGTTTTTTTTGTTCTCATTGGTAGTAGTGACACTGAATTCAGGCGATTTGGACAGATCCCTTAATGATGATCAGCGGACCAGACGTTGGTGACGAGGTCCTTAGACAGGCCGTCCGCCCTGTTTCTCTCTCATCCAGGCATGGATCCTCTCCTTCAGCTCAGGCACTGCAGAGTTAACAACAGACTGTGAGGAGCAGCTTAGAAACTGACACACAATCTAACAGGTGGTGAGTTAATATGACATTTAGGTGTCCTGAAATAACTTGCCTAGCTATAAAACTGCTCTGTAGAGTAAGAAATACACTTTGCTTTGAATAGAAACTCCAGCATCATGATGGGTTTACCTGACTCCAGCATGCTCTCTGTGAGTGGCTGCCTGTTGAAGGGATCAGTGGGGGAATTGAGCAGGTGGCGCAAGATGATGGATCTGTCCATGATGTTCCCCGAAGGCAATATCACAGGGTCAGTCATCAGTGTGTCCATCAGAGGGTCTGTTATAAAACAGTCAGGTACACGTTGAATGGAGAATTAAGACAGAACTATTCTAGGAAAATTCAGCAACCGACACCGAGGACTGGCACCTTTATTTCATCCCATTAAACACTACAGTTAAAATACCTTATTTTCCATGTTGTACTTAAAGCTGTTCAGCATGCTTCTCATTCAATTTCTATTTTCTTTTTTTGTATTATTTACTGTAAATCCTCATGTTTTCTTTTGGTTTAATATAGTTTTAAATTTATTTTGTTTTATTGCTTATTTGTTTTCACAGGCTTAACTTTTTCAAGTCTATCGGATATATTTAAACTCTTCTTGATGTTGTGCAGTAGTTTGGCCAACTTAAGTTATGTAGAAATATGCTGTATAAAAAATATGCTTCAAATGTTTTGCATACATCTGGACAGAAGTGTTTTACTAACTAGATTAGCATTTGCAACTGCTTCTAAATTAAGAATAAGTCAAACAAAAGATGATAAAATAAACAAGATATATTCAAATTAATCACAGTGTAAGGCATATTTTTCATCTTAAAACATTATTTATGTGTACGTGTGTGCGTGTGCCAGTGACTTGTACAACCCCAAGTGCTGAAAAAAAATGATGTTTTATATGACAGCAATATTGGTGCACCTTTCAAAACATGAGTAAACAAAATATCCAATAAATACTCATTAGCAGCATTTGATAAAGTGCGTCCTATATTAAAATGTCACAAGGTTTCTACAGTGGGACTTGTGTGTTACAAAAATAAAACCTGGCGTGGGAGATTTTAACCACACAGACAGCTGACACTCAAGTCTTCTGTACGGCACACTCCAATCAACTGTGGTGGGTTGGCTGGTATATCTGGGAATCAAAGGAGGTATGTAGACCACATTCTCTTTCGAGATTATATTAAGTCTGTGGTTACAGGATAGCCTTGCTCTAAGCTGTTGATATGACCTATATGAGCTGCAAAATCCACGGCAAATGTCTAGAATTCAATAGCAACAGACGCTGCTGAAAATCCTGTCTGGCAGTGACTGACCTGGGCTCACACCAAAGGTGACTTTTTTTTATTTGGGCCAAAGATTTAGTGAATTACTAAGTGGAAGGTCACCAAAATAAACTTTTAAATTGACAAATTACTCATATTTAAAAACTGTATTTGTGGATCTTATTCGCCATCCATTATGATGCTTTTGGACAGACAGACTTGGCAACCATACAAAAATTTTAAATATGTAGACTAGACAGCTTATGGATGGAATCGATAGTAAAGCACGTATAAAAGTGGGATGTTAGTACAGAGTGTGTGAGAAAGAGGATGCAGAGCTTCTTGACCCTCTATACACCTATTGGAAAACCAGACTCAAAAGTTGTAGTTATGCTGCTTAAACACACTGTGGACACACAGACAGACACAGACACACAGACACACACACACACACACACACACCTTTAAACTCATCAGGTGCGTCACTGTAGTCCATTTCAGACTGGGAGTTCTTGGCGACTATTTCCTCCACCTTCTCTGATAGCAGCTTGAATTTCTCGATGGCAATGGAGGACTTAATACCAGCCTTCCTCATCTTTGAGATCACCTCTTCAAAGAGTTCACGGCTGTATGACCTCTGCAAAGAAACAAAAGAAGGAAGATTTATTAGAGAGCAACAAGTCTTTGAGGGGAGTATTCAGAACCTTCTTGTAATCATATTAAAGACTTGAAACCCAGCTTGTAGGTTGTGATACTGGATGCAACAAGCAACGGCCAGATTATTTAATGTACAAACTCTATGTAACACACTCCTAATATTACAGCATGAACAACAACACTGGCAAATTAGAAGACTGACTAATACGTCACAAGTTGTTTATCATTTATTGTCTGTAAACAAATCACATGCTATTAATATTTTGAAGTCAATATTGATTTTTTTTCTTTGCCCCAACAGATGATTGAAAACAAAATGTGCAAAGTAGAAATCTGTTGCACTTAAGGCCAGAACAATGAACACAAAATGGAAACAAATATTTTCTTGTGTTTGATCAATTAGAAGTAGAACTGACAAATGTTGTCAAATAATATTACACTGTCAAGCCCACACAGGGCCGCATTAACACATTACAGTGAATACTATTTGTACTTTTCAATTCACACATCAGAATGAACTAATCAACAGGATTTGGTTCCCGCCTGCTTCAATTATCTGGTGAGAAATGGATATTCATGAATAGTGGGGTGAACTTTGACAAAGTCACTGTGATGATTGGTGAGATGAAACACTGTACTGCATTGACCAAATACAACAGGGAATTCATGCAAGTGTCTTGAAGGCAGTATGGCCATGACTGATAATTGACCAGGATGTATGCCTATGGCATTCTCTGATAATGATTATAAAGTTAAGAGTTAGAAAATACTCTCTACACAGAGTTAAGTCTCAACCTTATGAGTGAAAATACTATATTTGTGATTAAATGTAAAGTCCCCCCCATCAGTCCCAACCTGGTCATCTGCAATTGCTTTAGCAAAGCGGGCACAGTCCAGCTGAAGGTAGATGTCAGTCAGCTGGTCTAGGAGCTTCTTGGGCTCAAAGCCATACTTCTCGGGGTTCTCCACTTTCAGGTCCCGACACTTGGGCCCACAGAGCTGCTGGAGGTTAAAGTTCAGCATGGCAGCTAAACGAGGTCCCAGCTCCTGCGTGAAGAATGGCAATTCTAGTTCAAAATGTTCAACCCAGGCAGATAATGTTGGCTTTACATTCATATACAGTGTATAACTGAGAATACATTTCCTATCAAAGAGCTAAGAACACACAAAGCGCAAATAACAAAATGTCCAGTGAGGACAGGGACACTCACAGGCCTGAGGAAAGGCTTCTGGACCTGCTTGGTGAGGATGTGGAACATTTCAACCGTTTCTGTAGCCAGGGCCAGATAGGAGCGAGACACCCGCTCATCCTGAGTCAGCTGGGACTGCCGACTCTGCTGCTGCTCCTGAAAGTGTGCAGGAAAACACATAAGCATTACTATTCTGCAACATACGTTCTCCCAGGTTTCAAAGCTCAAGCAGAATATGAGTGAGGTGATAACATGCACCGCCTCACAGACAGCTGATAACCCCTGTGACCTTTGTTACAGTTTTGTCTTTGAAAGTTTAATTTTAGTCTAATGCCTGTGATTCACAATAAAGGCATTTTAATTACTTCAATTATGTTTTCATTGCCGACGGAGAGCACAAAATAAATAGATAAATACAAGACCCAATAAGGCTGAGCACTGACCCTCGGCAGCTGATCCCACTGCTCCTTATTCTTCATCTCCTCTTGAACTTCGTGGATACGCTTCAGGGATTCAAGGCTCTCATCTAACAAGAAGGTGGTGTCATTAATCAGCATGTTGATGTAGCGCACAAACTGCTTGCCAGAGCTGGAGGGAAGTAAGAACAAAAGAAGACAGAACAGGTCAGGCTGGAAATGATCTGACAGCCACAGATTCAAGGCTCACAATTCTTTTTACATAACTGTAGAAGCTGTTTTGTTAACAGAAAACTCACTTAAACTCCTCCATGAAGGTGCCATGGTGGGCAATGTTCTGCCACAGACTCTTGAAGATAGTGCTGATATGGTACCGTATAGTGAACTTATCATAGAACTCACTGGTAGCTCCGGTATGCTCGACATCTGACCAGAGAAGACAGGGTTGTTTTTTTTTGTGAAAAAGGAAAAGATCACAACTTTTTTTGGCAGATTATAATCAACACTATATTTTACATTATGTAGAACAACAGCTCAGAAATAACTACAGCACACAGAAAACTCACCAGTGTAAAACTTCATGAGGGCGGGGACCAGCTGCTTGACAGACAGCGGGTGGTTCTCCATCATTTCAGAGAATCGCTGAGTACGAGGCTGTACAGCAGGGTTGGTGACAAACAGCACCTCCACCAATTTGGCGATAAGGTAGGGGTTCCTGATGTAGTTCTGACTGCAGATGAACACCACCAAGAAGGTGACGATGTCCTGGACACAGGGCTCATATAAAACCTGGGGGGAGTACCTGGAAGAAAGGAGGTGGTGAGGTGGAGAAAGGGAGGAAACAAGCAGGACTGTTAACAGCATATAAATCACTTCTGGCTTTAGTTTCTGTATTAATGCAGATACTGATTTATAGCACACAAATACTGAATATTACGTATTGGTAAATGTATGTTAAGTATGTAAATAGACAAAATACTTAGATTGACATTAAACATTTGTATTTTTTCTCATTTCATATGGTCTCTTCTTTTAAACAAATATGTTAAATAGGGCCCTTTTTACCCCCATCTGCAGGGAATAAATTGTTAAGACATGGTAAGAGAAATCAACAACTTACTGCACAACAAAAAGCAGAAACTCTGCCACATCTTCAATGTAAAACTCGGGCAGAGCAGCAAAGCTTTTGGGAATCTCAGGGTTCAGAGGCAGGGCAATGCTGTGTAATGGAGAAAGGAATAAACGTTCTTGATTTATGATGTACTCTGAAGTGAAACACAGCAGAACAGACTGAAATACAATGTGATGCCACATGTGTTCCTATTACGTCAATATCACAAATAACAGCAACATGGTCTGTTAGTGGCGAGGTGACTCACTTGGGGTAGGCAGGGTCTACCATGCGAAGAATGAGCTGAATGACGGTGCTATAAAACTGCAGACATCTGCGGAGCAGGTTCTCATCCAGAAGGCCCACGTCAGCACAAGCTTTGGCTCGCACCAGTTTCTGACAGGACAAAGTCACACACGATAAGGATCGCATCTCAGTAAATATGCTCTACTGTATAATCCTGCATGCTTCAGCATTTAAGGAACAACTCCTCCGCTTTCATCCAAATACACGAGACTGAGATGTGTTGAACGCATTTGCTGGTCTGTACCTTTAAATTGGTGCTGAAGGTTTGATCTAATAAATGCATGAAGGATGATGAACTGACCTTGAGCTGGGTTTTGCACCGTTTGAGCATCTCTCTGTGCCGACTAGCCAGGGGAGAATCCTTCCATTGGCTCTCACTGTTTTTGAGCTCCTCTACAGTCCTACCATGAAAAAAAAAACAGTATGAGTGCACACACTGTGAATATGCTGTGATTACCTGTGTGGATGTGTGCGTGTGTGTGTACCTGTTGAGTTCACGGATGGCACGCAATCTGCGGATGTAGCGCCGGCAGCCAGGCAGGATGGACAAATGGTGGGTGTGAAGCGTCAAGAAGAAACACTCGGTGGGGAACTTGGGTTCTGAGAACTTTGTGGGGTCTTCGTCTGTCCATGTTTACAGATAAAATGATCCCAATGTAAATACAAATCATCAGGACCATACAATTTAATATCAGCTTTACTGCCTACACAGACATAGGCTAGTTTATCAAGATACACAGGTCCATGTGTCGAAGGGTTTGTTTTTATTTTAATATAATGTTATGAGTGGTATATGGTACAGCTGTGAATGAGTCTGGAGGACTAGATTAAGTGATTCTTGTGGGACTAATTGGCTCACTTCTTAAATCACAGATCTTGCACGTTGATGAATCACTCCGCAAACTGATAAATATGCAAAATGGCTTTTAGATTAATTATAATGGCAGCAGTTTATGAGCCATGTAGTCAACTTGCATTTACTGATATTAATGTAATACCAATTAATCTGTTCATGCTTTATGAAGAAATTATTTTTTTAAAAAGCAAAACATTTTCTTACCCGGAGTTCTCACAATCTTGTATAAAAGTATTTTCATTTAGGTTAACTTACGCAGTTCAGACAGCCAGCTCTTAAGCTCTTCCATGGTGGCTTTCAGACGAGTCTCTTCTAGGCTGACAACAAGGCGACAGCGTGGATGGAAAATGTAGTAAGGGTCCACAGTCTCCAGCTTGATCTTCATGCTCAGCTGTTGCAGCACCCATAAGAAGTTGAGCATGAAGCCGTCTGTCGACACCAGCTTGTCATCGGTCTGAGAGAAATGAGAAATTGGTGCTTAAAAAAAAAGTCTAAACTTCATGAATGAAATGTATTAAAATCCATACCAAAGTTTATGAATGCACACACACACACACACTAGTCATTTTTAAGTTTTCTGTTTTAATTAATAAGAAGATGACATCGAACAAAATGTATATTTGCAGCATTTTTTTTTTCTTACGGTGCAAGTCTGGTAACCTATAAAACAATCACTTTAATAACTGTTGTATGTGGAGTGAGGGACTTGTGGAACCTACCTGCATCTGGGCTTTCTTCACATTGTAGTTGACTAGAGCTGCCATGTAATTAAGAGCTAAGTCGCGTGTTTCTCCATTCAGTAGGATGTTGTGGAGAACTTTGAAAAGGTCACCCTGATAAAGACGACAAATAATTACATAGATTATTCTCCATTGGTGCAAAGAACAGCAATACAAACAACATTAAAGGTGGAGACTCACCCTTGCTGACTCCAGGTAGTGCTGCAGCGACTGGCTAACAACTCGTGTGTTCTCCATGGTAATGGCTGGGCCAGAGAAATACTTGTCTCCTACTTTGGTCTGAGCAAAAGAAAAGCGTTGAGTCAAGTCATTAAAGATTTTCTGTATACAGAACAACTTGCCGCGTTGCAGTATTCATTTCTGCATTACTATTAAAAAAAAAAGGTGTTCCATCCATTCTCAAATAATTTCATGCTTTTTGCATTTTTATGTATTCAACTGATTAGACAGAGCTACAAGACCCATCAGTGGTAGGACTCACATCATCCTCAGCAAACACAGAGAGGCTGAAGAAGGCTCCCAGGTAGGACAGTCTCTGGATCTCTCTGCCGCAACCCGGGCTCAGAGGTTTGGGACACCATAGAGGCAGCGATGTTACCTGCATGGAAGAGCCGCGACAGATACAGATTACACCGGAGGGTAAACGGGAAACCTTGATGGAACACATGTTATTGACTAGTGCCGTGTAGTGTTGATTATAACCCCCAAATGAAAAGGTTAATAAAGCCCTGGGAAAGATAGCGTGTATTCATCAACAATAGTGTTTATTAATAATTAATATTACTTCAGTAAGGAATCACCTAAGAGAGTTTAATATAAATTCAAAGCACTTTGTTACAAAGAATGTTATGCCACCAAACAGAGGCCAGAGTCCTTTTCCATGCAGAGAGGAATTCTTTCTTGCCCGTTTTCTGTTAGGCAGGAACAAGTCTTAGCGCCATGCAGGGCTCATTTCTCTCTGCTGATGCCCGCTCAGCGTCCTGGTATGAGGAAGGTAAATAAACCATACGGGAGCCCTATTGGCAAATAAAAATTAAGGAAATTCTTTCTGACAAAAAATTTTGACAACTTTTTTTTTTTTTTTTCAGAAATACATGGCCTAAATAATCTGAGCCACAAGAAGATAATGATAAACACTTTAGTGTCATAATGTAGCTTTGCCCATCCAGCTGTATACTCACCAAACTGCACACTGGGTGAGTCTTTCCGAACTTAATTTCACAAAGCTCAGATAATGCCTGTAAAAACAAACAAAAAAACACAACTGATGCAAATCCACTGTTAAGATTTTTTTGTAAACACATGATTTGTTTACAAATAAATCAAGTAACGGGGTGTATTTTTTTTCTTATCTCCACAGAATAATTGATATGATTTTTACAAGACTTTGATACCATTTAAAGTTTCAGTTAATGATTCATATTACTATTTGTTACATTTTTAGGATGCAGTTCACAACCTACTTTATTCAGTCAGGCAGCCTGAAACAAATTTCTACAATACTTAAATTATACTGATGTTCTGTGACAAATGTGACATTTTCAAATGCACCAAATCAGATGTTATTATATAATAATAGTATTGTGTATGCATGAACATACTACTGTACTTGTGTGTGTGAATTTCTACATAAGGAATCATATCTGTCCAAGGGGAGAAACAGCACTGTGGGAACACTATGATACTACAAGCTGAAGCGTCTCTGAACACATATGGTGCCTATAGTAAACAGTATATATGTGGAGCTGTATATCTACTGAGCAGACAGGTGGTTTGACAGGTTGCCTCCTCATCACACCCTTCTGTACTGTTTATACCCTCGAGAATTAATGTGAATATTTCAGGTTCTGTAGCGAGGACATCATCTCCTTACCACGAGGGGGAATTTATAGTTGTCACTGTCGAAGGAACATTCTTTCACTGCCAGAGCCAGACCGTGGAGGATGGGAATGAAGATCTGAAAAACAAGGTGATAGACATAATGTGCTTCATAGTCATGTCAACTTTTAGAACTGCAATCCCAGGTAAGAGCTAAATTTCAAATGGACCATTTTTGCATAATATTTAGTGAAATTATTGCAATTTTCTTCCCATTGAAGGAGAACCTGTCCTAAAAATGGCATCATGCCATTTACATGCAATATATACAATTAACTGAACTCATTCAGTGCAATGAACTGTACAGTTGCATGATACTGTATGTGTGGCGGTTCCATTTTATGGGAATGGCGTGATTCCAAGTGTCACCCTGGGTTACTGGTTTTAGCTTCCTCATAATGAATTTAACAATTGCAAGAAGCATAGACCGAAACATGACTGCACACTGATCTGCTTTCCCAGTTGTTTCACAGCATTTTGATGAACTACTTCAGGCTCCAGAAGCACAGTGCACTGATTCTACCTCCTTCTACATGCTAGACTGCTCACAGTTGGGTTTGCAGATTTTGCTGCTCGTGAGGAAAGTGACAATTAAAAGTGGGTATCTGTGCTCTGCTTAGTTGAGTCATCTGGTATGTATAGTTTATAGCTGGATGACATGAGCTGTATTTTTTGAATATGCATAACAATGACACCGTTGCAGATGATCCAGATCTTTAAAGTTGTTTAAATAAAAAAATAAAAAATGCCTATCTATATTTGTGTTTGTCCTGTAATGGATCTTTTGGGGGTTTCTTTCTGCTCCTGTGTATTGGGATATTTCTACATTAAGTGACATTAAGTGTAAACAACCATCAAAAATGGACAGGCATGCTTCCCACCTGTCTGAACACTTCTTCCTCCTGGTGGGTAATGCGCACCAGCTCCTGAATGAAGCCGTACGGAAGGTTCCGACACAACATATAAGGTACCAGCAGAGACTGTTGGAGAGGGCTCCTGTAAACAAAAAGCAAATCACTGTGTTGAAAATTATTTCATAAAAAACATGTCTGGAAGCAAGGTGAAAGAGTAGTTGCTATGGAGACAGAGTGAAAAAGGAACAGAACGTACACGAATATAATGAAAAATAAGAAAATAACTCAAAGACTGTCACAGTGTGTGACTGGCTTTCTTACCGAGGCTGGGTCAGGGTGCCTTGAAGGACCAGGGCTGCATGGGAAATACACTGAGAGCGAATGTTACTGAGAAGCTGGCTGACATTCGGTTGGCTACACATCTGAGAAAGACACAATGAAAGGACAAGAGAGAAAACGGTTAAAGTGTGTGTGTGTGTTTTTTTTTTTTTTAATAGGACTGTGTCGATTCCACAGAAATTCAGACACTGTTGAATCACTGTGTTCTTTGATTAACAAAAACTCTGCTTATTTGCAGAACAACTGGCCTGTGAGAAATATAAAAAGAACTTCAAATATCAGTTATTATCACAAGGCTCACTATATTTCATAATCTTAATGCTATGACAGAAGGTTTTCTTCTCCAATAAGAGGAAAATAAAAATGACTAATCTAATAGAAATCGTGGTTGAGACATTCCGTCTACCTTGGGAGCTTTCCTCTCCTCCATGCCAACACTGTCAAAACGCTCGATGAGGTAGTTCAGCATCTCTGTCTCCTTGCATGCTTCAATGGTGAAGCGGTCGCTGGCTGAATCGCAGGACATCCCTCCTCCACATGCACCGAGACTACAAACAGGAAGGCAAACACAGAAACAGAGTGGCTCGTTAATCAACAGAAAACATCGTAGCACAGTGGGATGCACCGTTAGCATTCAAACATCATCATGTGTGAATGGTTAACAAGCTCAAACCCAACATTTGAGGGTCCTGAAAGAAAACAAACTATGAAGCGTTAGTGAAAGCTCAGTTCTCAGATCTTGAAAAACAAAAAGAGTTTATGTAAATATTTAAAAGCCCGTTTACAGAAAATCTCTGAAGCCAACATTAACATTCGGCTTGTCACATTTAGCTGACAAATGTGGTGAGAAGAGTTTGAATTGTTGTTGGTGGTCAGCTTTAACAGCATAACTTGTACATGATTAGCTTCAAAGCACAACAAATCCCAGTAGGTAATGACATCAACTTATTCATTCGTGCAGGCAGTGCTGGAATATCACTTCTGCCCTGAGTTATAACTATTCTTGAAGCTTAAAACAAGTAAACATAATTTGTATTGTTAAATAAATAAGAAAATATTAATATTGTAAAAAGTTTTGACTTTGTCTTCACAAGAGAAAAAAAAATAGCTGATTCAACGTAGTTTAATATGTAGAAGCCTATATAGTGCAGGGATTCCCCTTTTTGTCTCATGATGATACTCCCATTTCTAAAACTCACAATTCAGTTCTACCAGCCATTTGCATTAAAGTCACATGCTCTTCTAGATGGGTTAATAATAATGAAATGATATTTCCTGGAAGTTTACATGGTGTTCTGGGCTGAGGGTCCTTTCTTTGGGATGTGAAAGACTCTTGTTCATAATAGCGCGTACATTCATACTGCATTGAAATGAAAGCCAATCAACAACTCTGTAAGTAGGCTAAGAAAAGTCTTCTGAAATATGGGCTCATTCATAAGAGTTACAGCTGTTTGCAGCACATTTCACACATAAGCGCCCTCTGAAACTGTATTTGATACTTACCGACACATTACATATAATAAAAGTTCTACTTATGGGACCGTCTGATTGTTAAGTCTCCATCAGTTTATCTTTCACCGCTCCAGCATGGCGTATTTGTGCACCATTAGTGGAAACACTGCTGGGCCGACTGGTACATGCAGTAGGCCCATCCCTGAGCAAGCGCGCACACACATTAACACACACCGTGCAGCGGTGTACCTGGACCCAAACTGAACCTGTGCAAAATCCTCCTCCTCATCGGAGTCTTCATCACTGCTGTCCTGAGACATGTCAGAGAGGGCATAAAACAGGAACGACAAGGGGCTAACAGTACAAGAAAAAAAGACAGGAGAAGCGAGAGAAAAGATTGGGAGGAAGGAGGATGTAGTGCGAGCAGAAGACGACAGAAGGGAAACAAAAAAAAAACAGAAAACAATATCAAGACAAATGTGGAATGGTGACAGGAAAAAAGGACACAGAAGAAGGGAGCACTAAGTATGCAGAGTTGCGTGCTGCCTTGAAGTCGAGCACTTGTGCTGGGTTTTAAATATTCATTATTGCCATTATGTCTGTAGCTTTAACACACTGACAAAGCATTTTTTTTTTCTGCAGATAACTGATCTCTGTGCCACGATTACGCATATAACCTGTCAATGACAAGTGTGAGCCACATCTTATTTGTTTGAGAATTTTATAGCCAACAAAGAAATGATAAAACCTTGTTGCTAAACTATATCTAACATTAGTTATTTGTGGAAGGTCTACATCGTATAAAATGATGCGTGTTAGCAACAAGCATCCTTAATATTGTAAATAAAGACAATATAATTTGTTGGTACTGAAAACTCATTTAAAATATATGGAGTTTTGATTGGCTGATTATTTTTTTTAAAGCATTGATGTTAATTCCAACTTGGACATTTTTGACAGAGATGATATGTTATAATTACTACTGGAAGTCATTTTTTTTCTCTTAAAATTTTAAACCACAATGTAACAATATCAAGTTGCTCATTGATTTTAGATGTGCAATGTACATCTTACTCAACTGAGATACTTATAAGCTTGTGTGGATGAGAACTGCACGAAACTTAATATAAGAAGCAACGTGACCACCAAAAAAGGACTTGGCCAAAGATTTAGTTGACAGACTCTCGGTTCACGCCGAACCTAAAATCTGGTGTCTCGTAAAAAGTTTTCAGTGTGTTTGCTTGTGTGTGCACTCCACACTGACATGCAGGTGACAGATGAGATACCTAGCCGGCCGGATCCTGGCAGCAAGGGCAGCCTGTCGAGTATTCAATCTGGGAGACGGAGGCACCAAAGGAGGGGTTGTGGAGGATGGTTGGTTGGGAGCCCTGGGCGAGCTCAAGGAGAGGGACTGGGGGCTGGGTGGTGGCACTGGAACTGGGGTGTTGGGAGGAACAAAGGGCCCTGCAGGGCTGGGAGAGGGTCCAGGGAAACTAAATCCTCTGTGACCTGGGCTCGACGGGGAAGGAGCCCCCCAAGGAGTGGTGACAGAGTAAGGCCGATATCGCTGGGAGATGGGCATTGGGGCAGATGGAGGATTGAGGGTGCACCTCGGTGTAGCAGTGGCGGGCGGGCTGGGGGGAACAACGAATTGTGGGGTAGAAGGTGTAGAAGGTGCAATGGATGAAGTAGGGGTGGAGGGAGATGGGGAAGTCCTCCTGGCTGCATCCAAAGCCACTGGTTGAGGACTACCACAACCATACAGACTGTGGACAACATTGATGAGATGGTCGTTGGCATAAATGATCGAGTAACAATGTGTTAAAAAACAGAAATGATCAAAGCAAAACCAGAAAAACTTTGATAAACACATGGCAGCTTCCAATCACATCGTAATAAATAGAGAAAACACACTTTTGAGGAGGTGTGAAGATAACAGCCAATCCACAGCCTTGATATGTTTCTGTTAGCTAAACATAATAAAGGGTACTTGCCTGGACAGAGAGCTGGCTCCAAAGGACCCAGCACCTGGGCCCATCGGGCTGCCACCTTGGCTGGAGGGCTGCACCAGCGTCAGACGGTGGTCGGGGGATTTGGCTGCTGCAATTGGCTGTGAGGTGGCGGTCAAGCTGGCGAAGGGGTTGTGCACACGTGACTGGGTGGACATCATTAAGACTTCCATCAGGATCTGGCCGATGAGGTCTTTAAAGTCAGAGTATACTGCAGGACAAAAAGAATCGACAACAGTAAAGTCACCAAATGCAGGACTCTTTTCAAATGTAAATAAACAAAGTTTGCCTTTCTGCAGATGGTTATGGTGAGAGATAAAAATGTGGTTCAGTAACATACCATCTTTAGGGCTCTGGTGAAACTCTGTAGCCAGTGAAGGGAGAAAGATGACATCTCTGTCCTGCTCCTTCCACGATACGCGGAGGATCTTACAAACAAGCTGCAGAGCCTGTTCTTCAGAGACATCTGAGTTTGCAGAGGTTTCCTGAGAGAGAGACAGAAACAGTGAGGGTTGATAAAAAAAAAAAAAAAAATCATGAGACATTTTCTGAGTACATGCCACATGTGTTAGCATTACATTACATTATTCTCAGGATACTCATGATAACTCTGGCGGAAGAGACAGCTATGTTGAAAATGAAACCAAGAATGCTGATGGGCAGTCCCCAAATACCTTTCTGTAAATACCCAAAGACTCCTTTATTGTTTATTCATTTAAGAATAACTTGATCATCAAATGGGCACAATCCAAATCAAGTGGGCCAAGTAATTAAGGACTGTTTACTGCATCTGTTTACCTTTTCAGTCAAGTTCCTCTTCTCCCTGCGGTCACTGTCCTCCACCTCCATGTTCTCTATCCCTGAGTCCACATCCACCTGGGACATGCTGAAATAAAAGAGAAAGGCAGAGCTTCAGATGTCTCTTCATCTTTAAGCAACTATACTGAGATTAAAAGCTCAGTGGTTCGTAAGAAGTGTCATATTTGTATCATCTCTTGTACAACAAACTATTGGAATTTATACAACTATGTAATTTTACATCCACCTTTCAAATCCACAGGTGAGGAGTATTTGACACTCAAAACAATAACAAGGCAGTACATAATACCATGAGAAAAAAAAACCGCGTACCTCTTTTCACAGGAGGCAGGGTCAATGTCCATGCTCTGCGACCGGGACAAACTCTGGGACTGAGTCTCAAGGCTGTTGGAAGGGGAGCTGGAGAGCGAGCTCACCCCCTCGCTGCTCTGACTACCATAAGCCACCCCTGCAAAAACAAAACACAACAATACTGCTGAAGCACAAGAAAAAGACACATCAAATGTGACACAGATGTGTCAAAATATTTCGATTTCTTAACGAAGCATTTTCTTGTTTACCCTGGAAAAGGTTTCGGCTTCAAGTTAGATTGTAAGAATTAGATTTGTTTGTTTACTTTTGTTTTTTTTCTAAAAGGATACACTGCATGAATCTTTGCAATCAAAGCGCCACACTTTGGAGACACCAACCAGAGGAGATACAGTTTGCCAAGACAGCCCCATCTTCTAAGTCTCTACTAAAAAGTTATTTATAAATTACCTATATAGATACAATCACTTTTAGACAGCCAATAAAAGTTTTACATTTCATGTCAGAACTTTTGCTACAGCTCACAAATGAGACTGAGGGAAACCAACTGTTAAGACACCAAAAGGTTAGCAAAGGTTCAGATTGGTGTTTTTAAGTTCAGGATGGTGTGCCATACTGTTATAAGCTCTGATCACTGCAAACAGGTAGAGAGAAAGCTGATTAACACTTAAGAACTTAGTGGATGAAGGGCTGGAATTAAAAACCCTTTCCTGGTTGTACAACTATCATATGCTTAGCAATCCTTAGGTCAAGTAAAAAATGTGTACACACGCAGTGTCAAGGAGAATACACATAGAAGAAAAATGAACACGCATCAAACATTTCCCTCAGAAAATCACAGTTTAACCAATTATGAACTGCACCATTTGCATGAAAGAGTAGACATTGCATAGCACCATCCACATGTATGCACACCAACAAACAATGCAAAGAAACTGTGAATGAATCCATACATGGCTCACGCTACCATTTTCTAGAGCAGTACATAGGTGAAAGCCTCAATTCTGTACAGCAGGGTCAACACTTGCTGTCAAAAAGGGACACTGGTGAGAACAACAACCTGCTCATGTTTGTGTTGATGTCATTCAGGGTGTATGACTGATTCATGCTGCTCAAATATCAAGGTCAAAAATACAAAGACCCCTCTCAGTGCTGCGGTCAAACAACCAAGGTTTTTTTTTTTTTTTTTTTTTTGTATCTCCTGAGCCTCACCGGTTCAGTTCATAACTCTTCTGGGACAAAGGAAGAAAGCTGATCTGTTGACATCAAACCTAAATCAACGTTTTTACCCTTAAGCATTGCCAACAATAACAAATTCAAAATGGCTCCATTTATCCCAAAACCTGTCGGTCTTACCAGAGGTGCCCATAGGGGACGTGGCAGGGGTACCACTGTGGACATTGAGCCCCAATGATTGAGAGGCAGCTGGTGGCACGGGTTGGGGTGCGGCACCTGAGGGTCCAGGGAGGGGTCCAGGTGGAGTCTCCCTCTGGGGGGACGTCAGGGGTGTGCTGAGAGGGGTGCTGGGCTGGGACGCCCCTGCCAGTCGAGCCAGTCGCCTTCTGCGGATCTTTTAATGAACGTACGACAATATGTTCACATACTCAAAAGTGCTGTGCAGAGCCCTGCATACAGTGAGCGGGCATTAGACAAACCTTCTTAAATGTTTATTGACAAGTTCGTGATTTAGTGTTTTGTTTTGTACATATTATTTTTGGATGAACGATCGGCACCATTAGTCACAGTTGATCATTACCTCTACACAAAAGACTGCAAGTTTTCATTCATTTGTATTGAAGTCACAAAGTCTTACGTGTAAAAAAGAGAAAAGAAGTAAGACCTCGTGAACGATGCGCTGCAACTTCATTCAGAAGAAGTCAGATGTGAGTTTCAATCGTCTCAAACAGTTTCAGTAAATTAACTTTCGACGAGATAACAGAAGACAACAACACGTCGGTGGCTGAAGGAGAACAGCTCGACTGATTGCTCAATGGTGGCCCGGTGTGGGTTTTATGCTGAGTCGTCTCGCAGGCTAATTTTTTTTTTTTTTTTTTTTTTTTTTTTGGGGTACTGTTAGCAAAACAACGTTAGCTCCTTTCAGCTAGCTCACCGCAAGAAGATTCAGTCACCTCACGTTATTAAACTCTCTGTAACCGCGTCTGTCGACACGGAGCGTGGAGGTGGGGGAAAACACACCTGTCAGATCTAAACAACACCGGGACATAAACACGGATTACGTCGTTTTTTGTAATAAATAACGTTGTCCGGCTCGCGCGCAGGCTTTAGCATCGCGCTAGCTGGTTAGCATTGTGCTAAAACGAAACGGTCCCCGACACCTGAAGACGTCCGGAACAATCAGTTCGGTTAACGCGCACCTTTTGTGTTCAGGGCTCGAGCTAAAATAAAATAATAAAAATAAATAAAATAAAAGAAGATTCTCGTCGTAACTCGATTTTTTTTTTTTTTTTTTCGTCCCTTCTCGACGATGCTAACATCGGAGCTAGCTTCAGTAGCATGAAGCGTCTCATCGAAACAACCGAAGACTTTCTAACCGTTAAACTCCGGACTGTGACGTCACTGACCGCCGTCAGCGCTCCGTTTCAGCCGCGCGCGTGTGTTGTTGTTGTTGTTGTTGTTGTTTTGTTTCGTTAAAGGTCACTCTACCTCGTCTGCGCTCAGCTCCTCCATCATCGCAGCTGTTTGAAACGACTTCACTTTTGCGCCGCTTTAAACGCGCCGGCCGGAGCCAGCTAGCTAGCTCAGCTAGCCCGTGCTAGAACGAGATGTGCATCGTCTCAACTTTCCGCTCAACAAATACGCGTCGGTCTTGATTTGTCTTCCGGACCGGAGGAGACCGGGGACGTCGGTGTCGTGGAGGTGCGGCGGAGGTGCGGCTCCTCCGAGGGGAAAAAAAAAAAAGTCTCTCGGTTTCTTGTTTTCTGTCCAGAATGAAACAAAAAGAAAAGTAGCTAGCTATTATACGTCAAAATACAACGGCGGCCATTTTGGTTCTACACGGCGTCACGTGACTTCGGGGGCTCTCGGAGGCGTGGCTTCAACTGTGTCGCATATCGATGGTTTCAGTGTCTCACCTGTTGTGTGTGTACGTAACTATTTGTTTGTGTCACTGATGAAGCGCTTAGTGGAAAACCAGCTGGCTGCTCAGAGCCTGCCAGATCTATAATGTACTGTATATACTGTGCATTTTATATTTATATTTATATTTTTTTACTGCTATTTTATTGCTTTTCTATTATTATATTATATTATATTATTTTATTCTATTATTTCTATTATTATCTTATTGCTTCTGTATGCTGCTGTAGCGAAAAAAAAAACTCCCCTCGGGGATTAATAAAGTAAATACCTACCTACCTATACTGATGTTTACTATTACAGTAAAATATTGATTTGGTCCCTCTGACTGATAAGATTATTATAGATCAGATCATATCAGATCAGGGTGGAAGCAGCATCTTACTGTTGAGCTCGTTTAAACTACTCGATAATCAAATTGTGGAGACAGCAGGTAAAACTGAGGCATTGTGAGATGATTAGATGAAAGAAAGCTCTGATACACAAGTCTCTTGTCAAGTTTTTGGACCTTTTTCTCTGATGTTTGACTTTTGGCGAGATATCTGATCATTTTAATATATATTACAGTTGTGCCAAGTCTTCATCTGAAAATGAAGGAAAGCAGTAGTGGACTTTAAAGTAGTGTTCCCTCTGAAATGCAGTAAATTGGAAGGATCATCATGTTGAAGTACTCAGGTAAAGTGCAAGTACATTAAAATTGTACTCAAGTACAGTACTTGAGTACTTTGTTTCCACCACTGTGTGCATGAACAGTCAGTGTGGCAAAAGGTCACTGACTGTAGCTATCGATGGCAAATTAGCTACTGTACAATATACAGTATGAACCCAATTTTATTACACTGCAGATTTATTATATCACAGTTACAGCCACAATACGTGATCTGAGTTTACTAAAGACAGAATAAGGTCAAATATTTCTTTGAAACCCGTTTTATTACACAAGATTTGCATATAACCAAATTATATGCCAAGTATCAAACACCCGACTTTGTTACATTAGGTGTAATTGTATTAACATGAATTCCCTTAGAGTAGAGATTTAAAGGAAACAAAAAGTGAGCACTTAATATTTCTTTTAGCCAGCTGAAAGAAGTCATAAACGTCCTTGATGTTCAGTATTATTTAAGAGGCCACACCACCACATTACAGACCAGAAGGAGCAGTACGTAATGCAGTGGTGCCATCTAGTGGTGTGAATCCATACCCTGACAGGACAGACATTTTCTCCTGAGTTAGATTACAGAGAAAGTACCAAAGACTTTTAGTGTGGCTGTTATTCAGCGTTTACAGATGTGGACTAACACATAACACCTTCCATTACAGGTTGACTTCTCCAGAAACACAAATTGAATTATTCTTCACTCATTTACATTCTTCGTAAAAATCTGCTTGCAGACTTCTCTTTCACAGTACAGCTCCTGGGGGCAATAGATCACAGAAATATTTAATAAACACGTGGTTTTCATGAAATATTACAAGAATAAAACATGTTAGAGCAATTAAGTTTTGTCATTCTGTGTATTATTTAGTGTGAATATTATCAAAATATTCATGTTCCTACCAGATGAAGTTAATCGTCTTCGATCCAGTGAGCCCAGCCTCGGTTCTTCTTCTCTCCAATCTGTTCACACACCAGTTTGTTCCCCTCCCATGTCACCAGTGACTGCACAGATGGCAGAGGAGAAGAGTGAGAGTAAATCGCAGCACAGAAGATTTTAGCAGCATGCATAAATGAAAAACAAATATATAAAATATTTTGCAATCATTGTGTTTATTATCACTTTAAAAACATAATTCATCTTCACCTTGACATGCCTGTTGTCCAGTCCCTGCGTGAACTCCTCAAACTCCTGGCCCACTTGGAAGAAGATGGGGTGTAGTTTCGGAAGGCGCTGGTCGTTTTGATGATGTACTGGTCCCCCTGCTGCTCGATCACCTTCCTTATATTTAGCCTCAGAGCAATCTTTCGTAAGTAAAGGCGGATTCCTGGAACGGTAGAAAAGCACATCAGCTAAATGCACAACAGGCTAGAAACACATTCTCTCCCTCACACAGTCCCATGCATGCCAGAAACAACACTGCAGCCAAATTGTTTCACCACAGCAGCGAGGTGCTTCACTCCCAGTGCTCTATTTAGTGTGGGACAATGTTATGTCTGCATGCATTTTACAATACAATTAAATCTGGATGATAGGGACTCACATACTACAAGTTATCTAACAAAAATTTAACGTATTAGAGAATGTTTTTGAATTAAAACATGCTTGAAGGATTTACCCAGTGCAATCATGTAGCCCTCAAAGTCGACATTGCTGATGATATCCCATGTACCACAGAAGCTGGAAGGCATATTGACCACCCTTTCACTCCTTCTTCTGAATGCGTGAATAAAAATGTGATCCTCAACCTGCAGGGCCGATGCGGAGTTATGAAAAGAGGCCGAGACACTACTGTTTTGTGTGTGAGACCAGCAGGCATAAAGGTAGGTATGTCCTTGCCTCATTCGCTGACACCTGAGGACCGTGTGAGGATGAAGGAGGTGCTCTCATCAGTGCCAGAGTTCAGAGGGGGAAACCGGACGTGTCCGGCTGGTCTCACTGCGCAGTTTACCGACGGGTACAGCTTTCAAAATTTGCCTATGGTGTCACACATTTATGGTATGCACACACACATAAGGGAAAGATATTTTTAATGTTTGGGGGAAGACTTTTTCCCATCACAACAGAAGAAGGTGTGATTTGACAGTGAGCAGTGTGAATAGAGTAACTCAGAAAGTTATTCAAAATGCATCACCTATACAGCGATGAAAAAAAAATCCATCCATGCTTAATTTTCCTATATAGAGGTTATCATCCAAATTCATCCATATAAAGGAAGGAAGGGGTTCTATTTATCAATTGTGCTCATTTTAACAGTGGAATAAAACTCTACTAAACAAACAAAGTCAAACACTTGTGTTTTTATGGAATACATTAAAATGGCACGCCTATCTGTGCAATGAGGAAAATAATATTGACATTGGTACATACTCTGGCTGGAATGCAGCGTGGAAGGAATCGCATTTTCACTGAAAGACAATAAAACACATGGAGCTTGTCCAAACTATTCAGGTGATCTCAACAAAGCAGCAAGCGGGCCGGCTGCTCGTGATGTTACGCAGAGAAACTTTGTCAGGGTTGTTTGTTTTCCTGTCAACACTCTAAATGTGCATCAACTCTGTCCTTGCGTGCACGATGCAGACAATTGTTTTAACAAAATGAACATGAGTATTGGATGGAATCACATGAATGAAATATTCCGGTTTTTGATGATGCCAACATTTCAAATAAATGAATTAGTTCCCAGCTCTGATATTAATGTGATGTAATCAGTTATACTTTGACTTAAATCCCACTGTTATCACAATGAGTCTTTAGTTGGCTGCAGTGTTATTATAGCTCTAATCTGATAATTACCTGATAGACAAGATAACACCTTGACTAACAGCATTTTAATCAGAAAAGGTGTCAATTTGGGACTTCCTCAACTGAGGATGTTCAAAGTTTCTTATCTGTGTGACGATAAGGGGCGGCACGGTGGTGCAGTGGTTAGCACTGTCACCTCACAGCAAAAAAGGTTCCGGGTTCGAATCCGGTCCTGGGCCTTTCTGTGCGGAGTTTGCATGTTCTCCCTGTGCTTGCGTGGGTTCTCTCCGGCTTCCTCCCATCATCCAAAAACATGCACCTCAGGTCAGGTTACCTGGCGCCGCGCTAGTGGCAGCCTGCTGCAGCATCTCCCCCCTGAGAGCCCCCTGCTGTAGTGAAGAAATTTCCCCTCGGGGATTAATAAAGTGTATAAAATCAAAAAAATCAAATCAAAATACCATCAAAACAGCAATCAATGCAGTGCACCCAGAGTTGAAAACAAAGAAGGTTGTTTATTTTCAGTGCAATACAAATCATGCTTTTATTTTCAAATCTACAGCACTATGTGTTTAAAGCATATCAATAGAAAAATCCTTCTCTTAGTGCAAAATTTGTGGTGAGCTGAGAGGAGAATATTGTACTGAGGCAAGTGGGGAAGACAGTGTGTGATATAGAGTCTAGATTGAAAAATATTTGTTCTTGGTCATACTTTATGCATTACCAACCATACAGTCAATCCCTATCAAACTGCAGATTTATTTGTAGCAATCACATTTAGACAACCCCGCAGACAGCTGAACTGCCACTCAGGTATTATAATTCAGACTCGAACACAAGTTACTAAAATGTTACTAAATCACCTCACTCAGGAAAGTCCATGATTTTCTTAAAAAATACCGCCATCATAAGAAAGGTCTGTTCTGTGGAGTAGGCACTGGTGGACGCTCAAACAAACTGAATGAGTTTTAAAGCTTCGGGAGTGAGTGAAGGCGGCTCATTCTTCTGTATTTCTAGCTGTGGCAGTAGACCCACTCAGCTCGAGGAGGCCCCTGTGTTCCTCTGAAGGGGTGCCAGAACCACGTCATCATTTTTCTGCTCGCTCTCAGCGCTGTACAGATCATGCTCTCGGACGTAGTGAATGACGCCGTCTGGCAGCAGGTATTTGACGCTCCGACCTCGACGCAGCGCCCGCCGCACATGAGTGGCTGAGATCTCGTTGGTCACCCACTCCTGGACAACGTGGATGTTCTTGCGATATTTCCACAGCACGTCTGTTTGGTGGATGAACTTGTGCGGATCATTGCCACTACGGGTGACGCACACCAAACCGTAGCAGCCCACAATCTCTGCGATATCCTCCTGCTTCCACATGTTGGGAATCCCAAAGGATTCCAGGACGTCAGCGCCACACAGCAACATCAGCCTTGGGGCATCTGAGCACAGAGAAAACACTTCAGTCATGATGGAGTCCGAGTCTCTCTCTCGCTCTCTCTCTCTCTCTTTCTCCGACAGCACACAACTCTGGGTTTTGTTCTGCTTTGCAGCTAATCAGTACTCGATAGATGCACTGATCGTCAGGAGAACTGCCGATTTTACACATCAAGGTCTGTTTGCGGGTCTCAGGGAGTACCACTGCTTATGTGAAAAAAGTGTGTAAAGCCTTTGTAGCTCCAGAGGGAGCTGCATGAAATCAGATAAACTAACTCGAGTGACATTACTTGAGCCCGCATGAGATGGATCTGAAGAGCTCAGGGTACGGAGTTAGACAGAAGCGAGCTTGCCAGACCTCACCTACATTAGCCACGAACAAACATAACACAGCCAAATGCCCAAGTGAATTGTGAGCGGTCTTGTTGCATTGTGGGTCCAAAGAAAAAATACATTACGTGGCTCTGCTGTAAGACTGATAATAGTATAAGAATGTGTTAAATCTGTGTAGTACATGAAATACTGAAATAACACCAGAGAAAACCATCTTAATGGAGACTATCGGAACGTGAAAACATGGCACGGTTTAACTGAAAGCGTTTATAATCTTGTGCAATGCAGCTACACGCTAGAGATTCAAGTGCATGAACAACACACTTGTTTGTTTTCTTTCATGCGTGTAGGCTCATCTCTTGCTGTCTCAGGGGCTGAATGATTGGATACACAACCGATGTAATACTACTTCCT
Organism: Embiotoca jacksoni; assembly: GCF_022577435.1. Classification (NCBI taxonomy): domain Eukaryota; kingdom Metazoa; phylum Chordata; class Actinopteri; family Embiotocidae; genus Embiotoca; species Embiotoca jacksoni. The sequence goes on from NW_027185447.1 coordinate 8,601,125, forward strand.
CCAGTGCACCTGGAGGACGTGTTCCACACATGTGCAGGAGATCGGCATCTATGTATTCCCAAACTCTGGAAAATTTCCCTCCACCAATTGTTGATTGTCTTTATATATTTTTTTCAGAATTAATTGTACAGATGCAGGCAGCGACAGACCTCTTCACACAGCCTCTCTTCAAATCCAGCATTTGTTTTGGTTTTCCAGCACATGCACAGTTGATGCCCTTGCAGAGTACTTGCTACGGGGACAAGTTCACATGATCACAACAAATTGAAGCTGCGTGGATGTCCGCACAGAGCCTACGTCTGCATGCACTGATGACCAACTTTGCATCACGCTGACCCTCACGTACTTGGAAAGTATTGGTATACTTTGCAGCTTGGCTGCCTTTACAGTAGGTGTAGTGAATGGGTGACAACACCACACAACACCACACACCGAGTATCCACACCATTAAGCCGTTGTCTGCTGTGAGTTAAGCTGAATACAGTAGATTGTGAATACAGTGGAAGCAAGATGACAGTTGTTGCCTGTCTGGAATCAGGGATTGGAAAAAGGGAGGATATTCAAAGAAGAATTGCTGAATTACACAATCGTACACATCCACGCATGGCCTACCTCTCCTTTTCTGATGAGTTGAATCCTCAAAATACACATCCTTTTTGCGTCTCTTTTTCGCGTACTTGACTGTGTCCACATCATCGCTGTTCTGCTCTGCTGCAAGCAGTTCCTCATAGTGATACCTGAGCGGGCACAGACAAAATTAATATGGCAACAAAAGATCCGATTTTTGACATATCAGATCGATGCTAAATGCTAACTGCATTTACAGTTTCCCATACAGGAAAGTACAGGAAGTATTTGTCATAAATATAATATAATATATAATTCCGTGTTTGTTGTTATAAAATACTCAGATGCGATGAACGGAAAGGGATAGAAAGCTCCAAGTTATGGAGTGAAAGAGAAACTCTGCGCAACATCGAACATCAACATTTGAACTGTAATCCGGTGTATGTGAACATAACACCAGTGACACTGGATACAGGAGTTATTTCAAGTTAACATCAATACGACACTATCAGTTGATAACACGTGTCAACTGCCACCACCACACCACCAATCACTTGCTCATCACAGCTCATCACCAGCTGCTCGAGTGGATGTAAATAATTAGTTTAACAGTTATTACAACTTTTGGCAATTATGTAAAGATAAGGAGAATTAAAAGACAACAGAAGGCAGGAAGCAATAAAACTCTGATTAAGGTTACTGAAATGTCTGACAGGTATTGCCATATATTTTTTTTGTCTCGAGACAAAACCCACAAGCCTTTCTTCCAACATAAGCACTACCACAGACAGACAGACAGACAGACAGAGAGAACATTGTCAACTTACCGAACAACTTTAGCCGTCTCCACCCACTCTACCTGCGAACCCTCCCAGGAGTCCAACGTGATCCAGTCTGAGTTTTCTGTAGCTAGTCTGGCCATTTGTAGACGATGGCAGGCCTCAATCAAACCCTTCTTCTTATAGCCATCACCCACAGGAGAGATGATTCCTTTCACCACCTTGTAGTGACCTTAAACGCAGAGGAAGAGGAGTGATTAAACAGGTGGTTATGAGCAGCAGCGCAGTACATGCAGACAACTGTTTGAAAGAAAATTAGGAATGTGATGCCGTTTTTTATCCACGCAGTATGCAGTATGTACATGACTGTAAATTCATGAGTTAAAAATTGAATAATTTAAAATGTTGGATCACTCAAATTACAATACAGAAGACTTTCTTTCCTCAAAAATGTCAGCTGTTACCATTGTATTTGTGTACAATTTTGAAATACTTAAGTACCTGTATTTTCTTTTACTTTATACTTTCACTCCCCAAAGTTTCAAAAGGAAATGTACTTTTTACTGAATTATATTTGTTTGACAGCTATTATTATCAGAACGTTTTGGGGTTAGGAATTTTATAATAATAATAAAAAAATTAAAAAAACATTACCAGAGTGTAAAATATGATGCATACACTTTAAACTACTCAGCATTATATAAAGTATTTAAAACTAGATCAACCTTATATCTAATAATATAATAATAATAATAATAATCTTCCTCCATCGACACCTCGACCCCCCCCACACCTCCCTCACCCCCCTCTCTGTGACGACTGGCCAGGTTAGGAGACAGCTGGAGAGAATCCACCAGCGCAAGGCTGCAGGACCTGACGGCATCGGCCCCGGGGTCCTGAAGACCTGCGCCGTCCAGCTGGCTGAGGTCCTACAACACCTCTTCAACCTGAGCCTGAAGCAGGAGGAGGTCCCGGTGCTGTGGAAGACGTCCTGCCTGGTTCCTGTCCCCAAGAAGACGACTCCATCTGGCCTCAACGACTTCCGACCGGTTGCCCTCACATCTCATGTGATGAAGGTGCTGGAGAGGCTGGTCTTGGCCCACCTCAGGCTGCTGGTGAAATCTTCTCTGGACCCGCTGCAATTTGCGTACCGGCCTCGTGTGGGAGTGGACGACGCCCTCATCTACCTGCTGCAACGAGCTCAGTCTCACCTGGATGGAACCGGTGAATCTGTGAGAATCACTTTCTTTGATTTCTCCAGTGCATTCAACACCATCCAACCACTGCTACTGAGTGAGAAGCTGCGGGTGGTGGGGGTGGACGCGCCCACCGTCTCCTGGATCACTGACTACCTGACAGGCAGACCACAGTTTGTCCGTCTGGGCAGTCTGCTGTCTGATACGGTGGTCAGTGGTACTGGAGCTCCACAGGGAACTGTTCTGTCTCCCTTTCTGTTCACCTTATACACAACTGACTTCCAGTACAACTCAGAGTCCTGCCATCTGCAGAAGTTCTCTGATGACTCTGCAGTGGTAGGATGTATAAGGGATGGACGGGAGGACGAGTACAGGGCAGTAGTGGAGGACTTTGTGGAGTGGGCGGGAAGAAATCACCTGCTCCTGAACGTGGCCAAGACCAGAGAGATGGTGGTTGACTTCAGGAGGAAGGCGATGGCTCCACAACCGCTGAGAGTTCTGGGAGAGGAGGTGGACATGGTTGAGGAGTACAAGGACCTGGGTGTGTCCATCAACAACAGACTGAACTGGAAGACCAACATCAATGCTGTCTACAAGAAGGTGATGAGTCGACTCTTTTTCTTGAGGAAACTTCGATCCTTCAATGTGTGCAGCGAGATGTTGGAGATGTTCTACCAGTCTGTTGTGGCCAGTGCTTTGTACTTCGCTGGGGTCTGCTGGGGGAGCAGCATTGGAGCCGGTGACACCAACAGACTTAACAAACTGGTTAAGAAGGCCGGCTCCATCATCGGCTACAAACTGGACAGCCTGGAAAAGGTGGTGGACAGGAGGACGCTGAACAAACTATTGTCTATATTGGATAATCCTGTCCACCCTCTCCACCACCTGCTGCAGGGACAGCGGAGCACTTTCTCCAAAAGACTCCTCCAGCTCCGCTGTCTCAAGGACAGATACAGGAGATCATCCCTGCCCACTGCAATAAGACTGTACAATAACTCACCTCTGGCAAAATCCATCACATAACAATAACACTGTTGACTGTGTTTCTTGGTTTGTTGTATATAATATATATAGATATATAATGTACTGTATATACTGTGCATTTTATATTTTATATTTATATTTTTTACTGCTATTTACTGCTATTTTATTTTATTGCTTTTCTATTATTATATTATTCTATTCTATTCTATTCTATTCTATTATTTTATTGTATTATTTCTATTATTATCTTATTGCTTCTGTATGCTGCTGTAGCGAAAAAAATTTCCCCTCAGGGATTAATAAAGTAAATACCTACCTACCTACCTACCTACCTACCTAAAGTAACCCCTTACTGTTGTTGTATTGCTACTTTTTAAAAGATCTGAATATTTCTTACACTACTGGTATCTAACTATGCACCTGAGTTCAGCCCAAGTTTCGAGATTCTCCGCGATTTCTCCCTCCAACACCAAGGAGATGAACTGAATTTCGTATGTAGTGCTCACAACATTGGAAAAAAAAAATGCTTTAATTGAGGTCTGTGTGTTGAAACCTACAGTCTGTGGTTGAAACACAAAGCGAAACGTCACTCTAAATTCTCTTCTAAAAACTCTTGGTTCCTGTTGTTCTGGGTTTTGTACCCTCGTGGTTGTAAATGCACTTATTGTAAGTCGCTTTGGATAAAAGCGTCCCCTGAATGAAATGTAATGTAAAAGATCTAAATTTTCCCGTCACTCTACCAGTGTCCTCCAGATGATCTCGGGCCAATTCAAACATCCTCAGGTGCATGTTGGTGATGGGGTTGAAGGAGCCGCAGGCCAGCAGGACCACTCTGGTGATGCTGTGATTCTCCATGCCTCATGCTGCAGCATTCACCCTGCAGCAGCAAATAAAGTGAAGAAACAAGGACTGGATAAGACTTGGCTCATTGTGTTCAAGGGTCACATGTCAGGAATGATCTCTCTTACGTGTGGGTGACGTGTGAAATAGTACAGAAGCGACAAACGTTCAGAAAATTAAAATTAACTAAGCCATATGCTGTGCCAGCTGCATCAACTATGTAACGCGTAACCAGGCAACGGAAACGGATTTATACGCTCACCAAGATTAAAGTACGATCTTTAAGCAGATAAAACTGAAACTCAGACCTGAATTTAGACAGCAAAGGGTGCGTTTTCTAATAATCAATAAAATAACAGAGACATTGTCCTACAAGGACAGACTGCCAGCCACTCAGCCCATGTGTCACCTGCTTCCTGTTTTGACGCCAATTTCATGTTCTGCCTCTGATTGGCTAGAGCCGGTTTCTTTCGTTGATTGGGTTGGTTGGGTTTATGCATAAGGAACAAGGATTGGTTAAAGATCAGGAAGGAATGTCCTGATAAGCCAATCGGAGGCATAGGAGGGCCATCTGTTACGTCACTGAGACCAACCACTCTGATTGGACAGAATGGACCAGGAGGCCGAGAGCCGCACCCACGCTCGTCAGGTTGCATTCACAATCACAAATCCAGAAACCTCAAACGCCTCGACAAATAGTAAACGTTTTGTAACACGTATTTATTTAAGTAATTATTCTTAACTTGGTGATTCTGTTCATTTTATAGCATCATTCGTCAGCTGATCCAAATATTTCACTTGACGCGCGACTGATTTCCAACTGTTGACAAAGAGAGTCCCGGTGAGATGTTTTTCTTTAGCACAATTGCTAGTTACTCAGCTAACTCAGCAACTTTGACTGTTTTGCTCCCAGTTTATAATTTAACTCAATTTATGAATATTAGTTGCCGTCTCGAAAAAAAATAATCTGTCGAACCGTTAATGTGTAACGCTGGCTCCGACAACACCGTCCCGATGCAGTCGAAATAGCAAGTTAGGTTGACGTCAAGTTATTTGTGTCACGCTTGTTGACGTGTTGACTTGTTTATTCTCGTGTTTTTCTCGTCCTCGTAGTTTTGGAAACACGATTTGAACTAAGGATGGCTTCTCGCGGTAAATCAGAAACGGGCAAACTGAGGCAGAACATGGAGGAACAACTCGACAGACTGATGCAGCAGCTTCAGGACCTGGAGGAATGCAGGTGCTGACACGTCACTCAGATCCAGATGTGTGTCGATTCTGACGTGCTGTAGTTACAGTTCCTCATGCTTCCTTTGTTTTGTTCCAGAGAAGACCTCGACGAGGAAGAGTACGAAGAGACGAAGAAGGAAACCTTGGAGCAGCTGGGAGAATTCAATGACTCCCTGAAGAAGATCATGACAGGAGACATGACACTTGTGGATGAACTCAGTGGGATGCAGCTGGTATGCAGGGGCGCTTCCAGGATTTAAAACAACCAAAAAAAAAAAATCAGGTGGCAAAGGGGGGGGGGGCAAGAAGCAGTCGGGGCGGGAAATCAAAATATATAAAGGGATGAAAATTGGCACGATTTACAGGTTCTTGTGCAGTGCCCTGCGCCCTAATACAGGCGGTATCATATATGAACTGTCCAGCGCTAGAGACATAAAATCTTCTGTTATCGTCGTTTCTGGGATAATTCAGCCGTCTGTAACCTACATCACTCATTACTGTTGCCGTTGTCTGAAGTTTACCTATGCAGATTAATGCAGCAGAGAACGGCAACGCCGTTTCAAAGTCTATAATTGGGTGTTTACAGAGCATAAATAGAGGCCTGGTCTGTGGTCCAGTTGTGTCTCCTCCTGTTGTGGCACTGCTCTTATTCCATATCACAAATCAAGCAGCTACTGACAGCGCTCTGATCCGGTGGTGTTGGGCCAAGCTGCAACCAACAGTGACGTCACCCATTGGTTTGTGATCTGCCGTTATGAAGCCTCGAGTTTGGATTTTGGCTGTTGCCATCTGGCTATTTTAGAGCCGGAGGTGACCATATTTGGACGAGCTGGCAGGGAGTGAGTGCTGGATCTGACCCGTTGTGTTAGGAAACCCGACGACGGTACACCCCGCCCACCGATAGTGGAAACCCGACTGCACCCCAGGCCTGTCAACAAAACAGACACGGCCCCCAAAAAAACGTGGCTTTTTGAGGCTTAATTTCTAATTAATGTCGGGATTATTTTCAGATGGACCGCCAGAAAGGAGCGACTTCAGCTCACAACACAATGATAACTTGTGAAAACAAATGATTTACTTTGTATTTAATGAGAGATTGTTTAATGGGAGTCTATAGAGACGGAGGCTTTTTGTAGCCAACCTCTAACGGCACTCGGTGGTATCGCATTTTATGGCACTTCCGCATCGGCCTCATTATTTAGACCCGGAAGCCAAAGCAGCCACTCGTATATACAGTCTATGTGGTGGGCATGTTCTGACTGAATCTAACCCAATGGTGTTTTGGGGGGAGCATCATATTTAAAGAGTGGTGGGTGGGGGTGGGGGGTGGGGCAGCTGCCACCTGTGCCACCTCTTTAGATACGCCCCTGGTAATATGGACAATCAATAATGCGCAAACACAGAGTATTAGGGGGGCTTAAAGAGATTATAGTTTACAGAAAAAGTAAGTAAAATACATCAATCATGTATTAAATTAATGATGTTACACATGTTTCTGTCTTCAGGCAATCCAGGCTGCCATCAGCCAAGCATTCAAAACCCCCGAGGTGATCCGACTGTTCGCCAAGAAGCAGCCGGGACAGCTGAGGACCAGACTAGCAGAGGTTCGGCCTGCAGTGTCAAAAGATACAGTTTTTGTGTGATGCGCAGCTGTAGAGTTCAGTCACTCCTTTAGTTTTTAATCCGAGTCGCTTGGCCTGAAAATTGTCCAACTGGTGTGTGACATTCTGCTCAGATGGACCGAGACGTGATGGTGGGGAAACTGTCGCGGGACGTGCACACGCAGCAGAAAATGGAAATCCTCACAGCCTTGAGAAAACTGGGAGAGAAGGTGAGGCAGAAGTGGCTCCTCCTCTGATCCACAGATGATTCAGTGGCTTGTGCTCACGAGTCCGTGCGAGCTTTATAAAGCTGCACTGATTTTATTTTTGACTTGCTGACAGAACGGCTTTAGAAGCAGCTGTGACATTTTAAACATGCTGCAATTGTCTCACAGCTCACTTCGGAGGACGAGACGTTTCTCATTGAAAATGCAACAGCTTCTCTGAGCCAGTTTGAAAAAGTGACTGCAAACCAAGGTGAGCATGAACATGTTCTCACTGAAATGTTCAGTCATTCACATTTTTGCGCGAGTATTCTTATTAACTCCGTTTTGCCTCCTTTTTCAGGGTCTGAGGACAAAATTCTGGCTTTAGCTAGTTCTGGTGTGAAAACTAAAGCATAGCAAATCTACAAAACGATCATCTGAAGTCAGCCTCTGTTCTTACCAAGAAAGAAATGTGCCAATGAATCCTGGGTTTTGTAAATAATCGGTGCACTTTTAGGGTGTTCTTGTAGAAGCTAACACTTTTTAACAGTATTGTTTTATACTCGTCAACTTTTGCAAATGTCTTTTATTTGTCCAGATGAGTGTAAAGCTGTATTACAGGTTCGAGCATGTGATTTGTTAAATATGAAGACGGGTACGTGAATGTAGAGGATAGCGCAGGCAGTTCGAGACGAATGTCCTGTTGTGATTTGTGCTGTATTTCGTATTTGCTTGATGTGTCTGTTTCAAAACCTAAAAATCCGACCGTGCTCGTTTGTGCGACGTTTATTTCCTGTGTGAAAGCTGCAAAATGTTCATTATGTTTTATTTTAAATTAAACTGTGTTGTCTGCAGGCCTTTGGACTAAATAACAGAAACACTACACAAACCTGAACTTTCAACTAGATTAAAGGTTCAGTGTGTAGGATTTAGATTGAGGCGAGGATCTATTGGTAGAAATAGGGCAGAATATCCATAATTATATATTCGTTGGCATCTAATCACCCGAATCTCACATTTTTATTTTCATGACCTTTCGAATGAGACTCGGCAGGACGCAGCCATCTTTCAGGTGATCCATCTGCCCCGTCGCCTTATTTGATACAAGTTACAAAAATACACAAATTGTCAATCGGGAGACAAAAGGTTTAAAATTCTCGACTGGATAGTGTTTGGATGCCTAAACGGGACCCAATAAATCTTTGAAGAGTTTCCCTGAACTGTGGATCGATCAGTGGCCATCTGTGAAACAATGAGGAAGGTCTTCAGCTGTCGTCTCGACACAGATCGTACAGTTTGATTAATAGTCTTACTGCAAACTAATAAAAGGTCATGTGTTGAGACATTTTTAAGTTAATTAAACAGAACATCACTTCTTTTACCTGTAAATGAAATGAAGGGAGTTCAGCACAAATGTGAGAAAACACACACACAGGAGACAATACCTAAACTAGCTTCTGAATATTTGACATATTTTCCTATTATTTTATCAATCCTCTATGCGTCAGATTTACAGTAATGGAGTTTGGCAAGGCGTTATCGTTTATCTTAAAGTGCCCCCGCACTCAAAGATAACTTTTTAATCTTGTTCCCGCAGTTGAAATGTTTGAGCTTCACAGTCATCTTGCTAAAAGTGCAAAGGTGGTCTGTGCTCATTGGAAACCTCTTTTTAAGGGGGCGGGCCTTCAAGCATGATTCGTGACATCACAAGTAGTTTGGAAGATGATTCAGGTCCCCCTCCCCCTCAGAAAAAGGGATATTATTTTTTTAATTTGTTAAAAATGGGACATTCAATTCCATCTTTTATTTTTGAGTATTAGAGGATTACGTTTTCACCACCAGAGGACCCCAATTCTCAACATTTAAAAGACGCAGTAGAACCAGCATCGTATTGCATGAATGGTACACAGGACAACAAAAAGGAAGGAAAACGAGAGCAGACAGAAGTTTATACCCCATCTCACCATCCTTTATTTTGTTTACGAGCAAGCATCGACTTCACTACAATTTGCCTTTCAATTGGTAGAAAAGTGAGAGCAGCTCCAACAAGCACAAAGGAAGCATCCAACCGCTCTGAAAACATCGTCACTGTCCGTTCTGAGCAAATTTTTCAAAATAAAAGAAAACAAAACAAACAAAACCAAAAATCGGATCTGGAGCGTCATGGATGAGTGAAAGACAATCTGAGATTCAGTAGTGTATCACGTCTCCTTTCTCACTCCAGTCTCACAACCCCACATGGAACGTACACAAACATGTGGTTCATGCAAAGTAAACCCCCCCGCCCCCACCCCGTACGTCTTAGTGTTATTACAGTATGGCTGCATTTCAGGTTAGGCAGTGACATTCATTTCAACCGACTTAGACTTAGCTCAGGGGCCCGAACAGAAAGCATAAAAACCAGACGGCTGGAGATGGTGGAGTCACTGCCGAGTCAGTGTGCACTTATCAGTGACCCATGGTACTGTACTTCTAAACTGGAGCCGACGTGTGGACATGAAGTGTTCGACATCATGAAACTGAGAATTTCAGAGTTTGACAGGCTTTTTACTTGTGTGAATTTCATGCTGCCCTCAAAAATCACTTCTCAACAACTCAGGCAAATAGGACACTGTTCAAAAATCACCTTCCACTATACACAAATAAGGTCAGCTAACAGTATACCCACGTATGCTGCCAAAGCAATTTCATAATGTACTGTACATCTTTTAAAGGTGGATTCCGTCAATATGATTTCGTACAATATCTATAGAAGATACAATATGGATCTACTTTCTCTACACATCAACAAAGACACATGACATCTATGTAAAATGTTTCCACTTTAATAAAAACTAGCGGTGGACTATTGTTGCGACAAACCGAGAGAAAACATATCTCCAGCTACGTAAAAAAAATCTAGCATTAAAACAAAAAAACAAAAAAACAACAAAAAAAGTTGCCACAAATAAAAGAGCATGGATAAGTTGGTTTGTTCTTGTAAGACCTGCTAATTACGCTATGATCGGCAAAAGGCACTCCCATCTCAGCCGGCTCAAACCTGGACCCTGTTTTTTTTGTGTGTTTTTTTACGAGTCCAAGTCTTCATGGAGGGGAGACTGTTCACTACATTTCCACCGCAGACCTATAGAAATCATGAATTTACGTAACTGAAAAAGTCAGACGCAACCCTGTGACTCAAAAGTAGCCTGTAAACTGACTCCCCCCCCCAAAAAAATAAGAAAGAGTCCCGAATGTGTTTTTAAATTCAGTTTTGGCCTCTGAAAATAGATTCACATGCAAAACACGAGACTCGCAACACCAACTTTTTCTAATCCTGATAAATGCCACTTTCTGCACAATGCAATGCCCCGAATCTTAACTAATGCAGGTTTGGGAGAATGTTTACATTTCACTCGGTATCCCAAAAAGCACGAGAGGAACACTAAATAGTTAAAGAGTGAAGGTACGTCTTTATCCGGCCGTGTGAAAGATATATACAACAGTGATGGACGACAGCGTCTGAGAGGAGATCGAGGTTGGACACATTTTCCCAATTAATTGTATAAGCTTTATACTAATACCAGAAGGAAAATAAGTTTACCAAATGTAAACAAATATCTTTGAACAACTCTACAGTACAGTTCCATGTACAATAAAATCTAGTGGTCTACTGCAAAAAAAAAAAAAAATTTAAAAAAAAAAATCTCATTTTTAGATCGAGATTCATTTTTAAAGTGTTTTCCTGCTGTAAACTACACGGTCAGCTGTAAATCCTTCGACTACAATAAAGACAGCGACTCTTCTGCAATAAGAAAACAGTTTAAAAACACACGTAATGAATGTATCATCATTATTATTATTTCAAGGTCAAATAGCCATGCCGTGGAAAATAAACTCGCAACAAAGCAATCCTGAAAAGTACTTTCCTTTCGCTTCTCTCCCCCCCCAAAAAAAGCAACGGCAGCAACCAGTCGCCACTAAAGCTGTCTGTCATAAATAGGCTCTTTCAGTAGTTTCCTACCTGTCGGCGCAGCAGGACTGGGATACGGACAAAGGCTTTAAAGCTGCTGAGGAATTCTCGTCCAAATACTCTCGCAGAAAATGTTAGTACCCATATTTCAAGATCAACAGCACTGCTGACCCGGTGTTTGTGAAGCTCCACAAAAAAAAAAAAAAAAAAAAGTCTATTTGTACACTAGCGTTTCTCTGAGTACGGTGACTCCAAACAAAAACAAAATCCCCTCTGTACAACAGTGAGATCTACTGGGAATGAAATACACTGAACGCCAGGAGTAGAGCATTGCCACCTGTGCAAGCAAAGCAAAAGCATGTAAGAAGCTGAAACCATCATGAGACCAGTCCTGCCTGTGAGAAAGCAAAAATATTTTACTTCTTGCGAGAGAAAAAAAAACAAACAAAAACAAACAAAAAAAGAAGACAAAATGGACACCACTTTGTCATGGAACCCTCCGCTGCACAGTCCTGGGTTTCTCATCATGACATTTTGTACAAGCGTGATGGAGCAGCTTTTGCAGAAGTTCAGCGACATGCGACAGCTTGTGTGACACAAATATTCTACATTACGTACTGCGTCATTTTAGATATTGGACCCCGTTGAGCAGGCCTTCACTAACACATTGACTAATTACATGGTTTCTTTATATTTACAAAATCTTTAAAAAGCAATTTATTTCTCTACACACAATTATGACTTTCCAAATTTCCTCATGCACTAAAAAGAAAAAAAAAAAAAAAGAGAGAAAAAAGAAAAAGAAAATGCGGTCTACTTGTTAAAAGCATCATTTTTTGTTTCACTGCGGACTACAAGTCAAGAAAACTCAAGTCAAAGCTATTTGTGAGTTTGGCGGCAAACGAATCTAAAAGCATTAGCAAAGAATATACATCAGGAAAACAAAAATTATACTCCTCTTGAAAGCCTTACGTCTGAGAGCAAACAACAACAAAAAAAAAAAGGTGCAGGGTTGGCTTCCTCACACAGTTCAAAAAACAAATATAGGCCAAGTTTTCCTGGGAATTAAAATATAATAAATAAAAAAATAAAAAGTAAAAATCAGCAATCCGGTGATGACTACACTACACTGAGTACCACCACTAAAGATAACAACAGGAAAACCTTGACCATATATACGCTGAAGGGAATTTTAGTGTTTGCTTTTTTTCTTTTGTTTTCTTTTTACATCATGGCTCCTAGACGTGAAACTGTAGTGATGTGTGAAGCAGTGAGTATGAGTGAGTTGGTGATGTGCGTGTCAGAGCTTGTGTTGTGTGTGTGTGTGTGTGTGCGTGTGTGTGTGTGTGGTTTTAGTAGGTGAGGGTGGAGTCGTCCCACTCCAGCTGCTGCTGTCTGCTGGCCCCCTGCTGGTCCTCCGGCTCCCCGCCCTCCTCGTCTTCGCTGCTCTCTGACTCAGCGCTCGTGATGTCATCTTCCTCCTCTCCGTCTTCGCTCTCCTCCTCCTCTTCCTCCTCCTCCTCGCTGCTGTGCTGGTCCTCGTACGTCTGCGTTAAGGAGGCAGAGAGAGGAGGAGGAGGGGATGTTTATGGACACTGTAGACACTCGTCACTTTCTGACACAATGATTAGGCTTGTCACCATCGTGACATTTTAGTTGATGATTAATAGTCATCCAAATAATTCTGATCAATGATTTAATTGTCTTTACATGTTCAATTTGATGCCTCTTATAGTATTAATATAATCATAGTTTAATAATACAACCTTTGAGGAGGAACAGCGCATTTATGAATATTGGAATATATTAACAAAATTCTATTTCTGTCTGCCCTTTAGGCTTTTTGAACATAAATTTCAAGGGCAAATAGGATCTATTACTGAAATATATAAAGAAATTACTGACCATAACAGGTACCTATAATCAAAATAAACAATGCACCATGGTGGCATTAATTCTCCACACCGGAGCCTTTAAACAGAAAAAGGGAGCGCAACAAGACGATGCCATTAAGAGCAACAGTCAAACGGGGGAAAACAGCGTGGAAATATTGATGAAATATGACATTTCTGTTAGTTTCATACAGCTGTTTTCCTGAAGATCAATGGAAACGATTCTAGCAATCATGCAAAATGACTGCCGTCAGCTCAAATAATGATGATCAGGCGATACTGTAATAATTGTGAACGGGCTAACAATAATTTATACACCGATCAGCCGCAACAGTAAAACTCCTGACACGTTAAGCATAAAGAATAACGCAACAGCTCAGCAATAATTCTTCCCTTCATAAACATCGCGTGACGTTCAGCTGTTATTCAGTCCGACGGAGAGGGCTGTTGATTTATGGGAGGGCTATTAAGGAGAAAGTTTGAGCTTCACTACTCAAGTTTCAAATTTATTCGAATGCGTAAAGTCTCGCTTTGTAGATATTTTATTTCCTGTGGAAACCCAGAGTTTGTGATTTCGGCAGCTGTAAATAAATACTGCAGCAGCAATGACTTTAAGCAAGTCAAAACGTGGTTGTGGAGATAGTTGCTGGGCCAAGTAAAAATGATTAATTAAATGACTCAGAGAGGCGTGAATCCACTGTACAAATATTATATCCTGCCCACAATATAACTCACTGACGTCTTTTTGGACTTACGGAAGACAAAAATGTTGCTTTCTTGCCTCGCACAGAAATGCTGTCATCCCTGATGAGATTTACCGGTTACAAAAAAATAATCAAAGAATGATTCTTTATTGTATATTAGCGAGGTAACGCTCCTCACGTGTCAGCAACAGAGTCGTCGTCCCCCCCCCACCCCTCTTCCCCCACCCCATCCCCACAGGACCGTCGATTATCAAAGCTCGGATAAAACTGGGACAACATCACCCAGAATGCATTAGCTGTAAAAGCTGTCTAAGCTGCAACCGAGCCACATTTTGTTGAGTAATGAAATTCCGTTCAGAAGCTTTCCACCGGCTAATCACCATTAAAATCTGCACTTATTTTTTTGCCTCAGTGTGTTTTTACCTCCATGGGGTTTACGGTGATGGTGAGGGCCGAGTCGTCCCAGTCCATCTCGTTCTCCTTGCCGTTCTCCTGGTCCGTCATGCTGCGCTGGTGCGCCGCTCGGATGCGGAACACCCCCAGGATGATCATGAACACCAGGAAGCTGACGCACACCACGATGACGATGGTGGCGGCGCTGGGGACCACTGAGGAAGTAAACACGCAGACAAACACGCAGTAGCAGGTTAGACGGAACCTACGCTCAGTTTGCACATCAAAACCTTGTTGAGAGTTTGACGTGGGGAGACGCAGCTTTCACGTCTGTCTGAGGACATTTCAAGGGCTTTGGCTTCACGGTGTGCTGATGTCAATGGGCTCTTGGCGAGTTGCACTTGAATGCTTTCCGCAGCTCTAGGTGTCTGTCTGTCTTTAAATAGCGTCGCCCGTCTCCCGCCAACCTGCTCCACTTTGCCCCATGTTAACAGGAAAGGAGGGCCTTTCTTGTGCGGTGGCAAGCTGAGCGAGCCCGACAGCCTTAAAGATTACCGAAGCCGGGAAATAAAAGGTTGTGCTGAGAGCACCGCCTGTGCAGATGTCACAGACAGCGCTCAAGTGTAATCCCTATACTTGTGCCATTAAAAAAAAAACAACCCAAAAACAGGAAAACAAGCAGTGTTTGATACATGCCCTACTTCTGGTTAATAGACTGTAATCCATCTGCAGTAGTGCTGGCCATACACCCAATCCTTTTCTGCAGCACGACAATTAAGCAGATTACTGGTTTGATTATGATATTTACTATAAATTTCAACAGATGAGTGTGAACTCTATAAAAAAAAAAAAATAAATAAAAAAAAAAATACTGTAATTTCTATAATTTCCAGTGTCATGAAGTGTTTGTAAAAGATGGGTCACCGTGTTTGAAAATGTGTTGATGAAACTACAACTGATTTTCATTCCTTTGTTGTTGTGCCCTTAACATGATCAACAGTCACTTTGGTGAGTTCATTATATCGGACTTCAGATTTGCTTTCGGTAACGAGGTTTTCCATGGAAGTGAGAGAAAGATGAGTTTGTATGACGCAAGGGACAAAGAAAAGAACTTCTGTATTGTATTTGAACCCTATAATTAAAACCTTTTTATTCTCAGACTCTATTAGTTTGTACTTTTAATTAAAAAAAAAAATGTACAGTATTAATGACTTATTTATACCCTTGGGTGCTGTTTTGGTTTAATATTGTTTTTAATTTCTTTTACATTTTGTCTTTAATATGTTTTTATTGATTATTTGTGTCGATGAGCTACTTTGTTTCAATTCTATTTATTTAATTATATTGTTGTGCAGCACTTTGGTTAGCGTACATTGTGTTTGTGCAATATAAATAAACTTGACTAATATTTCCCCTATTTATGCCAGGTTGACGTGTTTGTGTACCTGAGGCCTGGTGAGCGTTGACCAGGTTGTGACCAGACAGATCGACCGAGGCGTGATGAATCGGGTTGATGAAGTTGGGCTGCATCATGGCGTTGTTAGAGTGCTCCACCGGACTGGAAGTGTGGATGACATTTACCTACAGAGAAAACAAACAAAAAAGAATTGTCACAAAATGTTGTCAGCTGATCTCCGTTTTAGGTATTTCAAAGGGAGACAGTAATGTTTTGCATGTCAATAACACCAGGACGCGACTTGAAATCCTGAGCCGTCACTTATGTTCAAAAACCGACAAAAGCTCAAGTCATACCTCGACCTTGAAGTCGTTGCTGATGTAGCGACCGTTGAGCTCAGAGCAGACCAGTTTGAATTTCCTGTCAAAGAGAGCCTCAGTGTGCCAGTTCTTGTAGCGGATGAGGTGCAGGACCTGCTCATAGTTCGCCATGGTGTTCACACCTGGAACACACAGAGGGGAGCTTGTGTCAAAAATAACTCTCCAGAAAAGAGGAAAATGGAAATATTGTGTAGTAGCATGCTTGTAAAAATGTTTTCAGAAATGTTTTCTGAAAAAGAGACTTGGGACACTGACGGATGTCAGTGACCCTGATTTGAAATCCTTCTAGTTTCAGAGTGTTTGCCTGAATTTAAATAGCTATTTATGTTCAGGATCTGTTTACATGTGAGGATTAGGAATTTGATGGAAAAAAAAGATTTGTCTCTTCCTCTTGTTTGCATTGTGGCTCCAGAAAGTCTCTTGTCAAGCAGGCTCCGAAAAGTCTCTTGTTGTCTGTCTTATTTGCAAGTGATTCCTTTTTGTTTTACTTTCCGCATCTAATTGACGAGTCCCCTGTGTCCTTATCTTGTGACCTACGACCAACTCTATATTACCGTACGAAAGCAGATACAAAGGGAATGGGGGTGACTGTCAACTGTTTGTCACACTGTATAAAAGCTGCCCTACGGAGGAGTGACGTGGAGCATTGCTGGACACCTCTCTTTGAGGGTGCATGTATTTGCTCCTTCTTGCAAGAATAAATGTCCGATATGTTTGATTTTGAACCAAGCCTCTGAGTAATTTTTCTAACAGAATTACACTGATTTCAGTGCATCTTATTTGTATGTCAACAATATGTATATGCGAAACTAACTTTATAGTATCCAATTTCTAGAAACATGCGCTATGTGCTAGTTACTGTATTCCCAGCTGAGGGCCGCGGTTGTTACCAGTGATGACGAGGCCAAGGTTAGATGAGCTCATCTCTAAGGCACGCTGCTGCAGCTGGGACATGTCCACCTCCAGACTCTCGTGCTCCCCGTCCAGCTCGTCTCCCACCACGGTCACTTCACATGTGTCCAGGTTGTGCATGATTTCCTCTGACACCACCGTCTCTTGGACTGAAAGAACAATTAAGAAAAAGGATTTAGAGGAGGAGATTATGAGGAGTTTGACGGGCTCAACTCAAATTTATAATGCGTCATTGTGCCTGTAATGTACATGTTTTTGGAGTTCTGAACAATGAAAATGTATAAAAGATGACAAATACATCACATTTCTGTAAAAAAATAATTTTAACTGCATTTTCGCAACAAAGAAAAGTTGACATGATTTTTGTATATTTGGAAAAATCTTCAAAATTAATTTTTTTTTCCTGTTCACATAAAATGACAAACTGACTGTACAAGTACCAAGACGAGTCACCAAGTTGTTATAGGTCAGAGTTGAGGAGTAAATGTCATCGAGCTCGTTCCAGAGATCAATAAACAGAAATACACAGAAACTAAATAATGGAGTTGGAGGAAAAGAATAAAGAAGCGCTGGCCTGTGATAAAAATCAGGCCGAAGTTGCTCTAACAGATCCAACCTGTCCAATAAAACAGGTTAAACGGCCTTATCATTGTTACTGCTAATATATTGCATAGTGTATACCCGCAGTAGATTATGACCACAGAAAGAAAATATGTTCCATGATTTTCATGTTTAAAACCTGTTTTGGGTTTCTTTGTTCTGTTGTTTTGATTTATTTTATTTCATTATACTTAATGTGAATAATTCAAAGAACAGGTGTTAAAAATAGAAGATAGTCCAGAGACTCAAATACAATTAAAAGGTATTCTGTTATTTATTTTAATGTTTAAACAGCCTAACTGATGCAGTCTGTGTTCTCCCTTTTGTTTATGAAACAAATTCATTTTTAATTCGCATACAGTGAGCACCTTTTGCTCCTATTCAGTGATTCTTAGTCATCTGATGTGACATCTCCGGTCTGATGGTTTTGGAAGGTGGGGCAGGGTAATGTAGGCGATACCAGCAGATCTCTGTAAGCCCTTTTGTCCCATATGGTGTGCTGTTCACCACAAGACATCGTATCTCTGTGTATCTGTGTGATCCTCGGTGCCCGTCTATTGTCTCCCCTCCTCTCAGCTCATAGACAAGCCTAACAGATGGCCCGGCTGGTCACTGACCCTTCCCACAAAGTAGTAAACAACTTATCTCTTCTCGGGCTCCCTCCCTCTCACTCTGCCAGTCCAATCCCTTCATCCCCCAGGCTTAATCCTCAACATAACCAGCTTCTGGATACCAACACAGCTATTAACTGGGCACTCACTGGGCCTGCAGACCTGTTCAGTGTCAAAGGTAATTCAAAGAAGGCAGCGGATCAAGCATCACTCTGTATCGCAAAGCCTCAGGAAGCACAGGACTAAGATTACATAGGTGTTTAAGTAGATATTCAGCGTATATAACAGAGAAGGAGCAGACGGTTAAACAAACAACAGCAACCCATTGAAAAAACAGGTTAGCCACATCTACTAATCCCCGATAACATAATAAGTGGAAACTTCAGGGTCTCTTACCTGTGGGGTCATCGTCAGCTCCCTCTGTGGCTTCGGACTCCGTGTCGGCCTCCACTTCACGGGTGATGGTGCTCACAATGCGAAGCTCAGGGAACAGCGTCACTCCTTCCTGACTCTCAAATTCGGCGGCACTGCGGGCGAAGTGGTCGATGCCGCTCAGGCTGATCTTTGGCTCTTCAGGCTGCAGCACCATCACGTAACCTTCAGCATCCGGCACCATCACACAGGACTCCTCGTTGAAGCACCTGGGGAAGATTCAACTTTAAATACCAAGAACCCTGAATCTTTGATTATTTTTCGACAAAGCTGCAGCTTCTCCCTCTGCTTTCAAACTCTTAAGTTGAATTTTGAATGTCCCCTGCATCCTTAATCAGACTTATGTCCAGCTGAGGATGGGTGATGAAGAAGACAACACACTGAGATAGTGTGACAGGTTGACAACAAATATGACAAATAGAAATTAACTTATTTGGGTCACCTGGATGGCAACAATGGTGTGAGAGAAAAGAAAAAGGAAGTGAGGGGTGAATATCATTTCTGACAAAAAAAACAAAAAAACTTGAGTCTCTATTCTGCAAAGTACAAAGCAAACTTCATCACAGTCAGTCAGTGATAGACATTCAAGTTTTGGGGAATTGCTGTGGCAGTCCAGCAATAAAACTGCAGTCTTTGCTCTTTTCCAGGAAATAGTAGAAAAATAATAACAAAAGAAAAAGGAAATAAACCTCTTTCACCAGTAAACGGATGTATGTAATAATGTGGAGGAAAAACTTAAAAGGTTTAAAAAAAAAAAAAAAAAAAAAAAAAAAATTAAACCTTTTAAAGGCCTTTTCACTTTCGCTTCATTGTGATTGCAAAGTGTTATGTAACTTTATATTTAAAAGGCTTATTGCAAATCTTCCACTACATTTATACAGATGTAATCGCACCACTGGCTGTAAAGCTGCTGTCACGGATAGGAATTTAAGGTACGAAGACAATTAATCATTTGGTCTAGTCACTCGGTCCACCCAATGAAGCCGAGCATTGATGCAGATTTGTGCATATGCAAAAAAGAAGCATTGTTAAACTGCTTCACCCACTGGAACCAATTTTGGAGTAAGTTAAAAATAAAAATAAAACACAACCAAAAACAGGAGCGTCTTAACATGTTTGTTTCATATCGGTAAATGTATTGCTGTTCTGTTATTCACATTTCAGTCTCTGAGAACATCAAAGAGAATAAAAAACAAAATACAAACTCATAATGCTCTTCTGCCTGTCACTTTCCAGCACCAAAACAGTTCATGTTTATTCTCTTTGTTATGGAAAGCACGTAAAACTCCTGACCTCGATTTTACCTCAGCACACCTTCCTTAAATTTTAAGTAACAAGACGAACCCTCTCTGAATGTCTACAAGGTAAAAAGGACTCGTTTCATAGATGGCTGCAGCTGGATGAGGAGACAGTACAGAGACCGAGCAGAGAGCATAATAAAAAGTATTTTTAGCATCTTACTTGACGGTGGTGGAGATACGAAGGTGCCTGATCCCAGGGGTCGGGAACTGGCGGGAGTTCAAGTAGGAGATGTGCTGCATGACCTTGTCGAAGGCATCGATGTCGTCGCCTTCCACGATCAGAGAGGACTGGTTGGGGTTGAACTCCACCTGAGAGAAGAAAACAAGGTGATTCCAGGCTACTTGTGAAAAATATTTGATATTCTACGAGACTGAGCTGTTATAGAACATGTGGAAAGCCCATTTAAGTCATTTACCAGGCATCACATACAATCAGTTCTACACATAGTCCAGGAGAACCTGACAATATTATCAAAACAGCTGAAATACAACCTTTCAGTTAGAACAGTGGTTCCAAATTTTGGGGTAGAGACCCCAATATGGTTGCAAGTTTAATCCAAAGAGGTTGATGAGAGGGCTGACAAAAAAGGAACCAGTTGTTTTTCATGATTTGTCTTCCACTCTCTGCTTTTTTAATATTAAATACTTGATAAGCCTCACCTTTTCAGACCTTAAAATATTATTAAAACCTCTCCTTGGTTGAACTAATAACAATTCACTCATAAATGCAACCTATGGGAGGGACAACTGGGTTTGACTGTCTTCTTTACAAATACTCTCAGATTCAACCTCACTGCTGAGTTCTGGATCTCGGTGTTTTGTGCCCTCCTCACCTTGACAGCTGCAGCCACCTCCTCAGGCAGCTGCACATCGAGTCCTTCCTTGCAGGTGTACAAACAGTCGATCACCTTCTTGTTCTCCAGCTTGCCAGAGCGGATGATCAGCCCCGCAAGGTTCCCCCGGAAAAACTGAACCATGCGAGCGTTTGCGCCTGGTTGCATCAGGATAGAGACGAGGAGAAGAAAACAGTAACAAACACACACAAAACATGTAGTTACTCAAGTGTACGTTTCACAGGCGTCACCTTTTCTGGGCTGGAGATTCAAGCATGCTGTCTCAATATGCAAAGCTGGCGTGAGTGGAGTTCATGCGAGTTAGTATGTGTGCCCACACAAGGCCTGAGGCCCGGAGAGCAAATGATGGATGAGCTTATACACGCCTTCAGCACATGCAACATTTGCATTAACGGGGTGAACTGTTGCCTTACTGTGGAAAAGAAATGACATCAACAGAAAGAAAGAAACTCAAAGAGGGGATTATCTAAGATAAGGGTGAATTAATCCTCTTTAGTCGTCTTATTTTCACAAAATAATGGAACCATCTTAAGGGCAGCGAAATGCTCAGCATACACAAAACTGATCTGAAATTTGGAGCCTTGACATTTAAGTATAAGTGAATATTTCAGAGTTACTGTGCGGTGCATCAATCCTGCCGATTGAGAGGTGAAACAACGGTGTCGTGTCTTCCTGCTGAACCATAATGAGCATAAGTCTGCACCACTGCAGAGTCTGTCTCTACATCTGAAGGTCACAGCCTTCCAGTGTTTGTGTGCTGCTGTAGGATTGTTATCTGATATGCAGGAGTTGCTGCTTATAACCCCAAGGTCATGCTCTGTGAGAAAAGTCAGCATGGACGAATCGCTGCAGCCAGGTCACAGTTTTGTGCTCATTATGTGTCTATTTCTGCTCTGCTGGTGTATCAGGTTGTAGTGTAAAAAAAAAGAAAAAAAAAAAAAGAAGAAGAAGCTGCCTGGCTGCTGCAGTGACGACAGCGAATAGATGGAGGATGAATAAAACACACAAAATAATCAGGTAGTTTTAAATCACACCCGACTCAATACTGCCTCATGCTACAGAGTAATGACAAAAATGAAATCTAGAATGTAAATAAGAATCATTCTAGTCAAAATGGTATGAGGATGCAGTTAGCATGGTGGGACATTGTGGACACATGGACATATCTGAGGAGTAATGGAAAGACTTGAGCAACCTGAGGGGGGCTCAGAGACTGTCTCAGTGTCATTGTCATGTCCTGAGTTTTCTGTAGAGGACAGAAACAAGAGAGCAGGGAGAGACAGGGAGGAAAGTCAAGGATCTGCAGGAGAGGTTCAGATGCTAAATATGAGGTCACGGTCAGAATCGAAGAAAGAGTTAATACAGCGTTAGCTTACTGTAAAACAATATGAACATTGTATTTTACACAAGCTCGAATCAAAGGGAATAAGAGAATATCAGGTACCATGCACACATTTATTTTACAATTTAACCTTCAAAAATAGTGAAACCTTACAGAAGAAGAGAATCAGCTTTGCGAAAGAGGAACTCTTAAAAAATTGTAACAAGTTGTAAAACAGATTTCTATATGATGCATGTCGACTTTTTCATAAATGACTACCTTTTGTCGTTGAATAGCGTTCCTTCAAAAATGAAAGTGTTTACCTTGCCAGCAGGCACCGATGGTGAGCTGAGTTTCGATCTTGGAGGTGCGCAGTGGGTAGTCCTCTGTAACCAGGAAGGGCTCAAAGGTGGTCCCATCCACAAACAAAGAAACAGTGGGGAACTCTATGTTCAGCACATAGTGATGCCACTCTTTGTCACACACCTGCGAAGGACACAACAGAGGGCATGAAAAGCTGAAACCGGGACTTAATCGCTATATTTCTTGTTACACGGGGCTGTCATTCTCTAAACTTCAACAAAGTTTGGTTTTAGGAGCGGCCGACCTGGTCGAGTTTCCAGTGAAACTCTGCTGGTTTGTAGTTCTCTGCCTCCGACGGGTCCTGGCGGAGGAGGAAGATCAGTCTGCAGTTGTGCACGTAGAGTGAGTAGTGGTGTCTGTTCATGTCTGCAGAGAAGAGGAGATCTGGATGAGAAACTCTAAAATGGGAATAAATGACTGACTACGTGCTTTATGTAAGATGGCTGAATATTATTAACGAACTAACTGAAGATTGAAAAACACAACATTTGCTGGTATTTGTATTTCTTTTAATTCAATACAACAACTGAATCTAACACACACTAACATTATGTCATGTGGTCTGTGCTATTACTGCATTACATTTACTACTGATGGCAAGAGGGCAGTAAGTTACTTATAAACACTGCATTAAAAATGTAAACTATGATTTAAAAAACTAATTTTCTTTTTAAAATATTCACTTGGATTGGTTATCGGCGCATTACCATTTCCCCGCTGGCAATTCTTGTTTATGTGATTTACAGCATTTACAGCAGTGATTTATCAGATTCTCAGAGGCAAAGATGTTTTGAAACGTATTTCACAACCGATTCCTGTTTACAAATGTGTTACTCTCCAATTATTCTTCTGGAAATGTAACCAGAGTTTTATTATTGGAGGAAACCAGGTAAAAATAAACCTTGTTGATACATAAAAATAATTAGTAAAGTAAATTCTAACCTCACTCTCTTTAGTTTTAATATTTAAAATGTAGATTCTGTATTAAGGGATAAAAAAAACTACACTGTATGAGAAATGAGCTGAATGTGAGATTCATGTTTCTGTGAAGCAGAAGTCTGTGCTGAATGGGGGTCATGAATGATGCTGGGATCATGGGGATGGGAGCTTCCTGTCCAGCCGTTCTGATGTAATCTTTCTTATATAAGCAGTCAGACAGAAGCTGATGAGCTCCCTCGCCCTCACTGGCCACGGCCGAGACTTTACAGTCAATAAGATCAAGGAGCTTGTGACCACACGTAAAAATGTACAACTCCCGACAAAAATGGAAAGGTCAGCGAGCGCCCGGCAGAGGTGGGAAAGAAAATCCAAAGCCTTATTAGCCAGCCAGCTGAGCCCAAACGCTCATTACAGCCTCGAGTTACACTTTTTTTTTAAATTTGTTTTTTATCAGAGGCACACTCAGGCACCATGTGTGCAGCAGTAATGAGAAGGCCACTCTGACTGCAAAACAATTAAACACGGGTTTTCAGATAAATGAGTGCATGTCTTGTCTTAACAATGGTTAGTATTTGTTAAGAGTTGTAGTAAATTATAGTATATGATAAGATTGTGACCTAAAAGTGAAAGAAATTTATATTGTGATCTGTACAGACTTTTTGTTCTGATTCTTTTTAAATTGATTTGTTTATACGTTTGATTATAGTTAATGGATAAACAACCTTTTCAGAAAAGTTGGAAACATATAAATAATTAAAATAACTTCAGTTCATGTCGTTGTCATGTCATATTCTTTGCATTAAAGGATTTTCTAATCAACGTGAAAGAAAGTTTTAATCTATAGGGTGGGTCGGCCGTTTATTTCAGACAAATATTAGGAAACATTTTCATCTTCTTAAGGGCCGCTACCTGTCTTGTCAGAGTTGCAGAGGATGGTCTCCTTCTCGTGGGCCCCGGGGCCGTGCCTCATCCACACGGAGATGGTGAAGGGCTCCTTCAGGCTGGTTTTCACCCTACCATCAGGAATCTTGATGGCCTGGGTGCCATTAAACTCAAACACCTGGTCGCTGTCGTGCCCGTTATCGGTGGGCAGTCCTACCGTCCAGTTGGCGGAGCTGCTGGGTGCAGGAAGGAGCTCCACGGTGCCAGAGCTGGCTCCTAGAGAACAAAGACAGCAGAAGCAATTATATTCAGCATGTTGATCTATTAAAAAAAAGAAATTAAAAAAAAAAAGCACCTGATTTCAACTACTGACAACTACCATTTCCAGTGGAGCCATTGCTTACCACATAGCTTGTGTAGAGACTTCTCGGAATAGGTATCACGGTCACAGCCCTTTCCAATGTGGTTGGTTTCCAGATCAATACTGGCTCGGATGGAGGTGATTGGCTCATCACAGGTCTCCAAGTGCATGCTGGGGAAAAGGGCAAGGCTACCAGTGCCAGGCTCGTATTCAATCCTCTTATTGAAGCCTGAAAAAAAGAGGAGAGAGAAAACAGTGAAAAGATGTCCTTCGAGCACTGATAAGAGGTGAGCTGTAAATACACGGCCTCTATATAGTAATTACTCATTGAGAAGAATTTCAGCTCAGTTCTCTTAAGCGTACTGAAGGCCTTAAAGGAGTCAAATAAATAAACTTTTTTCACAATAGTAGCCTGTATGAACTGCCTCTGTGAAGACGCACATCAACAGAGGTGATTGGTGAGCTACAGTGAGAAGAGGAGAGCTTTGATACCTTGCCAGCTGGGTTTGCAGGTGGGCTTGACGCTAATCTTGACCAGCACGTCCTCGGAGGCCCGGTTCTTTCCACAGTCGTAGGCGGTCACAGTCAACTTATACATGTGCTCTTTGCCGTAGCTCAGTTTCTCTGTGTTCTTGATAAAACCTGAGGGAAGCAGGGAAATAAAAGATAATTTAAGTACCAGGAGGTCAAAGCTGCAGTTGTGCTAGAAATGGAAGTGTAAAAAAAAAAAGAAAAGAATGACTCAAAAACAGGTATAAAAACCTTTCAGGCAGATATGACCCAAAACACTAAGTATTTTAGATAACACAGAACTGCCACATAGAAAAAGTATTTTACTGTCAAGCCAAGCAGAAGCATAATACATTGACTGACATCTCTTCGGGCCACATCATAATATTTAGATTTTTCTTTGAGATGCTACACTGAGAGTTCATTATTATGAAGCTAGTGTGTATGCAGAGTGTCGACAATTCAAGTGAAGAAAGAAACTGAAGGAATTTGTTGGACTAAGATCAGATCTCATTTTAGGCTCTTATATTTCGACCTCAAACACTGATTAGCTGTCACAATCAACATTATGTATTGTCATCCCAATTGATGTTTTCCCGCTATCACCTGTCTGTATTTCCTATTTATCAGCGAGGCGTCATATCTGTTGGACTTCGATATCAGACGTCTTTTTCACTGGATCTTTAATTTTCTTTTACAAGATACGAAGATGAATAAGCCTCGAGTTCGACACGAATCACTGACCAACCTGGGTGACATTTCAAAAGGCTGTCACTCTCCTGCACGCCAGCGAGCTGCTGTGAATTCTAAACGACGTCTTGCGGCATCATTGTTTACTCGGATCAATAGACTTTGTGATGCGTGTCAATACAATCGTGGCTCTTAGATGTGCGCTGCAGCTTTTTCCCAGCAGGCGCGGAGACGAGGCCGCTACGTGAAGGTACTTACCATCTTTGTCGATGGTGAACGGCACATCGGGAGTCACGATCTCGTAGTTGCAGATTTGGCTGAACTGGAACGAGCAGTCGGCGTCCACAGCTTCCACCTTCAGGATGCTGTCATACTTCTTTCCCTCAATAACGGTGGCTTTGTACGACTTCTCTTTGAACACCGGCGAATACTCGTTGATGTCGTTCACTTGGATGTGGACGGTGGCCCTGAAGGGACGTATTCAAGTTAGGACACGGTCAGCTGGATATTCAATGATGTAGTTATCAGCAGCAAAACATTTTGTTGCCACATTTGATAGAGATCATCAGAATACGTAGAAATGTATATACTGTGTGAAAAGGATCCTCTTTGAATGGATAATTGTGGTCACTTTCACACCTGGAGTTTGTACAAACAAAAACATTTTACATTCTTGCCTTTAAGTTTAGATGCGTGTTTTTGATTTGATCTTTTTTTTGATTTTATACACTTTATTAATCCCCGAGGGGAAATTTCTTCACTACAGCAGGGGGGCTCTCAGGGGGGAGATGCTGCAGCAGGCTGCCACTAGCGCGGCGCCAGGTAACCTGACCTGAGGTGCATGTTTTTGGATGATGGGAGGAAGCCGGAGAACCCGGAGAGAACCCACGCAAGCACAGGGAGAACATGCAAACTCCGCACAGAAAGGCCCAGGACCGGATTCGAACCTGGAACCATTTTTGCTGTGAGGTGACAGTGCTAACCACTGCACCACCGTGCCGCCCGTGTTGTTTCTTACAAATCGTAGAAAGAAAGGAGTAAACATGAAGTCATGTGGACTGGCAGAGAATTTGTTCATTTTGTTGTTTTGGCAACTGTTATCCTGCATCATCAGCACCACTTGGACCCACATAGAGAAATCCAACCCTGCTACTGTGATGGATCTTTTTGTTTATATATCTTCTGTGGTGTCACAAAGCCCTCACAAACAAATATATCCACTGATTACTTTCTAGGTTATTTAATCACTTAGCCTATAAAATAGCATAAAACAGTGACAAAAGACCAGTGCCAAGATGACCTCTTTAAATGTCTCATTTTTGTTCGACTAAAGTCCTTACGTCAAATTTAAGACAATGACAAGCATTAAATCTTCAAACGACAAATCTTTTCCTTAAAAACAACTGAAACAATGTAGGATGAAAATAGTTGCAGCTTAATTGTCTGTTGACAATTCTCATAAACAAATAACTCGTCATCAGTAATGACAAACAGAACCTACACAAAAAACATACTTCCAGTCTTATACTGTGATATTACAGGCAATAGCAAACTTCATTCATTTTTGGACAGGGGAAGAGCAATTAAGTAGCTCATTACACTCTTTTTTACTCTCTGATGAGGGAAAATCCTCACATTAGTCCTTATGTGCATTCATGTTACTAAATGATAATGGATTATTATAAGGCTGAATTGGGACAAGACTCCCTTGACATGTCCCACAATGAGCATAAAGATTTAATAGTAACTTCGCTTTTAATTTCATTGTAAAACCACATAATTATTTTAACACAGTCCTGTGGTGCCTTCGCTTTGCTCTCACAAACCAACCAAAATAGCCAGTAAATGCATCATAGTTCGAATGAACCACACCTAATGTGTTCAAGTACCCTAAAATATTCCAGATAGATATGAGACTGTAGGTCTTCATTTTGTGTTTACAGAATAATCAGTGTATATCTTTTCTGTGAGGTGATAAGACTTTTCTGAAATCACTGCAGAACACACAGTCTGGTTAAGATGGAGGAAAACTCAGGGATCAGATCAGGTACTGAGACTTTTGAGCTGGCAGACTCACTTGTGGGATTTCTTCATGTTGGCGCCATCAGGACCCTCTCCACAGTCATAGGCCTGGATGGTGAAGGTGTGCTCCTTCTGCAGCTCGCAGTCCAGCTTGTCCTTGGCCCTAATCACCCCTTCGCCAGTGGACTTGTCCAGGACCACTGCCTCGAAGGGTACATTCTGCCCATGGATCCTGAAGCCGCAAATCTCACCTGAACACGTTAAGAGCCAAAAGAGAGTTTGCTCAGAATAACTGACGATAGCGGTGAAATTTAAATTAAAGATTAAAAAAAAAAAAGAAAAAAAGATGTTAACTACAAAACAAATTAATTCAAGCAAAAAAAACAAAACAAAACAAAACAAAAAAACACCAGCCACAGGTTTTGGGAGCCGGGGAGTTGTAGATTGGTGTGCGTGGTGTCTGTGGAGGAAGCCCAAACGCACTGTCACATGGGTGAGTAGTTGGTGGGAGTCGGGAGAGGGTGTGGGACATTTAGTATCAGTAGACAGAGTGTATTTTCCAAGCCACTTGAAAACATTGCATCCAGTCATGCAGGCAGAAACTGAAAATAAGTGGACAGGCATTTCACAGGAGTACTTATAGATATTATAAATCAAAGTCATGAAACCAAGCTCAAACCAGTACAGAGAGCACAGTATTAGAAAGCGAGAAGCATTTATCTCTGTAATGAATACAAATTAAAACCTATCTTATGAGAAACAATAATTAATATAAACAAAAGAAATTTAAAAAAAAATTAAAGCTCCTATCAATAGAGAGCATTGTGATTAGGTGATACAGCACTAATTCAGCCATCAAAACCCTAAAACGTCTGTGAAAGAAAAATAAAATCTCAGACAACACTTCCTGTAATATTTCTTCACAATTAAATAAAGTCTTCCTGTGTAATTTTGCCTCATCCAAAGCTACTGCAATGAATCCAAATAAAAAGATAAATAAATCACAAAATCATAGAGAACTGAACCAGTACAATAACAGTATTCAAACAAACAAAAAAGTACTGGATGAGAACTGGGGTTAGAAATATCAACTTGCTTGACATCCACATCAAATGACAACTGCAGCCATGCTAATGGTGGAGATTAGTGGTGGAGAACTAACTCAAAGAGATCCACTGAGGCAAAGATGCAACAACAGAAACTTTGCAGCAGAGAGAGTTTGCATTAGTTAACAATCCCAGCAATCTCATTCTGAAGATTTAAATGTCAGAAGAGTCCACAGGAGTCACTGTAACTGCATTAGAGGTCACAAAGAGGCACCACGAGCATGCTTGGTGTCTTTAAGACTTTTTCAGAGCCTTCTTTTGCTTTGAGAGAAACAATTCTGGTGTCAATTTCTGCTCCAATTGCCATGAAAGTCAAGAGGTTATGATATCCTCTTATGCAAGCTTTAGATTTGACTTCATATTATCATTTATAATTGTGCCACAAATTGCCTGAGCCTTCCATGTTTATTAATTGAAAGAACTGGATCGGACAAAAAGGCAGCAAAGTGACTGAGAAGTCCTGTTTTTTAAGCAGCTTTCTGTTTCCTTGTG
Organism: Embiotoca jacksoni; assembly: GCF_022577435.1. Taxonomy (NCBI): domain Eukaryota; kingdom Metazoa; phylum Chordata; class Actinopteri; family Embiotocidae; genus Embiotoca; species Embiotoca jacksoni. Next base: position 8,630,641 of record NW_027185447.1, read on the forward strand.
ACAGCTGAAAAACTGTTAGGGTCTGCAAACTGCAATGGATGTCTCATGCACAGATATTTCTAAGAGCAGTCAGCCCCACATCACACTTTTCATCCAGCTGTTGGAACTCCAAAGAATTCAGGGTGAGAAAAAAACGCAAGGTCGAGAAAAACCAAAATGGGGGGAAATTACAGAGCATGGCGGGAGTTTTCTGTGTAAAAGTGTGGATGCTGTTTTTTGCGTTAGTGGGTTAATAGTAACAAGTAAGCACAAGGCAGAAGAAAGAGCCCAAGATCACCTTCTTCAGTGAGGGTCACCTCAAAACTCTCTACAAAGAAGGGAGAGAAGATAAACCCAGATCAGTGGAAAGAAGAGTTAGGAGCTCAGAGAAAACACAGAGAGGACAGAAAGGAAACATACTCTCGCTTTAGGCTTACAGAACCACCATCAGAAAAACTTCTGCCAGTTAAAAAAAAAAAAAAAAAAAAAAGGAGGGATTCATACATTTAAGAAACACTGGTTGTGTTATAGCCTTTGCAGTATTATCAATGACTCAGAAAATCCCAAAACAAGAAACCAAAATCTCACTTTTCAAAACCAGCATATTTTGGAGGATTGTAGAAAGTCTGCTCCTCTTCTCAAAATGTCACACTTGTGTTTAGTGGAAACCAATTTGTCAATGATCCAATCACTTTGTTTGACAATAATTTAAAACATGTACTGAGAAGGTGAAGAAATCTCGGCAGTGCAAAATGATGAAGTCCTTTTCTGCTCAGCTGACTGATTTAAATCCCTGTCACAGCCTCCGGTGGGTTTTCACCTGCTGAACAATTAGAAATGGATTTCACATTAGTGAAGGAGAAGCGGGTGCAGCTAATGCATGGATGTCCCGTTGGAGGCTGCCGTTAAGGCCCGTCATGCAGTGGGAGTAATGGCCTTTAACGACCAACTCCCACCAGGGTTTGAGGAATTCCTCAGCTTTTCATTAGTCTCGCTGGCCTTGCATCATGAAGGATAATCTGAACATTCACATATTCTCTTATCAATAAGATAACCTATTTGCAGGAACTATGCTGCAGAAATGAAGGATATGTTCTTGTCATCTTGTTCATTACTCCTGTAGAGCACAGTCATCAATCACCAATCGCCCTGACTGAAATACTTACAGTGACTGTACAGTGCAGTCAGTACATCAGCCTAATATACACTGCGGATGGAACGGTTCGCAAACATTTCCCGTTCAGTTCATTTCACGGTTTTGTGGTCATTTATGTTCAGTTCGGTACATTTATGCTTCTAATGTGCTCGGCAAAAAAAAAAAAAAAAAACAGTTCGTTGTTTGACTTGACAAAACTCTGGCTAAGAACATGCAGCGTCTTTATTTAAAGTGTAGGTTTTCTAATTGGAGGCACACACTCAAGTGTGGGCAGGAGGGCATGTTACAGCGCAGCTCGAGCACTTCAACCGTATGCTTGAGATCTTATACCCTCCGAGACTACATAGGGCTGCATGTCTATTGCTATAAACACCCCCCCCCCGATGCTTTAGTTCTGGATTGTGCCCTGTCTGAATCTACATAAAGAGGCTGTTTAGATGCTCCTGGCAGAAGGAGCTGCCCTTTCCAACCCGACTCTCTCCTCCTTGCACTGTGAAGGGGGCTCACTGGGCACTGGGATGTCTTCTTCCATCGCTGCTAGCATAAGTAACACGTGCTTGCAGCGCTCGCACAAAGTCGCCGTTTTATCCACCGTTTGTTTTCCGTCATCGTCATCATAGGTAACGCTGAACCCACAGTGCTCCCATTCATCAGACTGCTGGCGAATGTTTCTCTGGGTTATTGGCACGAGTCTTTTCTTTCTTTCTTAATAGTCATTCGATTTTCTTTCTGCACGTGCCTCATAACCTACTTCAAATGACTTGAACAATACAGAAATGCGATGAAGGAGTGGGACTCTTTTTACCTTAACTGCTCCACCCCTAATATACACACTAACTTCCTCGTTCATGGTTCACCTGTTCACCGTGATCTGACTCCAGTCTGGGATTACGCCTCTGAATGGCCTGTGAGTCAGCTTTACAGTGAACTCTGTTTGTTGGCACAGATGGACTAACTAGAAGGAGGCTGACACGACAGAGCGGGTCACCGCTGCTGCCACGTGAAGCCCGACCGCTCGCTCTGTCTCGAGAGAACTTGGTTCACAGGAACACACAGTCCGTTCTCAAAACGCTGCTCATCAAAAGAGGGGAGCCCCAGCTGAAAGAAGTGGGAGCGCCAGGCTCTGTATTCAACACTAATTTACTGTGAAAGGAGACAAACGTCATGCGGAGAATGTGCATTTTATTCGACTGCTGGGCCTCTTGTTGAGGTTGTCATCCAAAACAGCCATCAGCTCTGGAGAATTATCAAATTTCACATGACGTTGCGAAGAATATTACATTTGCCATGTCCTGAGGCCAGCACGTGGAGGTTAAAGCCTCGCAGTCTAAATCAGGAGAAGTAATCTGAGATTAAAATGGTCATATGAAGTCTAGTGAGAGCACAAAGTGTGAAGAGAGCAGCAGACAAAAGATCACACAACTCATGGGATGTGAAATGGTGGGAAATCATTTCCAGGGCTGTGGTGCTTTGAATCCTGGCCAAAGTCAATCCTGGCATGATGGAAAAAAAACAAAAAAAAACAACAACCCAGAGCTAACGCTGCCTTCGTACATAAAGCGCACTAATTGTGCCTCTCTTCCACTGGGAGGGAAAAAAAACAAAAAAAAAAAACATGAAAAAGTGTTTTGATCTGAATATGAAAAGGGCCGATCCGGAGGATATGGTAGCCAGCTGTATGTCAGTGACAGGCAACCACAAGTTATTCAACAATGAACAAAGGAAAAAGAGTACGATTTGATGGCTACTGTCTTCTTCACGACTGAGTCAGTGATAATTTCATTTTAGTTTATCTCAGATATAACCTTTATGACCGACAGAATTAAGACATATTAAAACACCCAGCAGGGAGGGAGACCTTCATGCATAAACCATGACATGCTCACGATTTCAAAGCATGACGCTGAGTCTAGATTAGAGGCTGTACTTACATATTAAGTAAAGCTTGCTTTCTATTTCATTTGATGAAAATAATTAATTCAGCTCAGTTCAGTAATCCGTTCGAAAAAAATATCATGTGTCTTGAAATGTTCGTATCGATATCCATGAGATGTTTATGAAAATGTAAATTATTCATGCGGGTTTTTCTGCGTCCAGCATGTGTTACAGTCTCAAAGCTTAGTGGATATGTTTTTCTCTTGCATTTACTGCAAAATGACCAGGGTTTCTTTCCTGAGTACAGTGAAGGGATGGCGGCGGCAGCAGTAAACGCTCTTCCTCACCTGCATAGCGTAGAGGAGCATCCTTGTCCAGTGCAATTAGAGGCGGGTCCAGAAGAACTTTGTCGTCATTTTCCGTTACGATGCCGTGGTACGTCGTCTCGATCCATGGTTTGTGCTTGTTGACTGTGAGAAACAGAGAAATAGTGTCAGTGTCTAATTTCTGTCTTGAAAGACAACTGAAATAGAAACTGACGCGTTTTTAATGATCTCATTTCATGTCCGTTTGCTAAAATTTCTCGTCTAACTTTTATCTCCCCCCTCCGATGCAGCTTAAGTATAAATTTTTAATTCGGTTTTGGATGCTTTTAACGTTATTTTTAGAAGCACCGCAGAAAATAAAAGGATCACCTCCAGCAGGAACAGGCAACCACGAGCCAGAGAGGACCAAAGCTGTGCACGTTTGAGAGGAAACTAGTTCAGCTGGTGTCACACAGAGTGGGATGAAAACCACTGTGCTGAACATCCTACTCCATCTTAAATCTACAATGTTCTTGATACTGTATTGTTCAATTATGAAACCAGATCATTTCAAGATGCTTTTATGATGCCTTCCACACCAGCACCGTCCTAAGAGACAGATCCACTATGATATCAGTGAATTGGTTTTGACAGCGGTACCACACGGGTGGTCAAGACTCTTGACTCCGAACTTTCAGGCCTGTTTGCAGCTACGGGTGCTCATCTGACTGGGAAGCGTCCCAGCTGCTTACAGGACTCGGTTGTAGCCGGCGGCTGCAGAAAAAAGCTGCAGTGAGTGACATATTTGGGCCGGCTCAGGGAACAGCGTCGATGCAGGGGGGGGGGGGAGATGGAGCTCTCTTGCAGCCAATATGTGCTCACTCCAGAACGGGAGGAGAGGCAAGCATTCCTGTACTACTGATCTGCAAAAGGTAATGCTAACTCTGTCTGACGGAGTGCTGCGGGGGACAGATCCGCAGGGAAACGCAACCACACCAGGCAAAGCACAAAAAACAGGATGTCCAGATCACCCTGTGACTGTAGTTTTTGGAGTGATAGATTTACTTCAGGCACAGTAACGCATGAGGGAACCGTTACATAACTGCCTTGTTAGTAACAGCTCTATTTTTTTTTAACTGTTTGATCACAAAAAAAAAAAAAAGAAGCATTATTTTGTTTCTTTTGCGGCTACCGAAGATGGAGAGCCAGAGCGAGTTAAAGTCTCTACGCACTGCTTCCTCTGTCCTCAAATAAACCGCACTGTTCTTGAAAATGTAAACATGTGTCTGATATATTCAATGTGACCAGACCATGTAGTCTTCCAAACATTGAACGGCTGCAACAGCCTAAACAATCAATGGCAGGAATAATCGACCACAACAAAATAATGTGGCCCAAATGTAATGTAGGGAAACAGTTCCAGTTACACAATCTGTCTGAGGTTGACAATGATCCGCATTCATAATTTATAAAACGTGATAATTTGACCGTGGTTAAACAGGAGCATTCCCTTGAATTTTAGTAACACATGCTATATTTAAGTTGTTATGAGTAACATGAAATTAACTCTTGTCAGCTAGAAATAAAGTTCTATGTTCGTTCACTTTTCTGTAAGATCCAAGTCTCTGGGACAAAAAGCAACGAAGTCCATATTGACTTTTAGTAAATAAGTAAAAATTTAATTCCCTGCTTTATGAGCTTTTCAACTCTAAATGATCGCGCTGCAGCAAAAGGTTCCACTGCTGAGTTTCTTAAATAAAAGCCTTTAACAGTTTAGTTCGTGACTATAAGGCCCATTTTGTTATTAGTCGACTGAAAGCACTGTTGAAAGGAGAGTTCGCTACTGCTTACAAGAATAACTTATTGTAGATATTGCTGTCCAGAAGCCTACATTATTACTTTGTTTTGGTATCCTGAGCAAATGCACACATATTTTGGCATGTTTAACAGGATATATATAAAAAAAAAAAAAATGCCATAAAATTAAACTGCAAGTATCGTGATAAACAGGCCGCTATTCAGATATGCTTACACCACTATGTATTAATTAATCCATGACGCTAACTCCAGTCGTCTTCAATAGAAATGCAAAGATGCTATGTGCAACAACGGTTAAGTGTTGGTCATGCGAGATGGAACCACATAACATTCCCTCAAACCAAAAAAATAACTGTCCATCTTAAAAGTCATCCTGATCACAACAACCGATTTTTTTTTAATAACAGAGAGAACGTGCAAATATTGGCAATTGGCAAAAATCATTTGAAAATGCTGACATATCAGATATTAAAAAAAATCCTATTAAAAAAATCCATTTAGATACAAATTTTACATGTTTAGTTGTTTGACATTGATGACAATGCAAAACCTGAAAGAAGCATCCTCCAGACCACATTTATCCGGTTAAACATGCACAATCAAACATTATGCACACAACACTCATCTCCAAAGTCAACCTTGTTTCAATAGACAGATTAATTACTGTTGTCAGCGTCACCGGGCTTGTAACACGTCCACAACTGTACATTTTAACTGCAGTTTTGTGTATTTTAAACTCTGAAAAATGTAAGTTTGTACTCAACATTATATACATAAAGGTTTCAAAAACTTCATGTCAGCTGACCCAAAAGCTCATTAAAACATTTACAAAGGCATGTTGCTACTTGCTGACTTACACAAATTAATACATGCAGATTTAACAGCAGTAACACCATTTCCCCTTTGAGTCTTTGCAGTTAAATCCTATTTGCAGTACGTGGAATTAAATCTGCAGCTCTTTTATGTTGCAGAAAGAGTCGACATCACACATGCGTCATCTGACTCACAGAAAGACGCCTGACGTTCAGTAGCACGACCTGTGCTACAATTAAATTGTGATCTTCAAATGGAAAGTAAATAAAGCGAAAACCCACGACAGCATAAATAAATAATTAAGATGTTTACAGATGACATTAAATGTCAATCATGCCAAATCCAATTTCAGCGACGCAAATTACTTCCATTTATGTCGTCACACAATTCAGTGTAATTCTCAGGGATTGAAAAAACAGTTACAAAGTTAAAAAAAAATTAATTAAAATCCCCAGCTGCATAAAACATTATTTAATAATTGAACACAGCACAACAAAACACAGCATGATGATGGCTACCTGACAGAGCCTACGCTTAACAAGGCATAAAGAACATTAGTCCAAAGACTACTGCCATTTCAATTTAAACAGTTCCACTGTAAGAAAGGCCTTTGCCAAAATGAAAAGTGTATCCCCACGTCTCAGATCTACATGGAGATTTAAAATCACTTCACATCCCTGGTTAAATATTGTCCTGCAAATCAGCGGTTAATAGGAAGGAGTAGATGAGCTTGCCAGTGAGTCTGTATTGATGAAGTCTTTGCTCAGCGTCTCGTGACCTGCAGTGAGGTGGATGTCTTCAGACAGATTGCCGGCCAGACTACTGCAATAATCTGCTTTGACTTCCACAGAGTCACAGTTACTGCTAGCTCGGTCACATGTGGGCCTCATTTGTCCACGAGTCTTTTAACAGCCTTCAGCACCGAGGTGCACAAGCAGTATCTCCTGCAGGTGTAAGCAAAATATTTCAACCCAATCTGAACCAGTAACAACCGAGTAACCAAACAAGATGGCTGTCTGATGAGGGGGGCGGGGGGGACGTTTATGTCTGGTCTACTCCAATGTTATTCCCCTTAACTTAAAAAGCAGCACGTCCATTTGTGTGGTACAAATCGCCACACCGGCAAATCTGTACTTTAGAGGGCGCATTTCATCCACCGTAAACAGGCCCACCAATCAAATACCTGCACACACAAATATCACCTCATCAACCCTGTGCTGTGATACCAAGCTAAATCTAGGACCAATCCCCTGCAGTGATCCGAGAGCAGCACCAATAAAAATCAAATTTAAAAAAAAAGAGTTGATGCAGATACAAGCACTGATGGAAAAAGTGTAACGTGAGTGAGTGGAGGTATGAGGACGGATGAGGACGACCCTGAAGCCCCGAGACAAACTCAAAAACAAAGTGCACCCCTGCTGTGCATTGCCATTAACATCAAAGCCCCCTTTCATTCAGAAACCTCCCATGAAATGACATCTGAAACAGTATTTTATCTCAAGCATGAAATTATCATACATTGCGTGAAATTGCAGACAAGGCCCTTTTGGCAAGATGGCTTCATCGAACGGAGAGAACAGTTGTTGTGCTGTGGACTCGTTCACAAACAACATTTGACACAAAGCAAACAAAAATGTGATTGATTTGCACAAACGCAGACGCCATGTTCTTGAGAACTGTGTATTTTCTTACAAGCGATCTATATTCCTCATAGAATAGCATTCTTACGATCATAAGGGATGGAGTATGTGTTATAAAGGAGGGAGAATATGTTTTAAGAGGGGAGGATTTAGGATTTAGGGTGGAATAAGATTAGAAAAAGGGCTTTGAAACGATGTGGCCTGAGAGGGGCCCGCTGCTGCAGCACGGAGAACGATCAGCCTGGACGACTGCCATTTTCTTAATTTAACTTAATTAGGAAACCAGTCCATCCAATACAATGCGTACTCACTACTAGCACAATTACAACCTGCAGACTTAGTCATTCAGAAGACAGTTCAAGACTCTTTAAGATCCAACATTAAACTGATTAACTTTTGGCATATTGTCTTGTCTTAGTGATTTTGCAGTAAAATGAACCCGATACGGATGCGCGTGTCAATCGCTGCTGAATCCCATGTGAGCCTGAAATTAACAATTTTATTAATCAATCCATCAATTTTGTTGCTGAATTTTCATGGGGTGACACCTTCAGTCCAAAGCTCAAAAAATGAACATGACAAAAAACAGAAAAAGCAGCAAATCCTAAAATGTAAGAAGCAGAATTTTCTTTAATGTTTTTACTCATTAAAAGACTTGGACAATTAATCAATCATCAAATTTGTAGCAGCATAATTTTCTCTTATTAATTGTCTAATCTATGAAAATTTGTTCGGCTTTAAACTCAGGAAAAACGGCGCAAAATAAAAAAAACTAAAAAAAAACTCACATATTGAAACTGAAGGGCGTCACGACTAAGTGAGGAAAAGCTGTCTTGACTAAAACTGCAGGTTCAGCTGTCGGTGAAAAACGCTGCTGTCTAAGGATACGTCAAAGTTAACAGTTGGCAGAACACAATAACTGCGAGAGGCTGCCTCCGTTATCACTGCCTCTGGATGTATCAAATATAACAGCTAAATCAGAAAGACAAAGTTGTTGTCATTTTATGATGCCTTGGAGGCAAAAACAAGTAGAACGGTATATTATTAACCTCATTTAACGAGTCTTCCTGCTGGAGTGCAGACTGATCGCATAGAATCAAGACGAACTCATTTTTTTAGATGACTGCGCACACACACACACATGTACATTTGCAGGTTAAAGAGGAAAAAAAATGGCGTACAGTTACTCACCATTCTATTTCTGACACAAAGAAATCGTTGGCCTCAATATAAATATTAGATGAAGACCTAGGATATAAATACAGATATAATGGGCCGATATTAGCCTCTTGCTGAATAATAAATACTAACCCGGCAGTGTTATCCCCTGCCAACGTATGCAAAAACAAAAATGTTTGTGTTTTTTTTTAACAGCATCCACCTCAAGCATGCAGCGACAAATAAAATCTCCTTTATACAATAGCCAGGAAGGAAATTATTCCGCCCCAGTGTGGCAGACCCATGAAAAATAAAAAAAAAAATCATTTAAGAAGCCTTGGAGAAATGAACAAACACACATATCAATTGGTTACTGTAAATGCACAGATGGTGAGTTACTGGACGCACTTCCAGCCCAGCGCCACAGTGCACAGTGGTATGCAATCCTGTTACACAGCAAACAAAGCCAATGACATTTAATCCTATTATGGGACCCGTCTATTTCACTCGCTGACGAGGTTGAGCAAGACATCAAACTGTAACAAAAGCAGGCCCCTGCCAAGTTTTTACCCTGGACATGCAGATAGGAGCACGATACCACTTTATAAGAAGAATATATAGAACGTAAGAACACCTTGACGTCTCTTAACGTGTCCAAATGGTCGACAGGAGGAGAACTTAAGAGATCAGGAACATTTTCGCAGGGTCGACACTCGGCTGACTGCTGACACAGGTGGATGAGGATGAAGTACTTGGTTTGGCGGTGCGTGCCAAGCTGTGCCGTGGCGGGCCATCTACAGATGAGCTCTGTGAACCAGAGGGGGTGTTTTAAGATACTATGGCCGGTTATTACAGAGGGGTTTGCTTCCCTCTCTTTGAAATGTACTGTGGGGGGGAAAAAAACAAAAACAATCAGGCAGACCTTGAATCATGATCGGTGATCAGTAATCCGAACAACGGTCACAGCTGCAGCTTGAGGCTGAGACCAGGATGGCGAGCACTTATCCCCACATCGGTTACTCACAAACATGATAGTGCACCATGTTTTAGCAAGGAGAGGAATCCTCTTTGATATAAAACCTTTTGTTGTCCAGTGTGATTACCACTGCAACTTTTGTGCTTGCCTTGCAACTGGTTTACCCACAGGACGATCAATAGCTTTAGAAAAGGCTTAAAAGGATTCTGCTCTCTTTCCAAACAAACAAACTGTTTCTGTGGATTTGATCTTAAATTTGACACAAATAAATCAACACAACAATAACACCATCAGCAGCCAATAATGTCAAACTTTAAAGCAATCTTTCGGGATTCACAAACTTCCTGTGGAGGCACAAATTAAACGGTGAGACGCCACCACAGACTTCCTTCATGACCCCCAAAGAGTGAGGGAACATATTCATTCACACGGTCACAAAGACAAAGCCCCATAATGGTTGCCTGGCCCTTTCACTGAAGCGTTAACTATACAGTTTGACCTATTAACCGTGATGAAACACTTCCTGCGAGAATGTCTGAGCGACAATGGGTCCTGGTAATCCTGAGATTCAATAGGCAGCCTGTACACACCATGGCACTGATGTGCTGCCTCTTTCTCATAGAGGGAGGGGGGAGGGGGGGTCAAATCTCTGTACTTCCCCAACACTGATGTTGTGAGTCAGTAACTCTGAGCCGGAGACAAGATCAATTTCCCAAAGGGACAGTACAGTATATTAGAGCTGCACCAATATGTCGATTAATTGATTTATTGTTGACAGAAAATGAATCACCAACTATTTTGATAATCTATTAAACATTTTGCGTGACTTCTTAATTGAAAAAAAATTTAAAACAAATTCTGATTGCAGCTTCTTGTATTTGAATATTTTGTGTTTCTTTTTTTACTCCTTCGTGATAATTAACCGAATATCGTTTGGTTGTGGACCGCTTGTCGGGACAAAACAAGATACTTGAGGCAGCATCTTGAGCTTTGGAAAACGCAGGTAGATACTTTTTGGTATTTTCCGACATCTTTAGGACAAAACAGCTGATCGTATAGTCAAGAAACTACTCAATAGATTATTTGATAACGACAATAATCATCAATTGCATATCTTGATCTTGAACGCTTGACAAAAGTTTAACGCATGTCCAGCTAGTGTACAAATGTCACTACCGGTATTGAATAAACCAAAATACAACGATGTAAACCGGGTTACAAGCAGAAAAACCCTCCACAGCTGTCCAGTTTGTAGCAGCATCGTAGCAGCATATGATCAGTGTGTAATTTTCAGATGAGGCCTCATAATGCCCGGGAACCTCTGAGGACTTGTTGTGTAATGATGATGCAGCAGTCACGTGTCCGGCCTGCGATGTGCTGCGCAGCTCTGTCTCATCGATTTGGCTCATATTTCACGTTTGATGTCCGGCAGCCTGCGAGCCTTCAACTCCTTTGATTACATGTAAATGTGAATCTCGACTGCGCTCCACAGAAGGCTGGTCACCTCTGAGCAACACATCACTCTCTGGTGCATTAATAAATCAAATATCCATTCGCACCCATCACATTCATTTGAGTCCTGCAAAATTTCACATTACACTGAAGTACATTGTACAGAAAAATATTACTATCCTACCATACAGACAGCAGACTGGAACTGTGTGTCTTAGTATTTAGATTACATACGAAGCAGCTAATGCATGTGGTTAAACTTTGGTGAAATGCACTGCATCATCAGTCTTCGCCCCGGTGCAAATGTTTGCTTTAGCCAGGCTTGTAAACAAATTACAATTAGCAACATAACATGCCAATCACAGGCGACGTTAAGTGGCAGCACGGTCCACAAGCAGAGTGTGTGCAGACTGTCTTTTTGTTGTCTGAGACTAAATAAAGCCTCTCTGTTGCCAGGTTGTTCATATTTGTCCCATCAGCTGCAGCACAGCACGGAAGGAGGAGGAAGAAAGAGGAAGAGCGTCTGCGCTCGGCCTACGGTCGGAGCCTGAGGTGTTTCCAAGGAGAGTTTGGAAAATTCTGAGCAGCTCAAACTGGGAAAACAAAAATACAGACAAATATGCGATATGCACCAAAATCTTAAGTATATTTAATTCTGTGTTTGCCGAAAGCAAGATTTTTCTCGCAGAGAGCTGTTTTTTTAAATAACAGCCACAAGGGGCCTCAATGGCTGTTTAGAAGCTGCTACGGGCCTAATCTAAGTCAGACAGAAATATCCGACGGAAACAAAAAGACGTCAGATAGGCGAGTCTGAGAGAAGGAATGACTTCAACTGTGCTGGTAAGTGGTTCTCTCCTTAATCAATGAACAGTCTGCTCATGGTCTGAAACAGTGGGCACACTTCTGTTTGTCTTGCTTTACAAGCTCCCGAGCATGTTGACGCAAACCACTTCCATCACAGACGGCGGACTGTTTCCAGAGGCCCGCAGACCCTTAAAGGGAAGCCCCGGACCTCAGGGGCCCTCGCTCCCTAAACACCCCGTTCGCACAGGACAGCCTCTCAGTTTCCCTGCCAGGCAACAACATTTGTTTGTCTTGTGTGCACTCACAACCGCCCAACAGAGCGAACACACCCCGGACGGCCGGAGCGCTCCTCAGAAGAGGGGGTTGGGAGCCACAGGGCCCTGAACGCAACTCAATCACCTCTCTGTGTGAGCCGCACAAAAGAGCCAGTGAGAGCGAGAGCGAGACGCAGGGATCTCTGCACAGGCGCTCGCGTGGAGCCGACCTGAGGCAGGTAACGTGCTCTCTGGTTACCCGTTTCCCATGGAAGCTGAATCTTAATGTGAACACGCCCCAAACGTGAACGGCTGCGCAGTGCCATTTTTTTTTTTCCTCCTGGAAGCAAACGGGACGCAGGGAAGGAGGTAACACGGCCCGATAAGCTGCAGATGTGGGTTGAATTAAATACTGTATGCTCTGGGTTTTATTACAAGGAAATAACACAATGTGATATTCGTCACTGGCTATTAATTTAGGAGTTAAGACATTCTTTTTCAGTTCTGACACTTTAAATGAGATAAAAAAAAAAAAAAAAAAAAAAATTAAAAAGGATATTTTCTGTTCCATGTTTTGCAGACTTGGATGGTTTGAAGCAAAAATGATCTTCAAATGTTAATATTGAAGAAAGAAAAATCCTATAATTGAAAAAAAAAAACATTTTGGCAGAATTTTAATTGAGTTCTAAAATTTGAGGATAAATGAATTAAAAAGCACTGATATTCTTTCCAATACTGGTGTTTGTATATCTCATGCAGGACAATGGAAAATCAAACTCCTTTCTCGGTGGCCGACACAACTTCCCAGTCATCTGGCCAACTTAATATTCACAACTGAATGACCCATTCTCGACAGTTCACTGACTCCATTCAGCTCGTAAAGGCACCAATGAGAGGAAAGTCACCGCCGACCCAAATCGAGTGCAGTATTCTCATGGCCTAGGTGGCAAACTACCAAGTGGAAATGCTTCAACATCTTAGCACTTTCAGAAGGATTAACTCATATACACATTCTTGAGGGGCTCGAGTCGTGATCCTGCGAACAGTGACCGCACTGTGACGTGCTCAGCGGAGGTCTCGACCCCGACATCTGGGCCTGAAAGCCTTTTGTTCCTCTGAGAAGTGTCAGAATAAATACTGACAAAAATGTAAGAGTTAACTTGTAGGAGCAGAGCTTCTGCGTAGGGTAAGCAAACTGTTATACAGGGGCAATGCAGGGTAACATGTTTGGTGTTAGTTCTTATAAAACTTCACAGAAGCAGCTTTCAATTTTAAATCCCACTTTGGATGAAACAATCAGGGCAGAGGTGATGTTGGAAGATATCTCATGCCATGACGTAAAAAGCAGCCGATTAAGGCCTTTTACAAGACACTTAAACCCTGTATTGTGAGGTACAAAGCAACATTTTCCCCTAGATTCCCCACATTGAACCCTTTTTTTTGGTACCATTTCACAATTTTAACCATTCTTCATAAAAAATGTTATCCAATCTTCCTCACATCTGAACATATTTGGCTGAGTACGACAAAAGTTAACAGTTTTGGTGCCATTTGCACAGCTCGGACTCTCCTACACAGTTTTGAATGTTGCAGTGATGAGATACTGGAGTACAAACACAGAGAGCATTTCACCATCGTCAAATAAAATGGCTTCTATCGTACAGAACCACCCGAGTAACACAGCGGACATCTTCTTTGTCATCCTACCAGCTGCTGAAGACCTGACATGTTCAAAAATCAACTATAACAATATTTTTAAGACATACTTCTCTCACAACAGCATCGTGAATTACATATTTGGAGAAAAAAAAACAAGTCTGTAAACTGATGCTGAATAACAGCACACAGCAGAGTTATTCGAGCTGCATGCAAGAGGCGAACAATGCGGTCATTGTCAGCTGTGTGTATCCACGTAGTTTCTGTTTGCAATAACATAGCAAGATGACATGCGTCACGCAGACTATTGGTTAAGGCCTAAAGTGGGTTTAAATGGGAGGGTCTGCAGCACATAGAGAATATGAGCATGCTCATTTCTTCAGGGTCAACCAGATCACAGGTGGCAGACATCCTTCACTTCGGTTTCAGGGATGCTCTAATCAATGGAATTGGTTTCATAAGTCTGGCAGGAAGGAGGTTTAAACCACTATTTGGTTTTTAAAGGGAAGATTCTGTTTCACAGTGAGAAAGCTTGCGATTAAGCATTTACACTATGGCTGAAATGATCAGCAAACAGATCAGGTTAGATTTGTTGATAAAACAACAACAACAACAACAACAACAAATAATCATTTAAATTCTTTTTTCAAGTAAAAACAAGACTTTTTCTTGTACAAATCAAGAAAATGTTGCAAAATATTTCCCTGTATGAGATATGTCACATTATATAAACTTAAAAAAAAACAGAATTTTTTTTTAATGAGGTTATTACCAGGGGTTTAATCCAAGAGCTGTATCATGTGACTAACCAAGAAATACCATTTCAAAATGAAAATTGTAGATCTGATCCACTGCTCTGAAGGTCACTGGATTCATAGTACGTTGCTCCAGCACACGCAGGACGAGGAGAACTGAGGAAACTCTGACGTCTGACGTGTAATAAGTCGCAGCCACGTGAGGAGAGCGCATATGTTAACTCAGCGCCACACAAAAAGCAGGGCGTCCAATTTGTTCAACTACAATTACTTAATTCAATGATAAATGAGCCAAGACACTTCCCCGCAGCCAGCGCTTTCCCTTTGTCCGACTGCGTGCTCAGAAGACGCTCACGCATCTCAGCAGACCTAATGTTTGACTCGAGAACATGGGGACACTCAGCAGCTGCTCACGGTAACAGAAGATGAAATAGATCACATGGGTGAGACCTTGGAAACGAGCGACAGGCATCGTAGAGAACAAAACGAAAAACTCCAATAGGTGTCTATTAAAAAAAAAAAGCATGTAAAGAAGTGGCCGATAACACCTGAGAGTTTAAAATCTGCAGTGATTGGAGACTTCAGCAGCACCTCTGATCTGTGTTTACTCCAGTATTACACACACCAGCGTTTCCTCACTGGACGAGTAATGAATTATACAGTCTAGGTACGATTTTTTTTTTTTATGCGTCTCATTCCAAATTTGTTTCAACAGATCCTCTGAGTTCATCAGTGGTAAATGTTTGAATAGGTCAATAGCTGAGAAACAAAACATCCTTTGTCGGTGCTTGTAAATTCAGCTGAATGTGCCGGACCTCGATCTGTTTCTGTAGTGATAACATCAAATCATTTGTAATGAGAGAATACAAGGACGGGACCTATTTAAGGGGAAAAAAAAACAACTGTGTAGTATTTGGTTTCCTCATTCAGTGCAAGATGGCTGGTAGTAAAAGAAATATGAGCAACAATAAGGAGAGAGGTGGTGCACAAAATAAAGGAGTAACCTTTGGTTAATGAAAGATAAGCCCTCACCAAGATGGTTGTTTCACAGGTTTGCTTTGCTGATAAGAGCAGGAAAGGCAGCAGGTGCACTTTGCGCGCGCACACACACGCGCGCACACACACACACACACACACACACACACACACACACACACACACACACACTTGACTACGACATAAAGAGTCACGTTCACACCCTCCACCCAGGACCAAGTGCTACAGGCCTTTTCCTTTAGATTGATGAGAAAAATAAATTAAGTTACTGCTGTACAAATGGTGCTGTGCGTTCCCAGCTCCTTGGCATGGAAACAGGGAAAATATGGCCCCTGTGCGTATCTTTGTGAGAAACTATATCCCTTTCACTGTCTTTGCTTTGTTCATAGGGCGTATATTACAATAAGTGTACCATTAAAAGTACAACAAGCACACACAGGCCTCCGGCGCTGGTGACTGCCCAGGCACGCCGATGTGGCCAGTGACTGATATGCACCTGCCTTGCCTTTACACACCCAGGAACAGGAAGCTCTCCCTGGGGAGGCCAGTGAGTTTAAGCACAGTCTATAAATTCATGCAGGGAGGGTGTTCAGATATGTGAGCTGCTGTGAGGAGGGAGGTGGACCGCCCTGCAGCAAATAAAGCCATGTTCCTCCTCAGTGTGTCCATCCGTGACGTTGCGAAAGAAGAGTGCAGATGCACTTTCAGAGCCTGTGTAGTTTCTGGTCCTTAAGGAGGGCCGGACCCATTGAGATTTTTTTTTTTACTTTTTAAACACCAAAGCCTGCAATCGCAGCACATAAATGTTTAAACCCACCGACAAAAACAGGGGACATGTGAAGAGGGATCTGCAATGCGTAGCTAACCAACCTCCATCCTGGTGCGACCACCTTGCGAAACGAAAAGTAATAGCCCAACTAATGGAAGAATAAACCTGTCGTTTAATATCACTGAATATAAATATATATACATATGTTGTTGTTTTTTTTTTGGGGGGGGGGGGGGTTTAAAAGGAGGGGTAACGAAACATATCATTACTGGCTTTAATGCAAATGTATTGCTGAATATTGAAAAAGAAGATAAGTACAGAGAGTACCAGACACAGGCCAGTGAAAAAGCAGTAACTCTGCAGAGGGTGGGACGTGTTTTTAATCCTAATAAAAAGGGCTGAAGAAGGACGAGAACAGACGAGCACCCAAAAATAGAATCGATGCAGATGACAGAAGGGGGTCGTTTCGCAGCTTTGATATGATCACGCATTCAGGACCGAGTGTTAAACGCAGACAATAGCTGCAGTTTAAATTGTAAGTGTATTTTCTGGTTGTCTTAAGAGGCTAAATTGGGCAGAATATATCGCAGGGTGTACTTGCTATCGGCGGGTGACTTCGCCACATCCCTCCGCTGCGGCTGGCTCCGGAGCTGACCATCCCTGAACAGGTTCCTGAACACGCATCCTTCAGGACGGCACAAGCCTGGCTAACCTTTCTCTTTTCACCTTCAGCGTCTGGAAACGACCCGGAGGCTCCGACAGAGACGGAAACCTCCCGGTCCAAACGTTTACACCGCACAAAGAAACCCGTGTGACACGCAAACAAGACACAACGGGATATAAATCCCGGCTTAGTTACCTTTAGCTGCGTCCACCGCACATAATAGTCCGAGGACCAGTCCGACGGCGGATGCAAATTGCTTACTCCCTCGGAACCGCATCCCGACTTCGAGTTCAACCCAAGTCAAAGACAGCCTTCTTCTTCCCTCGTCGGTCAGGCAGTGTTTGTCTGACAAGAAAAATAAAATCCAGGAGATGAGTGTCGGTTACCACGGTAGCTCTAAGATGGCCGTCGTCGCCGCCGCCGCTCTGCTGCTGCTATCCCCTTCAATCGCCGCTCCTCGCGCAGTTTTGCACCTTGCTGCGTTCAGGGGCTGTCGGAAATCTGATAAACACGTCCCACACAGAGTCTTGTTACGTATTTTCGCTTCTAGTGGTGGAAAGTACATAAGTACATTTACTTAAATACTGTACTTAAGTACAAGTATGAGGAACTTGTACTTTACTTGAGTATTTCCATTTTATAAAGAGGGAAATAATTTTTTTTTTTTTTTTACTCAAACAGCATATAGCTTATTTATGTGACAGCTTTAGTTCATTTTAAGATATAAATTTGACACAATGAATGATGTAAAAAGTTTTTAAAATGCAACACATTGTAGAGATTAAAGCAATAGTTGGAATAGTTTCCAATCTTTCTGGCTTCTAATATCTGACGAAATGTTTTTCGCGCTAAACATCTCTCGTCAGTAGCTAAATGGTTACATGATCCAACATCTCACTAAAAATCTAATATTAGGGAAAAAGGTCAAAAGGTGAATCTAGATTTATGTATTAGAACTTTGGTTTTTCTTCTCTCCTTTCCCAGTAATTTTCTGTTGACCCCTCAAATATACCTGCTGTCAGTGGATATAAAACTTGATATAAATTGGTTCAAACCAGCTCGACCTGAGCAGGTACAAGAGTAGCATGATGCTTACACACTGATGCTTCAGTATGAATAATCTAATCATGTTATATACAATAATGTATCAGTCAAAGGGAACAAAATGTAATGCTTAAAATGTTGCTGCTGGTACTTCTGTACTTTTACTTAAATTAAGATATTTTACACAGGGTTTGAACATGTAATTAATTATTTTACATTGCATTGTATTAGTGCTTTTCCTAAAGTAAATAATCTGAATGCTTCTTCCACCACTGCTTGCATCACCCACGACATGTTTTACTCAATATGTAACCATAGAATCACAATATAAACACAAAAGAAGGCGTGTGTCATGATTTACTTGGCAAGCAACTGGAGTCAATCAAATATGACCTAAAAAACCTAAATGGAAGCGATGACTGCAATTCCTTATTTTTAACCAACAAAACAGCCAAAAGAAATCTGTAGTTTAATAAAGATTTTCTTCATGGGAGAAAAACTGTATGCTACTAACTGGGAAAACTTGGCAACTGAAGTTGGGTCCCAGGATGTGTGTCGTGATCCAATTTTGAATTTTGGGGGTTACACAACTAAGCAATACCAACGGACATAATCAAAGCTGCTTTGTTACTCCATCTCAATGATTAAAGATTAAATAATGCTGCATTATATCAAAATTAATGTGTTTAGCAAGGAACAAATTATACCTATTTTAGGAATGGTCAGTTCGTTGTTATAATCCTCTTAGTTGTTAATAATAAATGCCAAAATAAACAAAATGTTACTGTACACCATCACATGCTAAGCATGAAACATTTTAATTATCAAACCAAAAAATATAATGTTAAATTGGTGGTTGATGCTTAACCTGTTAAAGTTTAAGGCTTTTTCAAGCAATCAACCAGTCCAAGTCAAATATATAAATGGCCCAAAATCTGAGCAGAAGAGGAGAACCTGAAGGCAGCATACATCCAAAGGATGGCCAGTGACGTCAATACTGTTATTGTGGGACCATGCAGCTAGTTTAGCACAGACAGCTAAACCAAGATTGAGGGCCAAATGCCTTCTGGTGCTGCAAAGGGGACTGGGAGGATAGCAGACACCCAGTGATCATAATAATGTAAAGTGCATGGCTGAATTAAACACGCCACTAAACAGATGAAGCTCAGGGGCAACCAAAGGTTCCTGCCTGCTTGAACCTCTTGAAATACAATGTAGAATAGTTTGACCCATGGCCATGCAGGCTGTCATCAATCGTTGTAGGCCAAGAATGAAACGTTTTTGGTATCAGTCCCTTCACCTATCTCGGGACTGGATAAATGTTCAGGGTGGAGGATACTGGTGGCAGAAAGGGGATCCATAGAGCATGTTGCCTTGAGGCCTTGCTGGGATTGTCCTGGCAAGGAAAAATATTTCAACAACATGACTCTTATCAGAATGTGACAAAATGTGTGAAACTGTTTATGCGCCTCTGAAAGTTGTTTAATGCTTTAGCCCGGACAGGCAAGACAGGATTTATAAATCTGAAATACATCTATACTTTCATTTCAACATGAGTTTATTCCACAGAGGGACACTCACACAAATGTCTCACAGTAAAGAGCAGCACGGCATATTGATCATTAATGACTTAAACACAATTTTCACCCTGCAGAACAACTACACAACAGCAAGCACACTGCAACGTGAGAATAGAAATTTCTCGAATTGTGAATGTGGGTGGCGACTGCCATCTAATCAACACCCTCCAATATAGATAGCACCCCTGAGGAGAGGAGTATGCGGTGCAATCAGAGAATTACTGAGGAGCATCTACTTTGCTAAATTTGCATCATACTGAGAAACCTTGATATGGCTGCTTCTAATGCAAATTCAGACACATGTAGCTTTAATTTGTTGTCTTGTAAATCAGATAGACTTTCGTGAAAAGGTCAGCAGTCCGTAATGGAAAGTCTTGCAGAATTTGTGAATAAAAACTGAATGAGACAATGTGTCTTGCTTTCATCACCTTTCAAAAGCTTCTTTTTTGTGTCACACTGGTTAAGCATCTTCTACAGTTCAGTTTACCCAAATAAAAGAAAATACATTTCAAAAAACAAAGAAATTCTTAAAAGCTGTCAAAACCATGTTGCAAGAATGGTCAGTCATTAGACCTTAGCACAGTCTTAATAGCTGCAATCATCACAGAGGAACAGCAAAGAATGGACATAGTTGTGTGAGGCCACAATTAAGTGATGGGTCTATAAACAGGGAGAGTCTATGGACATCAAGGCAGTAGCAGAGCTGAAGCACAATGCCTGTTTGTTTCCAGTTTGGCAACGCTTGAAGTGTCCAAGAGAAAGTGGAGGCCCCCCCCATCTCCCTCTAGTTTCTCTCACAGATGTCTGGCATGCTGGGGAGGGGACAGAGAGGCCATTATCATTTCTGATGAGCGGCATTAGAATGGCTTGGTGGATAGGTGTGACATCAACAAATACTTAGAAAGGTGTTATTTTCTCTGGACCATTGAACCCACTGCTGAGAGTACAAGTCTTCTCTTTAGGGATTCCCATGACTGCTGATTGTTGTCTGCTGTTAATTCCTGGTCTATGGCAACCACTTTGTATTTTGTATAATTTGTACTTTGTAGCAGGGGTTGTGATTTGTTTAGAGTTGTAGAAGTTGATCAGATTTTTTTTTACTTAGTCTCTTCAGTCATTTTTGGAGTTACTTGCAGTTTTTGTTTTGAGGTTTCAAGATATCTGTCTCTAACATTTTTAAATTCCTATAACTCAAACACAATGGAGCTGAATCACATTATGTTTATGGTGCCACAAACAGTGAATATCACCATTATAAAACCGCCTTTTGAACTATGAAATACAATATCATACTTTTACACAATGAGAGCTTTAAATAAATCTGTCAAGAAGGGTTTATTTGGTTTAATGTCAGCATAGGTCCAACAAATTGGAAGTGGTCTTTTATGGAGGGATTGATAGACAAAATGCAGTTGAACATTCCATGCAAGAATAAGAGTTAGAGCTATGTTTACATTTATATTGTATCCCATTCAGAGCTGCAGCAATTACTGTCAATTAGTCGAAATGACGGAACATTAAGTGAAAATTAAGATAACTGATTAATCAATTTAATCTGTTTAAGGAGGTTCCACTGTCTAACATGTGAGAATTTACTGTTTTTCCTTGTCTCACCTCAAAATAAATTGAATGTCTTTTGACTTTTGGACTCTTGGTCAAACACAACAGGATATCTGATAACTTGAGGAAATTGTGATGAGCACTTTCTTTCTCTTGTTTTACAGTTTTTAGCTGTTTTATAGACCAAACCACAACAGCAGCGTTTTCTTCCTCTCCATCGTTGCTCAGCATTAAAGTGAACTGCATATTGCCATTCAGCTCAGACACTGAACTCACTTCTCAAGCCCCCAGAAAAGGATTTGGGGATTAGATACACCACATTATCAGGATGGTCGAAGGTCACAACGAATGCCTCATGGCAGCTCACATTATTCAAACTCCTGATTTTCCTGCCTAAATTAGACTTCTCTGCCGGTATGGACAAAGGGTGGCTACAGTGTGGGTTCAACATGTTCAGTCACAGACCGCAGGAATCACGTTATCTGAGACATTACTGCGGGCTGCAATCATGGTGGGTGGTTGACAGCAAACAGAGCATGAAAAAGACCTGAATGCTATCATGGGAGTCAAAATAGCCATGACCATTAAACGCCAGAGTTTCTCAATATTCTCTTTCGGTGTCTCGTGTCTAGACGGCAATTTGTGTCTATAAATTAGGTAGAGTTTTGGTTTTCCTTTTCCTTACATTATCTGGTCTATCTACTTTTCTTGCAGGCACAGACTATACTGGAGATAATTTCGCAGAAGTAATTATTTGGAGCACCAGAAGATTTTCATAATGACTTCCTTACTAGTAATGTTATATTAATGATGTGTACAGACCAAATTATTTGTTTTGTTTTTTTAAAGGAGCAGCATACTCATGAGAAAATGTCCCAGTCTTTAATTGGCCCAAGGGAAGGGCTCAGAAAAGTTATTTCAGAAGATTATAGCCCTGCATGCCAATTTGCGTTCATTTTTTATTCACTCTCAGTTTCTTTATCTGATAATCTGAAATATAAGCCGTGAAACCTGAATGTGTGTCGCCTCATACATTTATAATCCTCAATTTTCTGAGAACAGTTTTGTTCAGAGATTAATTTAAAATATATACTTCAATCTTTTTTTCTGCTTCAGTACGGATGTCTCCTTGACTTTGCTCATGAATACAGTTTTAAAATCCTTAGCTGGGAGAAATTAAATCTCACTTTAGAAGTTCTGGATGTTATCAAGTTCTTTCACATGAAATTTTTAAAGCCACTGGGTCTGTATGTGCAGGAGTCTGGCAACAAATCACACAAAGAAGTGAAGCCATGCACCTTTAAGCTGCCTTTGCCATCTAGTTCATACATTTTCCACAGAGAACATTTAAAACATTTCCTCAGTGATTGATTTCTCCCCACTTAAGAAGCTCTCATTTATCTTTCAGCTGGAGCTGTCCCTTTTGGTCATTTATTAAACACAGGCTCTTCCTCCATGTGCACACTCTCTCCATGAATGCCCTGAAAATGCACTGTCAGTGGACATTTATAAAAAACTAATCCCACGTTCATTCCTCTGAAGCCAATTTACAGCACCAGAACGACAGGCAGGGTTTTGCAGTTTCACCTCATAAGACAAGAAAACTGTTTATTTCTTTGGTTGGTTTTTTGTTTCTACAGTCATGCAATGCAGAACTCTGGCTGTCTATTTTGGTTTATGAATAAATAAGCTCAGATGTTGTATGATGTTGTCTGGAGTGATCAGTGTCCCATATCTCAACTTTTTAAATCTCAAACTTTACCCCAAATTTATCAAGTCCCATAAAATTATAACACCAATCTGGATATTCTATGGCCCTCTCCAGTACTTTTAGCTGTGTCTCCAGTCCCATTGTCACTGATTAAAGGCAGGGCCCGGAGAACACATGGCAGCAGTGAGTGGGAATCCAGCAGATGGAGGCTGGATAACCTCACAAAATACTTCAGTCCTCTCCACTGGTTCAAAGATCCTGCAGATTAAGCTTTCGAAAAAGGACCTTCAGAAATATCCATAATCATTAGAGCCCTATTTTAGTTTTTATCAGATATCACACAATTTAATTTGTGTCTGTAATACATGTAAAACTGAAACAGGATATATAATCATCTCTATTTGCCACCCATGGGTGTGTGGTGGATTCCAAATGGACATCAGGTTGCTCAGATGGACGAGTGTGGGTACCATGACTTTGATGTTCTTGTTTGAAGACCTTGACCTCTGAACCCCACAGAAGGTCACCTCTGACACTCCACAGGGAGGGTTTATATTGTGGGTCAAGCTGGTGTCAAACTCTCACCGCCTTGACTTTATTGCATTGGAGAGTTTAGGGAGGGGGCACTGAAGTGGTTGTCACAACGAGTCCAATCATTCATCCGTGACAGGCAAGGTCTCTTGGCTCCCTGGAGACTCCCATTTTGAGGACTGAAAATAAGGGCCCGGGGATGGCAACTGACGAATATAGACATATATGTAGATATATAAAGGTGGGGCGGTCAGATGTAATTGAAGCAGTACCAAGAAATGTACTGTATGTCCATATGAATTACTTTAGATCAGTGCTCTCCACTGAGAGCTTTATTATACACCTAGGGGTACTTCAGACGCCAGGAGGCCAAAACTTGGAACTTAAGTTGCAGAGCAGGTTGGCAAATATGACAAAATAGAAATTCTGATTTGAAAAAAATACAATCACATACTGAACTATAACACCAAACAGTATATAGCCTACTGTAAATGTTGTGACAGTGCATAAAAACTAGCTAGCAAGCACAGAAAGAAGTTTAAACAGTAAAAGTAATAGAAAAACTGATCAAAAAGGTAAAAGTAATAATTGTTGTTTTGAAATATATTGCAAAAATAATTATATCAAGCCTCTGCCACTTCATGTGGTATGAATAAAAACTTGACCAAAGTCACTCAAACATTGTGTAAAATGAGAAAAGGAAGAATATCCATTCTTACATATATAATAGTATCATTTAAAATGAGCACTTTTGGAGCAGGACATGTAAGGTTGATAAATAGTTCTTCTGACATTCTGTAGGAACCACTGCTCTGCAAATCTCCTATTACTTGAACAAACGTATTACTTCACACACACACACACACACACACACACACACACACACACACACACACACACACATAAAATTGTACACCCACACACCGGATAAAGCTAATAACACAGATGCATTGCCCACCCATTGTAACAACCCCCAAGTTGAGACATGTCTGTGATTAAAATCTGTGTCCCTGTGTTTGTACGTAGAAAAACCTGCTGTCCAGACAGAGGAAGTGAGCAGTCTGCTCCCTCGTTACCCTTGAAGGAGGCTCATATGGCGAGTGGGTTATATTAAAGTGGAGGAGGTTAAAAATGGCTTGGAGCCAATGTGTGGCTCCATCGTCTCTGACTGAGTGTGCAGTAAAGTCGGGAGCACGCTGACCCAGATGCTGAAACTAGCCTGCACAACAAAAATCTGCTAAACGCTATGATGAGAAATGATCAGCGCAAAATGGGAGCAAAATCAACCAGTTCAAAAGGGAAGCACATCAAAACGAAAGATTAAGTTAAGCTCCCTTCTTTCAAGTATTTATATAAGACGTATATACTGTATTGCCTAAATTTTCATATTCACCCAAATTTCATTGTAGCTTTAAAGAGCAAAATATTTCCCTCTTTCCCCCAAATGTGAGTTAACAATCTAATGATTGCTATTTGTTCTTTTCCTCCTTGAAACAACATTTAATCCCCCCCTGTAATATGAAATGGAGGTTAGTGCAAGCTGACCCCTGACCTGTGAGAGAGTTCACACTCTTAAACACACTTAAATCTGGTGTTGAGACATTAAACATATAAATCACAGGGACATATCAGGCCCTCTGCAGTCTGCTTGGTTACATTGTGACTGATGTCCCATTATCGTGTTTCTATCCTGCTTCCAAGCTCCTCATAATTATGTTGTTAGCCTGCTATTATCTGAGATCAGTGATTGCTAACTGACCAGGTCACTGCCGCATTCGGGGAGCAATTGAAATACCCTGGTTACACTCAACTCACGATCCCCAACTGAGAAGTTACAGCTACCGGAAATGACTTTGTGCTTTGATAAAACATGTCACATCCTGATCCTCAGGCTTGTCATTTGTGATTATTTCAGGCGGTCTTTCGGCTCTATAAATAAAAAAATAAAAAAGTATGTGGTTAAGCTAATCAGAATCAGCTCATCAGCGCTGTGCGATGCTCAGGAAAGTGGACAGCTGCATCCATTTGGTTAATTGTGTTCATCCATTACAGATTTTGTTGAGCTTGGCCTTTTTTTTTTTTTTTTTTACAAAAGTCTGACTCTTATCCAAGTTGGACAGCTAGTGATGCATTCACTGATTACACTGGATGCCTCGAGTCACCACGTGGTACATGGCGATTGACTTTATTTGATTATTGAAAAAATTCTGCACAACATACAAAAAAAAGACCACAAAAAAGAACAAAAGAAGAGTGGCCTGGCTTACATGCTGCAAGCATTGAAATGAAAAGATGTTTTTACAAATCAAACAAAGCAATACGAAACATTGTCCTGATGGCCTGTACTCACATCATTGAGGATTTTAAACTGTGTCACAGGTGTGTCATCAGTGGTTTTAGAAGCTCTGTTGGTGTTATTGATTATTTCATTGCATTTGTAGGATTTATTGTCCGTGTTGGCTTAAAGTATTGAAATTTAAGCTGATGAAGATGAGTCTAGGCAGACTTTTTTTTGAGGTTGAGAAAAACATTCATGCTGTGGAAGTGCTTTGAGTGTCTATAAAGAATTAGGCTGGTGTAATTTAATATTTTTTTCAGTGTCAACAAATCACCTGCAAAGACCAAAACCAACAATAAATTGATCCCACTAACAAATATTTGAGACCCTTATCTTTCTAAATTCTGTATTTTTGCTAAAAACTACAATTTGACAATGGTTTAACCTTTTTAAATAGATATCTGTCTGTTTTCAAAATCCCCCTTCCAATGGGAAATAACGACAACTATCTCAGAGCCACCAACCTACATGGTTGGCAAGTTTCAATTAAGACTTGGATCATGCGATTAGGCATGAGTACTTAGTTGTTTTCAGTCTTTTGCAGGGGTTTAGCCATTTTTATGTAGGCCCTGCCTCTCCACATGCAAATGCTCTACCAAAACAAATTCCCCAGCTATTTGGCAAGGGCACTGATGCTGCATCTTGGACTTAGTGCTGCCCAAGATGATTGTGACTGGTTTAAAGAAACAAGCCAGAGCTTCTTTTTTTTTACTCCCTGTACCAGAATGATATATTGGTGCAGCACAGTGGAGACAGGTCTGACTAAGCAAGACAACAGCAAAGTTGACCTTTGACCTTTTGTATATAAACTGTCATCACGTCATCATTTTATCTTTTAAGAAGTTTTGGGGAAATTTTAACATAATTAGCGTAAGAATTCTTGCATAACATGTTTTTTAAGGTCACAGTGACCTTTGACTTTTTACCTCCAAACTCTAATTAGTTCCTCTTTGAGTCCAAGTGAACATTTGTGCTAAATTTGAAGAATTTTAAGGTTTTCCTGAGATATTGTGTTAAAGAGAATGGGATGGACAGACGAAGAACCTGAGAGCATAATGCCTCCAGCCACAGCTGTCGGCGTGGCGGTATAAAGATGTAAAACATTACCAGACTTGTCATTTGATCAATAAAAAGTAGTTCACCTGGAACACACCGTCAGAGAGACAACATGTGCACATGGGTAAAACATGATGAATCACACAAGTCCTGTTTTAAAGATACATTTAACTCAGGTCTAAGTCTCCATTGGTATGTACTGAGTCCCACAGTGTTTATCATGCATGTGTCAACTGACAGAGAAACACTACAGTAGGTATTATTCAGTGATGACAGTACATCACATGTCAAATCAAGACTCATTCTGTGTGTGTGTGTGTGTGTGTGTGTGTGTGTGAGCAGGATGTACGTTTTGCATGAATAATTCCCATGGTGCATTGGTGTCGGCACTCCTGGTGACCTCATGTGATGAGGAAGCGACAGATTTTGGCTGCTGCACGTTAACAGAGGATTGAGGTATTATTTAGTTACAGGACCTTCACTCTCTCTCTTTCTGCATGACCTTTTAATTATTGATTTCCAAGTCAGTAGGCCTCCTCTTTCCTCTCACCTCGCCCCTTCTTTCCCTCTGGTTCACTGCCGCTCCCTGTCTTTTTATCTTTCCGGGCTCTTATTCCTCCGACATAAAATCTGTCGTAGCAACCGAAACGCACACACACAGACACATTTATGCGAGCGCAGGCACAGTTCTTCACGTCTCTCCTCTCCCACTCGCTTCTCCTCCCTCTGTTTCTCCTTCACTTGTCTCCATATTAAAATGCGTAGCTGCTGGCCGCTAGCTGCAGTGTCAGCAGTGGGGAATGAGGAAGGTAATTCATACACGGCTGTCACCCTGGCTGGAGGTGAGCAAGCACACCTCTTCCCTGAAGAGACGGCACATAAATGAGCCCGGCAGAGGAGCTCAGAGGTATCAATAATCCAGCATCTCTCCCTGCACCAACGACAGCCTCACACAGTCTCATTGAACATTGCGTGCTTCTCATGCTGACGTATTTGTACAGTTGGAGCTCAGATTGAGATAAATGGGATATCTCTTAGTGTCACCCCTAAGAGCACACCCCCACAGTTATAGGTGTGAATGAATAATATTATTTGGTTAAGACTGCATATTTCTCTGAGGAGGTAGCAGCACAGCCCACTTGATGAGCCACAATTTCTGCGATTCTGGGATGTCAGTTTGTGGAAAGCCCTCAACATGTTTCCACCCACGAGAGGTGTGGCCATATTTTCCAAAGATCACCTGCCCATCTCTCTGGTACACTAAATAGGCTGTCACAGCTCTCATTGGAGCTTTGTTACTAAACCTATGTGAACAATACACACAGGCAAAAACACAGTGACATGCACAAACTACTCATACCACTTTCTCAAACTCCTCTTCAGTGACAATGAAACACAATCTTGAATTTGACTTGATTACATAAGTTTTGTATACAAAAAACTGCAATTACAAACACCTAAACTGGATTTAAAAGACTCTCAACCCAACAGTGACAACATGCACACATGTTGACACACAAAAGGGAACACACAACCAAGCACATCTTTATTGGCAATATCCATTCCCTCACCTGTAACCTCTGACCTCAATATAATCCTAATTCTAACCTTGGTCCTAAAAAAAAAGATGATTCAAGACTGAGGGTTGAGTCGCTTTCCCAGATTCATACAGGAGCACTGTAACTCGAGTTCATGCCCGCCAGGCCGCCGCCAGAATAGTAATGTGGTTCAAAATGGGTATTTACGTACACCCACCTCCAAAAGTGGCTCCCGGGCCCGTTCCTCCTCTCTGCTTCACCCTCAGGGTAATTCTGTCCCCGGTATTCTAGGAATCCGTCTCAGGATAAGATAATCCAGGGACAGCTGCTCTCTAATTTTAAGTGGAGGGCCCAAGGATACGGGTGTCACAGGGAGAGCAGAGAGCTGGTGCGGATACGAAAGCTGACAAAAAACCTGCATGTTGTATGTGCAGGGCAGACTCTCATTTCACCGGCCTCTCTGACATACTACTCTCAAGGGCCCCCCTGAGGAGGTCAGGACCCGATTGCAGGGCAGAGAGAGAACCGACCATCAACTCATGATTCACCCTGACAATTTCATCTATTGTTGCCATGGCAACATCACCTGCAGACAGATGAAAGCACACACACTGACACCTCCCCTGTGTCGTGACAGCATGATTAAAGGATGCATGTGTGTGTGTGTTGGTGTGAGTGAGGTGATTATTAAATGGAAAAATACATAAATTATGTCAACAAAGAAACACTTGTGAGGCTGTTCATACATATGCAAGTCCTGTAAATAATCATCTGGTAAGATATTCATCAGTCACTAATATGTGCATCATCATCTGATGCTAGCAGGTGCTGCTGGTCAGAGCTGCTGCTGCGGTGTCATTCATCAGTTGGACTGTTGCATAAGATCCAGTTGGTTCATTATAGTGAATCAGGGCGTCAGGCTATCGATGTACTGGAACACTTTGGCTCTATTGCTTCTCTTCCATTCATGCCAATAAAGCTTTCGGGAAATATTGACATATGCATTTGCAAATTCTTTTAGAGGTCATGAAGGGTGTCATGGTGAGCACCTCCGCAGTCCGTCCATCAGCCACAGGGTCGGTGTGACGTTTCCTATGGATGAAACTGTAGGGCGCTGTTGTGCAGATGATCCCGACCTCTGGTGCCTGTGGCGGAGGGCAAGCACAAAGGGTCATATGATATTAGCAAGAGCTCCAAAATAAAAACTGTGTTCTTGTCCAGAGCGGAGGCACATGTAACAGCGTGGGGCCCTCAGGAGGTCCAAAGATCACAGTTTGCAATAAAGACAACCTCTGTGATGCTACCAAAATGTAGACAGAGACATAAACAACATGGGGATTTCTTTCTGCTGTAGTTTGTGGTGGTGTCATTATTGGATTGCATCAGTTTGGATATTTTGATCACCTCCGGCATCAGTATTTGGATAGAGAGAAAACCGTAGTAAGAGTCAATGGTGATGATGTTTTTGATGATGTTTTTCAGTGGAAGCTATTGTCAGTGGAGAGACTGGTTTCTCTTTGTCTTTGCCAGTGTATTTCTCTCAGATCTCTTTCCATCAGTGTAACATGTTGAGCCAGGGAACAAAAAAGGGTCCTGTGATGACAAACCTGGCATCGTGTAGAAGCAGAAAGGTCAAGCGAGCTGACACAGCAAACCTGCAGCGGCATAGTATCCCACCATAGGAAGGATTGTTAATTACTGGGGCACAGGGAAATATATAATGAAGCTACACCACAACTAATTTTTTCAACAGCTTGAATCTGTTTGAGAGGCATGAATGATTCCATTAAGACGGTTGGTTTTGTTTCAGACTTCATCGTTGCTTACTTTTTGGCCATTTGCCAAAATGACTTCTTCTTCCACTCTCCTCAGATTGGTTTGACCGCCAGGTCAGAACAAGGTCAGTAGTTCTTCCTCAGCAGTCAGCAGTGTGTGCTCGGCCTGCACAGAGTTACATTGTCAGAGGCGTCAGGTGCCTGTCAGACTGTTGTAGTGTCTCGATGGATGTCCGCACTGCCAGCTTCTGCCCAGAACACAGAGTCATTCAATGCATTCACAACACTCAGCAGGATTCTGCACCGGCTTCACTGCTCTGATTATTTATCAGCAGTCAAAGTCTACAAATAGCTCAACTGCCGGTCAGATACATTATGTTTTACCCTGATTTAGAGGTTCATCATGTGAAGCATTGAATCAACAGTACAACCTGAGCTTAAGTTGTAGAAACGAGTCACACAAATTCACAAAGATTTATCTGCCTCTTAAAAATTAAAGAAGAGATTATGTTTTCAGTTTACAGACTCCATCTTCTACTGAAAGGAAAACAGAGTAATGAATACAGCTTTGAACTTGAGAGCTCAGAGTCTGTTTCATTAATCAATGTCAGAACCGCTGCTGGCTGAGCATCTTTCTTTTCCCGCCCCAACCTTCTCAGGGAGGAATTTGATCAATTTCAGGTTCAGCCTTTTGAGATTTCTCAGTGTGAATTCAAATGAGAAAGAATGTTCGGAGAATTTTATGGAGTCCATCTTTTTCTCGGTTTTATTTTAAGTCACTCAGAAAGAAAATAAAGATGGAAGAAAGAAGCTCTCTGTGTCAAAAATGTCATAAATGATAAATTTGACAAAGCGACTGAGTTATGTTGTGAATTCCTGTTGGACTTTCATGTCAGGGACACCATTGCAGTTGGCTGCAAGCACTTGTTGTAGCTGGATCTTCTCTAAACACAATCTAAGTATATGCTGTTCCTGCAGCAACAGTACTCAGTCATGCTTATTTCAGTCAACATACTTCAGGCCTGATGGCATAGCCTCAATCTTATACTGAGTTACCAGGTCGTCCTGATATTTTAAGGCTGGGAACTTGTGCGTATGATTTATGAATAGTAAACACATTTATAGCATTTAGTCTGTTTATATTCACGCACAAAGTGGAGATGTTGACTTGGATATGTCTTCTCACATCCTGTGAAATTATTAGATCAAAATCAAATAATGTAGGAAGATTAAGATGGACAACATAAATATTAATAGTACATACAGTTTCTATATGAATATGGATTTTTACCTTAAATGTTAGACACAACCTTTCCAGATTTGCCAAGAGTTTTTAGATTTACTCTAATTCAGATAGAAAGAGTTAAATGTTGGAAAGATGCAATGATAGTTCCTCTACAATGAGACACTTGTGAATTCTTCCCACAAACCAGAGATGACATCTCCATATATTTGCCTACGCACTATAACACATGAACTAGAGCTCACTCACAGGAAGCACTGCAGTGGGAATCCTGGAGGTGGACAGGTATGCTGATTCTGAGAGTTTAATGTGGAAATAAGCGTCTGTCAAAGCGATATCACAGCTAGAAAGGGTTAGAGCAGATGGCTGGAGTCCATATGCCTGCAGGGGAGCAGTGTGTCATGACGCTGCGTCAAATACAGTCTCCTATGGTCGGTGGTTTAAAATGGAATGTGTGTCTGTTTTTTTTATTACAAAATGAAATGACTGTAACACAGATGGTTCAAAGGAACAAACTCAAGACCCCACAGCAGCTAAACCAACATATGGTCCAGTGTCAGGGACGCCAGGTGCAGCAGGAACCTGGTGCACCTCTCAGTCATGAGAAGGAGTCAAGTCTGAGAGGGTTTCACTTCAATGCGGTGTGGACCAAAACTCGGGTGGTAAAACTCAATGCTGCACAACTGTGCTACTGAAAGGCTCTCTGAGGCACGCAACAAAAATTACAAATACAACTGTGGCATTAAAAAATGTAAAGCAGAGTGCGGAGTCTTTGAATTTGAGGCAGAAATAACATAATTTATTCCTCTACTGTCCGAGTTGTTAAGTGTTCACCTGCAGCCAAACACCCTAAAAAAATACAGCAAGAATGTTATTTCTTTGTGTTGACCGCTCGGAGCCCTCTGACCTGTCACGGTCAACCACTGCAAACTCATGCCGTGCAGCTAAATATTACTCACTCAGGGAACTTTATTGTGAATTCTTGTAGAGATTCAACTGTTTCCAAAGAAACATGTCCAAGGCTGAGCTTTGAGAGATATTTCAACAAGGAGGTACTGAAATGAAACAAAGTCTTCAAGATTATTTAAATGAATTATTTGAGGTGGTGAGTGCAATAACAGAAAGATAAGGAAATATGTTATGAAACTTGGGTGATTAGATCCAATTGTGATGTCAGCATTTTAAGGGAGTAGTGATGATGTACAGAAATATCACCCCGAATGGTGGTGAACGATGATGAAGATATGGAGGCAACATTTCTTAAAATGACAGCAGCGAAGTGGTTGGCTGCGAAACAGTGGCTGTGGCAAAATCTGATTGGTTAAATGGAGAGCAGAAGTCTTTCAGTCAGCTGATGTGATGAATTTTTTGTTTGTGTTCAAAAAAACAAAACACTTTTGGACCCAAAAGCATGACTCTACAAAGAGAGTGGAAGTTTGGCAAATCTTTACTGAACATCTCAAGCACAGAAGGACAGACAAAGCAAAGGTACAAAAGGGGGACAGCAAAGTAAAAATAACAGGAAGAAGCAGAGATCAAAAACTCACAAGAAAAAGCAAAGACTGGACTCACTTGGGTAGAAAGTCAGGCGGGAAGAGCACAAACAACAAACTGGAACAGGAGGTGGAGAGCACGCAGACTAAATACACGTGAAAGTGGAAAGGTAATTAAACACATGGTGCAGACAATCACAGGTCAGGACATGAAGACACGTGGAAGGAGAGAGACCGTCCCTGCGTTCCAAACTGTATACTATTTCTTTTTACTTTTAGTACGGACTACAGCTACCCTTAAAAAGTATGTACTCTTGCATGTAGTGTGTAAACAATATTGGACATACTACTTCATCCTAAAAATTTTTACTGCTATTTTATTGCTTTCCTGTATCTATAAATGCTGCTGTAGCGGAAAAAAAAAAAATTCCCTTTGGGGATTAATAAAGTAACTATCTATCTATCTATCTATCTATCTATCTATCTATCTATCTATCTATCTATCTATCTATCTATCTATCTATCTATCTATCTATCTATCTATCTATCTATCTATCTATCTATCTATCTATCTATCTATCTATCTATCTATCTATCTATCTATCTATCTATCTATCTATCTATCTATCTATCTATCGATCTATTGGGACATACTAAATCTTTTTTTGGCATACTAAATAGTATGGTAGTGTGGATATTGGAACGCAGGGCGTGAGTTACCAACATGAAACAGGAAATGGAAACTAAGAATGAGAAGTTAAAGATTAAAACTGCAAGCAGTGATATGCGTCCCCCTCACGATGCACGATGCGGGTCCGGGACGCCGGATCCCCGACGTGCATGTATGCTGGGAATATGCGAGGGTCCGCATATTCCCCCTTGCAGTTTGAATTTTTTTCTCGATCTCATTCCTTATCCTTCTTAACATTTTCAAAAACTCATAAAAGTTGGTGCCTGATGCAAGTTTTATGAGGTTTGGAGCATCGTTTGACCTTGAACATCAACTTCCTGTGTCACGGCAAAACATCAAACTTAGCCGCATCGCCCTGGCTATACTGTATACAAAAATTTATTTTGGGTCACTTTTTGGAGGACATGATATAGCATGACTTTTTTTTTTAATAATTTGGACAACATACAGTATGAATTTTTTGTCACTTTTTTTTTTGAGTACGACCTTTTTCTGAACTGACATGCCTGCCTCAACCCTTAGAGGGATTTTCTCTCTGTGAACTGTGCGGCTTATTAAGGGGACTCGCTCTCCGTGAATCATGTGACGTACCTGAGAGGGGCTCAAACCCGTGTCTTCATGAGGTCGTGGCCAGCTCTGAAGCGGCGCCGTAGACCGCTGGACTATTTTCAGCGCCAGAGAATGAGTCGCGGCAGGAGAAAGTGTTTCACAGAGTTCACTCAGAGCTTCCAGAGACTCAGCCGACAGTCTGGTTAACTCAACAGGTAAAAGATTCTTCTTCACCAAGGTTGCTATTAATGGTTCAAATTCCACCTCGGCTTGTTGATGGTGATTCAACTTTTAGTGGAGTTGAAACATTTGAAGAAATTGAAAAAGTTTTGCATACACTACACATTACAGGAATATATTTAATATCACTGCAGACCCCCTTAAAAACACGTATATCTACTATCCAAAGAATGTCTGCATTAATTGAATGCCAACAGACGAAGACATCTTGGCATAGTGATGGACTCAGATCGAAACTTTTCCACCCACATTAAAACAGCAACAAAATCAGTCTACTATCACCTTTAGAAAATAACAAATACATACAATATTTACAAGAAGGCCTAATGTTCCAGCATGTCTTGGAAAAACACATCATTGCATTTATCTCGCTGCAGCTGACTGTGAACACCTCAGTAAGACCAGAAAAGGGGATCACATCAGTCCACTTCTCAGATCTTTATACTGGCTTCCTTTCTGGTCAAGAATTGACTTTAAATGCTGATTTATAAAGGCCATTTTTGATTTGCTGCTCCGTTGTGAACTGTCAGATCATGTGGAATCCAGCTGACTGTCCCCAGAGTCAGAATTAAACATGGAGAGGCTTCATGCAGTTTTTATGCACCACGAATCTGGAACAAAATCCCAGAATAAAATTAAGGTTTAAGATTTTTATGTTTGCCGGTGCATTTTATTGAAATAAAATTGTGCCCATTTATTCATGTCTTGCACTGCACTGTGACTGCAACTTAATTTTCATTCTCCGTATTATATTTCAGCTATTCTTAATACTCTGTCTTCCCCTGTTTAAAACCCATTTATATATTTCTGCTGTACTGCCTCGTGTGTCTTTTATGTCTAAATGCCTTTGATGTCTTATATAAAGAAAGCTGTGCAATCTACATAAACTTGCCTCGTATTAAGAAAATATAAATTCCTGTATTTAACAGTCATACTGTGCACGAGCAAAAGGCTGATCAAAGTCATTTCAGTAGGTGAGCGTGCGATACATAAATCGTGTTGTCTTTCCTCCGTGAAGAGAGTTTCAGACGCGGTGAGCTGAAGGAACTCAGAGCAAATCTCATCTATTAGTCATGAGGTTTAGGGTGGACTAGAGTGTATCTGCAGAGCTCTCTGTTGGGCTGAGAATGAGCGTGCAGTGCTGCATTACTACTCAACAGTCGCCCTCTCTGCCGGCGTGCCTCACCCTCCTCCTCCTCACTGGATTCCCTCTGTTGAGTC
This sequence comes from Embiotoca jacksoni, assembly GCF_022577435.1. Classification (NCBI taxonomy): domain Eukaryota; kingdom Metazoa; phylum Chordata; class Actinopteri; family Embiotocidae; genus Embiotoca; species Embiotoca jacksoni. Next base: position 8,666,281 of record NW_027185447.1, read on the forward strand.
ACAAGGTGGGAAAGAAGAGTCACATCCCTCACTCCTGGAGCTGCCTCACTCACGCTCCCAGCGCCCTTTTTTCCTTTGAAGATGAAAGGTGGAGCTGATCACATTCATTTGGTCTATAAAGTTAAATCCTTCCCCTCAAATTTATAGGGGAGGGAGTTATTTTAGTGGTGGCCAGGGCAGTCATGTGGCTTAAAACTTTCTTTCTAAAATAAGGCCTCACTTCCAATTATGCAGATTTTAAACTTTGTCAGGATTTTTTTTGTCAGAAAACCTTAACAATTTAATGAAGAAACATGTGATTTTGTAATTATAGACGATGCACAAAGTTGACGATTTAAACCCAAAAAGTTTAAATTGTCAATGTGGTTGGAAAGAGAGATGAGAAAAAAGTTTTTCATTTTCTGTCTTTTGGTATTTTGTGTGCAATTAATTTCAACAGTTTCACATGAATATATATTTTTTTAAAGAATATAGAAGATTATGATTTCAGTGTGAAGTTGACCTTTCACCTTTTAGATAGAAAATGTCATCACGTCGCCATGTTATCCTATTAGTCCTTTGTGTGAAAATTTGCCATAATTAGTGCATAAATTCTTGAGTCAAGGCTGCGAGGTTTTTTGAGGTCACAGTGACTTTTGGCCACCAAAATCTTTGGCTGCGCTGTCATCGTTATGGAGGCATAAAAATGTTGACTACACAAACCCCATTGCTCATCAGTGTCCAAGTGTGAATAAATGCACCGCTTATGCGGCATCCTCTTCCTCCTACAATCAGCTCTGGAGGAAATGTGTCTTATTTTGCAAAAATTCACCCGTTCAATAAATTGCATAAATAGATTATGTTACAGAATAATTCACAATTACAGTAATTATACATGTAGCAGTTTCACCCTCTTTCTCTTTAACAGCTTTCCTCTGTGTGAACACTCAGCAGACACACACACACACACACACACACACACACACACACACACACACACACACACTGTTGCATAACGTGATGTGATCGAGCTGGTGGCAGTCATCAGCTGGCTGCTGCACAGACGGGCTGCAGTGTGCTGAGCTCTGGGTCTGTTCTGTCTGACATCAGATAAACACAGCGTCGAGGCTCACGTGTACAGCAGGAGAGAGAGCTGATGCTGTTGGAAGGAGAGGTGTGCCGCTCTCACATGCCACACTTTGTCCATATTTCAGCCAGCAGCCGACACTTGTGTCTAATAAAGGCCCGGCACCACTGTTCCTCTATTTCTCTGCTTGTGGTAAAAAAAAAAAAAAAATTAAAAAAAAAAAAATACTGGCGGTCAAACACTTGGTAAAGCTATCAAAAAATAAAAAAATAAAAATAAAAAAAAAAAATCTTGTTTTATCATGAAGACAAAATGAAATCTGTACAGTTTGTTTGATGGTCCTTTCGTAGATGCTATAATCCCCACGCCTGGTGGTAACAGTGGAGGTTCAGATACTCAGCAGCAAACAAAACAAGAGCTCAATTTGTTTTATTGAGAAACAGAAGTTTTAATGGAAGTAGGTGACAGCTACAGCGAAGGGGTGAATGAACACCATGAAAAATTGCCCAACAGCTGGTTTGTTATTCCCAGAGCTTGATGCCTCTTAATTGCAGGATTTTTTTTTTTTTAAATTTTTTTTAATGCATCTGTGAACGAAGGTATGGTAACAGCGAACAGATGTCGATCATTAGCGCAAGAAAAACATGCATTCCCTTCTGCGACTTGGTGACCAAATAGCAGCCGATTTAAACATCTGCCTCAATTAACACCTGACAGGAAAATGCACGTGGTCCCGGCTGCTTATAGTAAAGTAACGAGGTAAACTGCGGTCTTTTAATATGTCAAGATTTGACAGCAGTAAAGAGGTCACAAACATGCGCCCTATGACCTAACGTGTCATGGCTGTGGAGCTGCTGAAAGACCAGCGTGAGGTGTTTCGATGTATAGTGACAACATGTAAATTTGATTAAATGGAAGACCTCTTTTTGACCAAACAATCTCACCTCGAGGGCCGCTTACTCGCTTGTTCTGGAGCTTTCTATAATTGAATTGAATTAATTCGGCGAAATGCTCACAATTCCTGACTGATTCGATTTCATTTATAAAGCGCAAAATCACAACACAAGTCATTTCAGGACACTTTACACAGTAAAGTCGAGATCTGACGATATTGTAGAGAAAACCAACGATTCCTATGACAGTGGGGACGAAAACCTCAAAGGTGGGCGGCCATCTCCTTCGACTGGCCTGGAAAAGCAGAGAGAGAAAAGGAAATAGATTTGTCCAAAAACAAGCAAGCGGGTGACCTATTGTTTTAATCACTGTTCTTAATGATCCTTTTCTTTTGCCTTATGTTTTGATGCTTTTAAAGGTTTCATGTGAAGCACCTTGAATTGCCTTGTTGTTGAAATGTGCTGTACAAATAAACTTGCTTTTGAAGTTTTTTTTTCTTTCTGTTTTTAAGGTCAAGACTGAACTGGCACACAAAGCGGCACTTCAGCTTTGAGAACCACGTCTTCACATTTTAGATTTCATCAAAACTTCCTTTTTGTTTTTGTATACAAACAGCATTTTTCACTTATCAGCCTGAACAAAAAGTTCAATCTTTTGTCATATCCAGATAAGAGGAACAGATCTGTGATTTGACCCTTATTATGACTTTCCTGAAGCAGTTTCCCCAGATGCTCGGCATGTGGTCCAACCTGAAGACAACAGCCATTATGGGCTGTAAGCATCACTTACTCATCTCTGAGCTTGTTCAAGTATATTTAAGGAGAAAGGAAGAAAAAGTTGAGTTTTCACTGTTTAAAAGTTCTTTAATGGTTCAGTTGGTATAGGATTTGGAAGCATTAAGTCAAGACATGGTCAGCAGTCATACAAAACAAAACCAACTAATCAATGTTGACTGAGAGAGGAAAATAAAATATAAAAGCAACTCAAAAAAAAAAAAAAAAAAAAAAGAACAATTAAGCAACATCAGGTCATCACAGTAAAAAGATACACGATCCTAGTCTCAACTCAACAGCATGCTGAAAGCAGGTTCAATGATGATCGCACACACATTCACACACCGACATTCATTCACAAATCGAACGAAGGCTGTAGAACAACCCTGATAGGTGAAATGTACAGTAAGACACCTTTTCGAGAAAAAAAAAACAAAAAAAAAAAACCTAAACAATGCATAGACAAATAAAGAATGTTTCAAAACAAAAGTAAACATAAAAAGACAAATGTCTTTGTCGTTGGCAGACAGAGTGACAAATCTGTTGGCCGTTTACATTGCGATGATTGTTGAGGACATAAAAAAAAAAAGTTATTGCCAACAGGATATAATGGATAACACTTACCCATACAAAAAAATTATCTCTTTTTTTGTTTTTTTTTCCAGAAACATTTTTAAAAGAGCTAGTAGCTTCCACAAATGTCAAGAATGTACAAACAATGGTCATCGTGACGAGGCTCCAAAGAGCCTCGGCTAAATGAACATTAGAAACCACAAGGCAGACATGCTTGGCTTTAAAACATTACAATTATTTTTAAGTTATACAAGTTAACAAACTGTACTTAAAACACATTTAATATTGAGCATGTGACTAGAAAAATTGCCGGCTCTTAGCAAATATTCACTCGAGCTATTCCAGTTGAGTCAATTAACGTAGGAGAAGATTTTTTTTTTTTCTTTTTTCTTAAATCACTGAAGCAATAAAAATGTGTTTACAAAGTTGTTGTTTTTCAAATCCTCTGAATCAAACATAGAATCTCCGTGCTAGATATCAAAATGTATTTTTCGCAGATATCCCACCGATAATAGTGCAAGAGATACAGTACGGTCAGAAATAGCACACAGTTCTTATGTTTGGCTTCACGTCTTCAGTTAAAAATTAGCGTTTGTGTGACTGTAGTGTAAACAGAGAGCCACTGGTGATGAAATTAAAGAGCAACTTGTTAAGTTTTCATTAACGATGTGTTTGAAGAACAGGGTGTCAATTCAGTAAACAATAAATTACAACTAGAGCTTGTTTTTTTTCTTAACTGTTCATTTTTTTTATCTTACAGATTTAAAAAAAAAAAAAAAGAGAAAAGAAATACAATTGGCACACTTAATTAATGCTCCGAGTTTCCAAACTATCTGTACAATTAAAAAAAAAGAAAAAAAAGTTTTGACATGTCACAATAACCCCAAACCTGTATTTGTGAGGGGAGAATGTGTACACCTGTGTTTCATGTTTGATTTTGTCTGGTAGTGTCTTTAATTCTTACACTTTCCCTCGTGAGCAAAGCACTGTTGCACTCTCAACAGCCTCTGGTTCAAAGTAAAGCAGCAGAACAACAAAGCGGGGCCTCATTTATAAAATCGTGTTTAGACTCCACCCTGAAACATACGGAGAAAACTGTGTGAGCGCTAAACAACACCTCAACGTGCTTTTTTTTCCCCATTTATAAAGCTCATCCATCGTGACACGAGTCTCGTAATTAAACACGAATGATTAATGACGGGCCCCGTTGTGCGTGTTAATACACACATCAATCAGCTTGTCATTAGAGGGTTTATACATAAGCGATACGCAGCGATCTTGAGCGAGTTAATCGTTTGTCTTTGTTCGCATTTCTGGTTTTAACTGATACGAGGAAATCAGCAAGTGGCAGCAGCAGTGAGCGCTGATTGATCGAAGTCCCTGTCGACCACTGAAGCTTCCTTCGCTTCGCATGATGAGATTGTGCGGATTCTACAGCTGCAATTAAAAGTTGAACTCTATGAAGAGGCCATAATCCGATATGAAGTGAAGTTAAATTAGATCTTAAAACCCCTATTGACCATTTATTAAATCATTCAAAAAGACACTAAAATGGGGTTGCACACAGCTATAAAGTTATTTTAAGTGTTTATTAATGTATGATATTTGCCAAATTATAACTTCAGTGAAGACATATTTTATATTATTACAACTACCATTACAATACTGCCACTGTTTATGTGCCAGCCTCCACATGTGGGTGCCCACAGGAGTTGTTATAGGCATTCAAAAAAATACATGAATAAACACTTATATATAAGTGTTTTATATATATATATATATATATATATATATATATATGTATATATATTATAGCGTGTTATACCCAATTTTTTTTTCTCTATTACAGACAGTAAAAGAGAAAAAAACAAAACGTGTGGACACAAGTCTGTATCTCTAAATCCCCACATCTGTATGGGAGTTGGTATTTACGCATCTTCCCTGCTTCCTTCTGTGTTTATAAATGAGGCCCCTGGTGGACAGAATAATAAAAAAAAAGCCTTTAAAACACAACAGCTAAACCAAAAACAACTTCAGCCCAGTTAGGGTAAGCAGAAATAATTAAAACCTCTCTTCTAACACAATCACGCTCGTGCTTGACCAAAACTATATTTCTCTTTGCTCCAGTCAGCTGCTGACCCGGTCACTTCCTCCAGTGACTGCAGCAGATTAAACACGTAACACTGCCTAAAGTCTCAACACAGATGAAACAATACAAAACCAAACCAACCCCCCTCCCCCACCAAAATAAAGGAAAACAACAACAAAAAAAAACCTACATTTGATAATCATCCACACAATCTGTGAGTGTTTTCACTGACTGCCTTGCTGTCAAGGCTTCAGCGCACAGTGACCCACTTGCAGTGCATCTCAGGTGATGGCGTGCCGATTTGAACGGGGGAAGGCCTTCGGGGTGGGAACGGCCGGTTGCAGAGGGAGGCAGCCACCTCGGTGCCCTTTTCCCTTCCTCCTCCGGCCCTCCCGGGGCATCCCTCTTCTCCTGAGCTCATCAGTGTTGTGTTTGTGGAGTTTCGTGTTGCTGTGGATCACGTGCAGGGGCGGGAGGGAGTGAGGGGGGGGGGCGGGATGCAGCGGGGCGCGATGGGGTAGGTGCGGGGGAGGGGGGCCAGGGTCACTGTCGCCGATCCTCCGTCTCTGACCGCGAGAACGCCATCACCACGTCCTCTGCACCTGAGAACCGACAGGAGAAAATGGACATTAGACAACCACACGCAGATGTTCACAACCGCAGACCGTTCGTAAAAGTGGACTTATCTTCCGGGTCGAAAAATGAGGCTGATGTGGAAAGTGTTAGAAACGGCAACACCAGCGAGCGCCGCCAGGGGTGGGCTCCAAAGAGCCTGCGGCTCCGTCGACTCCCAATTTAACTTCTCTCATGAAATACAGAGTGAATAAATGTTTTCCACAGGTCATTATGGTGTCATTTGCTTAAGGTCACTCCTTGTTAGTTTTTATCGCTAATGACATCATCAAAAAAAGCGGTACGTTTGGGGGGGGGGGGGGGGGGGTGTCTGTTTGTTTGACAGGACTGTGGTGCAGTCAAGTTTCCGTACGCAGTGGGAGGGTCGCAGTGAAATCTCCTCAGCTCGTCCAAATATGGTCACTTCTGGCTCCAACATGGCAAGATGGTGACGGCCGAATAAGCAAATTCAAGGCTTTCAGAACGGCAGGTCACAAACCTACCGCCTGCGGGGTGACGGCAATGTTGGTTGCCGCTTTTTCACGACACGCTTCTCTCCAACAGCGGTGCAGGAATCATCATAGATGGGCAAAAGACCTACCAGTGTTTATATTACCTTGCATCAACATAAAACAAACTGCAGATATTATGTACATGAAGTTATACCACCTGGTATCGGGTGCTAGAATGAGCCACAAGTGTTCAACTGCCATTTTTCTTCTCCGCTCACACTTGATTTCTGTGATCATTTCAACCGCTGCTGCACAGAAAGAATACTGGACTTGGCCTCGGTCGTGTACGCTTTCGAGGAAAGGACTTTTCTTTGAGTACAGACTTCTTAAAGTTGACAGAGGTATTTTGGAAAAGGTAAATCAGGTGTATCCAACAAGTGTTTGGGACGTTTGTTACGCTGCACGCACAAACACGAGGCTGATCCGTGCCACCGGGGATGCATTTGAATTCGTAGTACACTTCTGTTGTCTGCAAGCATCCCTCACCTGTCAGGATTCCTGTCTGCTCCTCTGTTTTGTCCCCGATCACCTGTCCTCATGTTTTCTGTCTGCAGGGGCAGGGTACATAATAGTCCAGGGAGGTGATCAGGGAAATGAGCCACCTGCAGGTGGTGATCTGGGGAGACCGGTGAGGGGCGTGGCCACGGGAGGTGACAGGAGACGGGGAGAGGAGGACACAATAACAAACAGACAGACTTCCCCTGCAGTCATCTGGTTGTCGGTCCATACTGCGAGTTACTGCTCGGTACTGCCAGTCGCCCGTCCGTCACCCGTCCGTCTGTTCCCGTTCCTCCTGCTCCAGTACAGGTACCCTGTTTCTGCTTCCAGTCCGTGCTCCCAATCTCAGCTGATCGCTGAAGCTAAGCAGGGTCGGGCCTGGTTAGTACTTGGATGGGAGACCACCTGGGAATACCAGGTGCTGCAGAACTACTAGTCGGAGCCAGTGAGTCCGTCCCCGGTCCTGCTCCAATACCAGCCAGCGCTACCGGACAACGCTCCTGCCAGCGGTCCTGTCCGCTGTCCTGCCAGCTTCGTCTCCCCGGTGCGAGTCGGTTGGGTTGCCCTCCCGACTCGGGGAGGAAATAGACTCTGTAGGTACCACCTTTGTTTCAATAAAGACTGTGTTTTGAACTGATACCCGAGTCTGCGTGCCTGCGTTTGGGTCCTGTTACACCGCCACATCATAACATCACCTGTCTGAACACGGTTTGAATCACTCGATCCCTGTAAATCTTCTACATGTTTTTGAACCGTCCATTTTGGACTGGATCACTCAAAAACGAATTTCGGTGAAGAGTGTGCAGCAGCCCAGGCTTTCTCCAGGTCCCTTTCAGGATCCTGTAAATCCTGTCAGCTCTGACTATCAAGCCGAGAATGAAAATCACGAAAATCCTCTCGGTGCATGCGGGTAATTTCATCTATTGCCGTGTTCACCTGTTGCAGAAAGTCACCGCGTGCCGACACAGAGCCCTGACGGGAGATACTGTAACACACTGAGCGGCCCGCTGACGGCAGCATCCTGCTCTGCCATGATAACACTTAGATCTGAGGCTTCAATACCCTTCAATCTTCTCTGCTGTGTCAGCAGAGGCGCAAGACTGTCTGAGAGTAAACAATACCGGATTCCAGCTGATATGAACCTCACTAAGCTGTCGGGCAAAAAGGGTCCAAAGAAGAGACAGTGAAATGATATATATTGCAGCACACAAAGTCGGATTTCGTTTCGTTCTGGGCCTCTTTAAGTTTTACCAATTTAATGAGAACTAACTGATAATTACAGCCTCATCTGCGTTGAGTCAAAGTATAAATCCTGCCAGCACCCCAAAAGCACTTTGTCAGCTGGCTTTTTGTTTAACAAGGAATCGTTCATTAGTTTGTTGCCAACTGCGATTCATCAAGTCAATTGGCACAAACCTGCCAAGACCGTTTTTGTCTCTGATTAGTGAATATATATATTTTCTAATTCTGTCTGTGTCTGTAACAATAAATAAAACACATTGTGCTAATTCAGTGCCTCATATATCCGTCTGTTCTCACATACAAGCCTCATTTTTGGCAGGAGAACAGTTTAATCTGAGCACTTCAGTCTGGAGAAGTTTGATAAAAAAAAAACTCATTCTGTCTTTTGTGCTCAGCAGTTACGCAAAATGCATTTGCTTCTTAATAATGGGAGCAAAGACTGTGTATAAAAGCACAAAGTACACACAGTCAGTGTAGTTCTAGTCTACTAAACTCCTAAAAAAAAAAAAAAAAAAAAATCTTAAAAAGAGAGGGGCGAATGACACGGAGGTGCAATAGTCTACAGTGAGCATGATCAGGCTTTGATACGAACACATCTGACAAGCAGGATCACATAAATATCATTAACACCAAGTTCCTCACCTTTACATATGCTTGAAAAGATTTCCTATCAGCACCTCGTCGAATATAAAAAGCCTTTCTTCACCGCAGCCCCGAAGTGCTTGTTAGATTTAATTATTGTGGAGATATGAAAGTAGGCCAGCTACTGTTAGCTTCCACATGTATTTGGCACAAAGGGCGGACCCTCATCATCAGGCAGCTCAGAATTCATTTGGCTATCGCTCGAGAAAAAATAATTAGCATCTTTCTACGCCGCATTCAGGTCATCTTGGAGCTTGGTAAGAGACAGACTTTAGGGGGGCGGAGGGGGATTTTAATATGAACTTTTACATTTTCCTTCCCATGTGAGCTCACTGGCAATCCAAACAAGGCAAAGAGAAAGCAGACAGGGAGAAGAAGCACCAAGAGAGGAAACTAGATAAAAAAAAAAAAAATATTGGCAGAGACATACTGTTCGACTCTAGTTAATAACATAAATCTCATCTGCTTTGAGACGGCACATAGGGATAATGATGCTTGAACAAGAGACAATTATGTAACACCACACAAAAGGGAACTCGACCTGAATTACACTACTGCTGAATAGCGCTGCTGTTCAAGATTTGATGTTTTGGCGCAGCACCTTGTGATAACACCCATCTATCACAATAAATGGCAGTCAGAGTTATTTTGTGGTCGAGTGAAGGAGTTCATCCTTGTGTAACGGGCAGTTCAGAGGAAGGACACGCCGGACATTGAGTAACTTGAGCCGAATAAGCAAAAGATATTCTTTTAGAGTACATCCACAGAGCAGAGTGGACCGCTGGGATATATCTGAGCACTTTGCCTAAAGAGTCATGTTCGGACAGAACACGTACACACACACGCGCGCGCACACGCACACACACACACACACACACACTCTCAATACACTCAATACACTCACACATACAGAACACACACACACACACACACTCATACATTCATACAATCACACTCAATACACTCACACATACAGAACACACACACACACACACACACACACACACACACACACACACACACACACACACACACACACACACACACACACACACACACACACACACTTCTTTCCAACATGATGGAAACGTCAGCTCCCTGTTGCCTAGCGACAGATAAAAATCAGCCTGTAAAAGCAAACAGCTTTTGGTTTGTTTCCATGCAGCTCTGCGTCCGGCCATTCTCTCATACGGCCATCCACCTTACACTCATCCCCTCCACGCCTCGCCTCGCCCCGCCTGATGGGCACAGAGTGACTCTGGATTACATAAATAACAGCAACAACATGTCACCTGATTTCTTTCCTCCACAAATACTTTGAAAGATGAAAAGCCCATTCTGAGTTCATTAGAGAAATGGGCTTTCCAGGAAATGAACATGGAGGTAGAACTAGAAGTAAAACTATTTCAATATAAAGTCAAAGAAAAAGTAAAATGAGACCAAAGGCTCATATCTATTTCAATCATATTTTGTCTATTTAGTAAAAATCTAATTTTTTAGGCTATTTATCAAGCAAAAAGACCCAAAAGATTTGCGAGATGAAAGATTGTTATATTAATTACTATCTATTGCAAAAATAATCGATGAGATTAAAAATATAACAGTGCAGATACAAGATTAATGAACAACCATCCTGGTTTCATCCCAGTAAAAGCAGCCACAAAAAGAACATCATCATCTATTCACATGAGGTAATGCACAAGAAAACAGCCTTTCTTCATACTTCAGAGTGACTATAAATCAATATGTGGTTCGCCTGAAATGAACAAAGAAACATAAAAGCTCCACTGAAACCTCATCGGATAAGAAAGCTATTAATCAACCCAAAGGGAGTATTGTTTGATGTCGGAGGCACCGAGCTGCGTTACACGTGTCTTTCCAGCCTGAGTAAGCAGAGAAGCAACCATATGATGAGTCGAACAGCATTTAAGGTCACAATCTGTGCAGGGTCTGATGGGATAAAAACCTTCTACTAAACAACAGCAGGGGTGGTTTAAGAAGCATGACAAACAACAGGGGAGTGTCTGTGCTCCATAAGTGCCTGCTAGGAGCATCTCGATCAAGTATCGAGTCCTTTCTCTTACCTCTTTCTTTTTGCCTGAGTATTGATTTAATTACATTTTTCATTGCTTCTCCTCTGTTGCATTATTATTTGAGAGTTTAAGTACTACAAAGTTAATGAAGTTCAGACCTCTGCACTTCTTGTTACCGTTTTAGTTCACTCAACTTCCTGGTTAATTAAAGGTTAAAAAATGAAAAGAAAAGAAAAAGTATGCAAAAAAAAAAATGTGGCCACTTCACGATGATAAATATTAAGTAGATTTTTTTAAGAGAAAATACAACCTAAAAAAAGAATCGAATGATCAATGAGTTCAGTGAAATTCACAGATAGGTCACATTTGTGCAACAGTTTGTTCTTCACTTAACATATTTAAGAGATGTAATGAGATTTTAAATTAGGCTTGAACAACTGAAAGTATAATTGTTTTTGTTCAAATGGCTCCTTTAAAAGATGGTCTTAGTAAATTTGACAGTTTACAGGTCAAATCAGAATGGAAACAAACCCCATAATACAGTAAAACTACAAATCAGTTTGGTTCAACTTTTGGTTTCAATTACCACAGTAAGGATCAGATCATAAAAAAAGAGAAGGAAACTAGATGATTCAGCACATATGAGTGGGGAAAAGTTCCTATCAAAGGTCATCTTTAATATTTGTCATTATAAGCAGATACATATTCTTGTGGCGCAGAGAGCAAATTTGAGGAGAAAATCAGGCCTTGGTGTTTTAGTGAGTCATATCAGGTAGATGTGGTACTTCATAAAAGTGTTTGGCTCTGATTCATGCTGCAGGGAACAACAGGACAGAGTAAGACTCGACACGACCGCCTGGGCTGACAGGCCAAACAGTGTGTGAGTGTGTGTGCGTGTGTGCGTGTGTGCGTGTGTGTGTGTGTGTGTGTGTGTGTGTGTGTGTGTGTGTGTGTGTGCGTGCGTGCGTGCGTGCGTGCGTGTGGTGGTGGGGTCCTTGCTCTGTGTGACGTGGGTTTCACTTGAAAAGGCAGGATTCAGGACAGCTCACACCGGGACTGTAAGACCCACAAAAAGACACAAGATTGTGTATTGATCGTGCGCGGCTGCAGTACCATGTGACACGGCAGAGGCCATATTTCTGTGCGGAGGAACGGGACTGACAGGGAGGGAGATTGGAATATCACACTCTGGCTGTGTAATTAGCGCTCCAGCTTGCCTTCAAGCCCCCTAATGACACCTGCTCCAATCTACCGATGCAGCACGTCACAACAACACCAAAGCCCACAGGGGGAAGCTCAGCTTTCTTGGGACAACTGAGGTTGCTATGGAAACCCCTTTCTCCTCTCTCCTCTTTCATTGAGGCCTTCCAACGTCCTTCTGGGAGGAGTAAACTTTCCTCGTCAAATCGGACAGGATAATAAGACCTGAGATTGGTGGCTTTATGTGTGGCTCTGACAAACCGTATTGTTTGAAGTGACACGATGTCAGTTCCAGAAAACTGTGAATAAAAGCGTTAAGAAGGAAGAATAACACCCTGATTACGCAGACAAAACTTCTATATTTCCCATATTATGCTGTAGCTACTGTTCCACAGAAAAGCCTCCTTGATTCACTTTAAAAAGACAGTCATTATTCAGTATAAGTTAAAATGTGGCACTTTTTTTTGTTCCTCTGCACCACCAAAAACTCATCTCCATTAAGGCATTCACAACAAGAAAGCTGAAAAGAAAAATCACAGCTCCAGAGCCTTTGGCAGAGAATTTCTCTCTGGCCTGATTAAAATTGCAAAACAAAATTTCTGTATTTGCATGTATGGTAATCAGCCAATTAAAACTATCTGGAATGCAGATTCAGTGACCCGTAGATTTACGAGAAATATGGGTGGTTACCTCTGCGAAAGACTTGGTTTTTGTCTTGTTTCGTACGAGGAATAACCAGAACATCATATTACAGCTGAGCAGAGTCTGAGGAAATGATTCAGTGTTTGAGCAGCATTCCCAGTCGGGATCAGAGTTACCAGACGTGATGAAGGATGACAACATTTCTGCCTAGATTAAACTACACCACCTACAGACTCATTTCCCCATCAAAATATGCTCAGCTGACAACAGCCACGGCGTTATCCATTTGTCCCATTTGCGTTTGTGTGTTCTTGCACCTACATTTGTATTTAACAATTCCTGAATGCAGTATGGCCTTGACTTAAGAGGAATCAATATCTCAATACATCTATGCTTCGCCATCCTGCCCCACGGTGCCCTCTTAGCATGCCGCCACTCGATCAATAAGGCCACATCTGACACGTGACTCGGTAAGACTTCTTGAGGATGCTGTATCAGAGCATCCTGCATCAGCATGTTCAAACTATTCTCCATTTCACAATGCTGTGACTGAATAGGTTTAGTTTCATACCCAAGCCTATGCTTGTACTGCTTATATATTCTACAAACCCTAAAAGAAAATAGCAGACAAAACGGTATTGCTTTATAAGTGAAGGGTGAGTCATTCACTATAATTTATCAGTCTTAAAAATAGCCAGCCGCAGAATTGTGTGTCATTTATTACGGCTGCTACTGAACCAAATCACATCGTAAACTTGTTCAGGAGATGAGAAAATCTTTGTGCTTTGTGGATTTAATGTTCTACCGTCCGAACCGACTCTTCTAAAACCTCAAAAATCATTTTAAAGTAGTTCAAAATGGATGATGCTATTCTTTAAATTCTCAATGTCACAACTTTAAATTACTTCTAAGGCTAAGTGTAGAAGACAAAAAAAAAGTGTTATTGACTAAAGCTACAACCTTTGTCTCTGCTGCAGAGATCGACCAGACCATGAGGTCTGAAGGTGGAACTGCTGCGAGATGGTATATTGATGACACACAATCAGAGGTAAACAAACAACCTCTGCCTGGAAAAGTGCCGGGCAGACACAGAAAGGTGTCCGTCTGGCTGCTGGGCCGTGTGATGGTCACCTGGGACAGACAGTACTGCTGTCACTATAATGAAGTGAGAACTGGAGGAACCACACATGATTAATCTCCTGTGGCATAGATGCTGAAAATTAGTCAAGCAGGGCAAAAACATATTGAAATAGAATCAACCCTTTCCCCAAAATTTAGGGTTAAGATCCACATAATTACTTATATTTTTTTTTTCTTTTAACCAAAATTAAATAAAATTGTGCATGGTAATGTTTCACATTGGTAATTGGTCATTTGAAGTCTGTTTTCTGTGAATTGCATTTTAAGGCACAATGACTTTTGTCTTTCTTTTTTTTTTTCACCCTATTATCGAAACTAAATGATATCAAATAGCGGACTTCCCCCTTCATGCACCTAAACCTCTTCACACCACCTCAAAAGGATCCCAAGTCTGCCAATACCTACAAACTGCTGACTTTCAAAGACCTGAATATTTAAAACCGATTAACTCTCAGCCATTTCCATAACGCCTAATCACGATACCCGAGACAAACTGCGGACCACGAATAATTTATTGGCACACAGAGGAAGTGGCAAGCTGTCAAATGACACTAAATGTGTCTGTTTTTGTGATGTATAATTCAGACTTCTCTCAGCAGTCCGATTCTTCTATAATTAATGAGGCTCGTTATAGCTGTATTGACAAAGCAAAGACATGGAGTTCTGTATCGAATAAAGGGCACGAAGCAAAAGAGAATTAACGTCTGCAGCACAAACTGACAGCAAGTCTGTGATTGCTTAAACAGACAAAAATCAACCATCATAAATTCATGGCTTTAAATCAGTGCTGATTTCACATCTTGGTGCTGTACTTTGAAACGCATGACAACACGATCTGTCCTGCCTGATGCAATCCTTTACATTCTGCTGCTTGATGAAGAAACAGTGTAATACAGAAATCGACACGGTCTGTGACGCAATTGACCCACATTCAAATTTGAATGAAGCATCCCAAAGTCCACAGTGAGGCTGAGTTTAACAAAATATGATAATGTAGTTCAACACTGGACACAGACAAAAGGACAAAGTCATTGCACCTTTTACATAATCCTAAACTAACCCTTCTCCAACAAAGAAAATTAGATATTTCTTAATTCAAACAACACTGATTGTTTCCTTGCAAAGAAAGGACACAGACAAGGACACCTCACAATTTAATGTGTGAGGCATCACAGGCAACTTTCCTGACTTAAAGCTCCCCCGAGGAGACAATATCATATGGGGCAAAGCCAGAGCTGAGCTCCAGCAGGTGTACCGGAGGAAGACAGCAGGACTTCGATCTAACAGCCATGTTTTAGACTGAGCATGAAAGCAGCTGATGAGTCTACTTCCATTATTTGCTGCTGCATTCCGGTAACTGCAGTGCCTCTCCACGTTTCCTATTTTGTGTAATGGAGCTCCCTCTTGTGGTGTGAACGTGTGAGACCTGTGGAGGGGCTCAAGAAAGCTCAACAGCGCCCTCAGCTGTCCTGAAAAAGCACGATGATCAGGTATAAGGGTCGCATCACTCATCCAAAAATAGCGCCTTAACATCATGTATGAAGAGTGATTTGCTTTGTAGTGTAAACACCACAATATTCTCTATCTAGACCTTTTGTGAGAAGCAGCACTGAAGCGAGGGATGCACTCATGCTGAGGATGAGTCACTTGCTTCCAGTCAGCCACACTGTTTGCTGTGTGAGTAATCTGGCTGTTCTGATGGAGCGCTGAGTCGGCATTCGCACACAGCCAGGGAACAAGTTTGGCCTGCTGGGGTTCACACTCTCAGTGATGTGTGTGGAGGAATTTCACCGTGTTTTCAGTCTGGGCACAGTAGCAGTCATGTAGTGTTTGTGTGCTAATGTTGTTACAAACAGATTTCATATTAACCCGCTGCCATAAACACCTTGTACTTGTAAACCTTAAAAAGTGAAATATGATATGGACTAAATTATCTGAAAACTAAAAGTACTATTGACCGGCACTGAAAAAGTAACTTAACCACATCTGACAATTAAGCTCAAAAGTTTTTCCCCAAAAAACAAATAATTGGCTGGATGACTTTGAGTTTGTGGGCGTGTGTGCGTCAGAGTCTTACCCTGGTCTATGTTGTGCTGTGGTAGCTGGCTCATCTGACTGTGGACCACACCTGCGTAATTCCGGAGAAAAGCCTCTTCACTTGGTGTAAGCTGAAA
The DNA here is from genome assembly GCF_022577435.1 of Embiotoca jacksoni. Taxonomy (NCBI): domain Eukaryota; kingdom Metazoa; phylum Chordata; class Actinopteri; family Embiotocidae; genus Embiotoca; species Embiotoca jacksoni. The sequence goes on from NW_027185447.1 coordinate 8,682,371, forward strand.
AGCAGGAAACAAAGTGACTTTCAAAATTAAGAAACCAAAATACAAACGAAACAAAAGATTGATCTTGAAGACAACGTCAAGCATGCTTTCATCAGTCTGATTAGTGAATTAAAAACCAAAATAATTCACCCCGAGTTTTAACAATAATTTATAGAACTAGTTATTGTGTTTTAGTACAACTCTCTTTCTTTTAAAATATCTCGGGGCACAAGAACATTTGTCAGTTCTGCCCATTTAGAAAGTTAAGTTCTTGAGAGGTCAATTTCAGTCACTGAAAGGAGAGTATCATCTGATTTTATCTCTTGGGAACAAACCAAACATAATAATTATTAGGTCATCAGCTGATTTTACCTTCAACCTATACAGATAATTACGACTGGCTTATTCCACCAGCAATACTTGATACTGATGACTGCTTTTAGCCTCGAAAAGGAAATGTACTTTTCCTTCTGGTTCTGGTAGCACCTATGATAACCACTTCGACAACGTACTGATGTTTTCTGGTGTTGATGGCCACGTTGGCAACATGTATTAGGGGCATGTTTTAGGTGATTAGGACATGTCTTTTCTGATTAAACAAACAAGCACTGTGGACAAATGTCATATGTGCAGATTTGTCCAAATCTGTAAAATATGAACGCCCAAATTTAAAAGGTCCCATGACAGTAGCTTGTGTTAATCACGCAACTTACATTTGATCCCATTTTCTTTAGCATGAGCAGGACCCGCACTTTCTGTTGGATGTACATGTCTTCAGGAGACTTCCCCGGGGCCTCCTCGCGGTTCATCCCCCCTGCTCCTGTGGCTCTGGACACACAAACACATCGGATTTACACAAGCCCTGCGAAAAATCACAGCTACACAAACACAGAGTATTACTGCAGGTTAAAAATATGTATACACCGGGTTGTTATGACCGCACAATCTGACTGGCGCTAAGCGGATGGATTGACACTCTATTAGTAAATGTGGGGTGAACACTCGCTCATGCAGGGTGTAAAAGGGATCATAGTTTCAACTAGTTTCTTCAGCCTTTGCATTATACAGTATATCTACAGCACTGAACTAAAATTTTGTAAAGGATAGAATTCAGACATAAGTCTGCCCTAATAGTTAATAATAACAACATAAAACACACACATACATACATATATATATACATACATACATATATATATATATATATATATATATATATATATATATATATACACAGTGAAGGAAATCATTATTTGATCCTTTGCCGATTTTGTAAGTTTGCCCACTGACAAAGAAATGAATGGTCTATAATTGTAATGGTAGGTTTATTTTAACAGTGAGAGACAAAATATAAAAAAAAAAAAAAAATTAAAATCCAGAAAATCACATCATATAAAAGTTATAAATTGATTTGCATTTGATTGTGTGAAATAAATATTTGATCCCCTACCAGCCAGCAAGAATTCTGGCTCCCACAGACCGGTTAGATTAGTCCTCTCGCTTTAAGAAAGTACTCCGACTCTCAACTCATTACCTGTATAAAAGACACCAGTCCACAGAATCAATCAATCAGATTCCAATCTCTCCACCACGGAGACCAAAGAGCTGTCTAAGGACGCCAGGGACAAGATTGTAGACCTGCACAAGGCTGGAATGGGCTACAGGACCATCGGCAAGCAGCTCGGTGAAGGGAAACAACTATTGGTGCGATTATTTGGAAATGGAAGAAACACAAAATGACCATCGATCGCCATCGGTCTGGGGCTCCACGCAAGATCTCGCCTCGTGGCGTATCGATGATTATGAGAAAGGTGAGGGATCAGCCCAGAACGACACGGGAGGAACTTGTTAATGATCTCAAGACAGGTGGGACCACAGTCACCAAGAAAACCATTGGTAACACACTACGCCGTAATGGATTAAAATCCTGCAGCGCCCGCAAGGTCGCCCTGCTCAAGAAGCCACATGTACAGGCCCGTCTGAAGTGTGCCAACGAACACCTGAATGATTCAGTGAATATATATATGTATATATATATATATACACACACACACACATATATATATATACACACACACACTCCCTCTGGATGTCTGGGCTCCTCAGCCTTCCCCAATTCAGGAGACTTGTCTCAGTGCAGTCACAGTGAGGTTTGCTACTTCACAGCATCATTAATACTGTATGGCAGTTTTCACACAGATCTCACCCCTGCCTGCTTCCATCTCTTATTCTCCATCTAACTAATGACCTATTTTCAATGTCAGTCTGCAGAGATGCAAAATACAGGCAAAGAGGGAGAAAAAGGGGGAGGGACATGAAGGCGATAAAAGGAGCTGCTAAAGCTAATGCGGTTGACAGAAAAGGGATGGGTTCCACTGTGATAGCACACACAAATCAAGGTCGACTGTTGTCACATTAGATCTCTTTTACGATGCACCAACAAGACAAGGCGCACACAGCTGGATATTCAGCCTAAATTTGCTAATTGAAAAAGCTAAGCATCCAGAACAAATAATTCATAGAAAAGAGCAAAAGAAATCTTTTAAAGGGATAAATCTGGTTAGAGAAAAATAAGATTTAACGGAAACAAAATCAGTATGCAAGTCGGGGTTTGTTCTCCCCTAAGAATATTTCATAAAAAGCCTGCGGGAGCCACAGTGACTATGATAGTTCTGGCAATTTATTTTGGCCTCTTATCTATACAAAGGACCACTAATGCATGTTGACAGGCCGTTTGATGTAGGGTTATATTTAATTGAGGAGCTGGCTCGCCATCCCCCCTCTCCTGAGCCCAAGGGGGAAAGGATGAATGGGGTACCGTTGGCCATTGGCTGCCGTTTGGTTGCCACACCACGCATGTGGATTCATCCAGATCAGAGCCACTGGAGACCACGCTTCTGGCTATAGTCTTTTTAATTATAGCAACCTTTGGTGGCTGTTTACCTCAAGCAGACACCATTTGACTTTGTCTTCTTTTCAGCCACAGAAAGTGGTAGCAGGACACAGAACGAGGAGCAGATGAATACTTTAGTTATTCACTTCAACCTGAGCGTCAGGAATAGTTTAATTGGAGAGCTGCTGAAAGACTCAAAGCAAGAGAGACATGAAAAGATTGAGAGCTTGCTGGTGTCAGTTCAGTTGCTTAGTAAACCTCCAGGGGATTGGTGGTGGTGTGTGAATGCATCTGGGTGGGGGTAATGATAAGGAGAGGATGTTGGTGGAGGGTGGAGGAGTGGGGCAGGAGGAGGGGGAAGGGGGGGGGGGGTCGGGGGGTGGCAGTGTCTTTAGATCAGCAGCAGTGACACGTTTGATCATCACGTCTCCGAGCGCCTCACTTCAGACAAATGGGAGAGCTAAGACTCCAGGAAGAAAGACCTACCGGCGAGGCGACATGCAGCATGAAGAATGATTCCTTCTCAGAAGCATCAATCTGCCTGCCTCTGAAGCACACTGGGAATGAAACGGTCACAGTGTACGACTGGATAAAGAGCAGAGGACGAGGCAAATGACTGAAGAGCATGATTGCTCTAATTGTCCAGAGGTGCTGTCATGTCTTGAGATATTTGAAGACTGAACACACAACACAACAAAGATCCATATTCCGGCATATTTTGAGACTTGACAAATGTATTCATATTCACGTCTGCTGCTGGACATAAAGACGCTATATTCCACATTCATCATCTGTATAAATAGGCCCTACTGCTTTCATGACTGAGGCATTTCAGATCCTCTGATGTTTGCTTTTGAAGTTTGAAAACTGTCCATATTTAGAACCCTGTCTGTTCAGGCTCCTGACTGTTTCGAGGGCTGCAATTTTTACCAGCCTGAAAATTTTTTATTTTACTTTATCCTACTTTCACAGCAATATCCGCTGTAAGAAGAACAAACATTGTGCTAAAAAAAAAATTAAAAAAAAAAATCCCATAGGAAGAATCTCTGCAGAAAGTAGTAACAATGTGGAATTGTAAATGAGGATAATCAGATATGCTCTTCTATTGTCGTGTTATGTTTGTAAAGAAAGAAAAAGGAGACAGATGTCATCCTTTTATGGATTTCACCTATTTTTCTTCAGGCTCCAAGGGGCCAGAAAGACTAATTTGTAGATGACTATTTTGGGCAGCAGAGCAGCTACACAAGTAGAATAATTACAGTTCTGGTAGTCAGTGAACTGGATCGCAACATGTAGACAACAGTGATTAACATTGTGCATATGATTATGTAATGAGTAGTTTCATGTATGCAATCTTGCTGAACAAACTAGCTTTTCAGCCGGGGTTTATAATGCCAACAATCAACCAGATGGTGCTCGGGTACCTGGCATACAATGCCTCACTACCAGAAACTTAACCTCCACATAATGTCTTCCAGGGTCTAAATGCTGGTTTACAAAGTGAAACACACTGGGTGAAGGTTCAGTCCAGTTGGAGATGAAATCCTCATATTTGAGAAGCTGAAACCAGCAAATGTTAAGGGATTTAGACTTAATGAAATGACTGACTATTAATCCATCAGAATTCTAGCTTCATTTTCCTCATAATCAAATAATTATTGGTTTCAAGACAAAAAAAAAATTACTAGTAACTCAGTAAAAGCACTGTTTTAAACATCCTACTTTCTATCATACAAAATGAAAACTGATTAACAAAGATACTGACATGATTTTTCTGCTAAATGTTTTAGGCAGTTGTAAAAAACAACAACAACAACAACTGTAAAGTGAGGGTGATTTCAAAAATATTTCCACGAACAGTTATTTTCAATTAACTTTATACAAAGTTTAAGAAACAGAAAAAAATTAAATGAGTTGTGATAACCTTTTCCCTGTTTAACCAGTTTTGGCACACTGTTTTTAACGGTCCTTGGCAGGCGACTTGTTCTAAGTGTCTTGGAGAAGTTGCTAAAGATCGTTTATGGATTCAGACGGTTTCACTGTCATCTGGCTCTTCAAGCAATTGCTAACCGGCTCCATAATATTGAGATCGGAGCTCCGTGGGGGCCGCACCATCTGTTGTAGACCAACTGAATCTTCAGGAATCTGGCTGTACTTTCGGAGCACGCGGCAAGCGACAGCGAAGTCACCCATTAGTTTGTTCTGAGAAGAGAAAAAGACGAATCCCCCAAAATGTTGCTTTTTGCAGCCTATAATATCTAATTGATGATGGTAATATTTTCAGAAGGACCACCAGTAAACTAATAAAAAAGGAGGGACTTTTGCAGGAGAATTAGTCTAAGATCAATCAGTCAGACACCTCCATGATGATACTATGTGATAAATACAAAACTACATGGGCATGCTTAAAAAACAACAACAATAGATGACGTCCAGGAGGCATCCTGATCAGAAGCCTGAACCACCTCAATTCAGTTTGTTAATAAGGCGGCGCAGCGGCTCTGCTCTGAGCTCCTCCTGGATGTTTAAGCTCCTTACTCTCCGTTAGAGTGAAGCCAGACACCCTACAGAGGAAAATCAACCCCTTCTATTGGCAATCTCATTATTTCAGTCAAAACCTAAAGATCATGATCACAGGTGAGGGCTGGATAGTAAAATCAACTGATAAATGTAAAGCTTTGGCTTCTGGTCCGGCTCAACGTCTGCTTTCGCCACTAATTCTGATCAACTCTATCGATCCTGCAAAGACCTCCACTACGCTTCAGTGTCACCTGCAGACCTTCGTTGTTGAAGTAGTCACCAGCTCTTCAGTGAACCAACCGCCTTATGTCAGAGCCAAATTTAGGTCTTTAGTCCAGTACATCTGCTGCCATTTCTCGACACTTTAGTGGACATGTATTCGTGAGTGTCTTGGTTTTGTTTGTACATCAGAGGGCCGCCTTTTTAAAAGTCTTCTATACTGTAGAGACTACCTCGAATCAAACTTCTCCAGACTGTAGATCAACTACTTTCTGCAACTTTATGATTTGATGGCACTGCTGAACATCATTGATCTGAAATCAGCTGAGGTGGTGCATTGAGCTTTCTTGCCGACCGCGGCATCTTCCAACGTCGAAAAGACATCAGCTTGAAGTGTCTTTTCACCAATGCAATTTCAGACACTCACCCTGATGTATTCCCCGCTGCACAGCTGTTTCAGTTAATGACTGTACATCAACCTACAAAATAATTAGTTGTATATTAGAACAATTTGATTTAATCGTGTGCTGGCAACATCCCAAGAAATTTAAGGCCAATTTTGAAAAATGTGATATTTTCTATTGCCACACTAACAGAGGGGATATAAAATATGTTATGTCAATATATGTTATCAAATGATTGTAGACATTATGTATATTTGTCAAGCTGTAGTGACAAAGAAGGATATTACAAGCGGCACTATCCAGCTTTGCTAAAAAGCTATAAACAGTGTTTTTAAAAGTTTAAAAAATGTGTAGCCTACAAGGGTCATTCCACCAATGTTGTGATATACAGTAAGTGCTTTTCCATGTAACGTGTCTTAAATCCATCGAAGGACCACAATAAGGTTTTTTTTTAAATTTGATTGTACTCTATTAATCCCCAAGGGGAAATTATTTTGCTACAGCGGCATCCCGAGGGGGAGCTGCTGCAACGACTGCGGCGCCAACCAACCAACCTGAGGTGCATGTTTTTGGGTGATGGGAGGAAGCCGGAGAACCCGGAGAGAACCCACGCAAGCACAGGGAGAACATGCAAACTCTGCACAGAAAGGCCCAGGACCGGATTCGAACCCGGAACCTTTTTGCTGTGAGGCGACAATGCTAACCACTGCACCACCGTGGCGCCCCTGTCAAGACGCCTTCGTGTGTGCCCGATGTTCGATTCTAGCGGTGGGCTGGCTCAACACTAATCCCTCGAGGGATATTCAGCCAGTCTCAGACACATACTGCTAATATTCCACATGTAATCAAAGGCTTTTCTTTAATGCTGATCTAGTCCTAATCCCCCCTCTCCGCCCATGTTGGCCTCTCGTCAGTGTTGTGATGTTGGGCCGAGCTGAGGCATCAAGCTCTTTGAGCCCCTCTAGGCAGCAGAGCTGAACCCCATCATCACTGATACTGAACTGAGGAAACTAAAGTAAATGAAAAACAAACAAGGGTCAGCTTCCAATTTCCAATCTGTACAAAGTGTTTGTACACATAACTGATTTGGGATTATATTGTTTAACACATCATGGCAATTTTCATAATCATTCATGTTTCCATTACACTTCCAGTTAGTTATCAATCTATAAAATGTCAAAAGTAATCAATAAGTGCCCGCTGCAACTGCACAGAGCCCAAGATGGCGTCTTAAAAAATCTAGTTAGACCAACAAGCTAAAACCCCAAAAATACCCAGTTTACAAAGATCTATGACAAGGAAAAGCAGCAAATCTTCTTACCTCAGAGGCTGAAAACAAATTCCTGCCACCTTTTTACACCTTCTGTTTGCTTTATAAAATAGTTTCCAGTCATTTTTCTGTCAATTGACAAATCTATTAAAAGATTATTTGTTCAAGCTCTATAGTGCATTATTGTCTATTGCAATACTGAGGTTAAGGTGTATATTTACAGTGCTCTTTTTAACAGGCAATTCAGCTTTATGATACTTCTTCACACTGATGGTACACTATAAACAAAATTCCACTGTACAAGTGTTCTCGGATGTCTATAAATATTACTTTCATTATTAAAATGCATATAATGGATCCCTTAGTATTTAAAAAAAAAAAAATCTAATGGGCATTATTTTTCATCCTCATTTACAGTTATCTTGATGTATCACAGATGGCTGTACAACAAATAGTTGTAAAATGGAGACTGGCCTATATTTCAATACTACTGTCAATATGACCAAATGTATGGAGATAGTTTGGCATCGCGAGTCACCATCTGATTCCCTGCCCTCGTAGCACATGGCAGGACGCTAAATATCTGCCGTGCAGTTAGAATTTGTATAATATCTTAAAATGAAGATATTTTTAGATACGAGTTGGTATCATGTTAAAATAAATGTGTGAAAAAAACTGATGTTTAATGCGCTGAACTGTGTTCCACTGTTTCTATTACTTCATCTCAAGTTGACCAAGAATTGTCCTAACAGGTTTTAAACTAACTTAAAGAGAAAGCTTTCTATTTGACAACTTCTGGGTTACTGAGGGATGATATGTTACCATCAAAATGTGCTCGGTCATGGTCTACATAATAAGCCAAGGGCTGAAATCCTATTATGATTTAAAATAACTGTTATTGTGACCTCAGTGTTTACTAAAAGTAGTTCAACATTTCACACTGCTCCAGCAAATGCGATTAGGCTATAGGCTTGATTCAAATGTTCACATCTGCAGCATGACAGAGAGACTGTCACAGCAGTGCTACACTTCTTAAGGACTTACACATCCAGCAATGCAACTTTAAAAATAGAAACAAGCCTGTTTCTCGCTTGGCCTCTGCATTCTAGATTTCCTGTGTACAACAGTGTCCAATGGTGTCTCTGAGAAACAAAAACACAAAGAACACTTCTCAAGACCCTTTCAGGGCTCTGGCAGGGCCACACAGTGCAATCAGGGGCTGCTGCCAGGAATTAACAGTATGCAATGTGATAGGCCCTCACATTTGCTGTACAGGGTGAAGAAGGGCAGGGGCTGCCACAGTGCACTGGACCAGTTCCCCTATTGGCTTGACAGCGGATCAAATGATGCACAACAACTAATTTACAAATCAAATTCCTCCGGCAGGCAGAACTGAAGTACACAGGACTCTGAGGGGTCATCAGCGTCAGCAGAAAGCAGAAACTGAGAAGGAAAAATGATTTGAATTCAGTCATGAGCTGCTCCCACATCCAAAGCAAATGTGTGAGAAACTTAAGTAGGCTACAAGCCTGGTGTGGCTGCCAGCTGAGCTGCCAACAACCTGGCCTGGTTCTGTAGAGCAGCTGTGTCACTGCAGGTACACACTCACCAACACACACTCTACTGATGGCTAACCATGTCATGAAGCCTATTAAAACTACTAGCTTGCAGAAATTAAGACAGAACAATGTTCTCATTCAATTATTTCCATCATCTATTAATCTGTTGCTTATTTCCTTTATTAATCTATGAATTATTTTTGGTTTTTGAATGACAGAAAATGGTGGAAAATCTCGACCAGTGTTTCCCAAAGCCCAAGATGAAGCCTAAAATATCTCATTTTATCCCGACCAACAGTCAACAATTATACGGTATTCAGTTTATTATTATGGAGCACTGACTGAACTGAAAATATTGACGTTTAAGAAGCTGGAATCAGCTATTTTTGCAGCTCTATTCAACACTGCAGTTCAGCAAAATAAACAACTTGTCTTGTTACTTTTTAAAAATTAGAGTTGAAACAATCAGTTAATTAATCAACAAGCTGATGGACAGAAAATTAATTGACAATTATTTCTACTATCGATTAAATCACTTTGAAAATGTTTTTTTTTCTTCTATTATTCCAGCATCTTAAATGGGAATATTTTCTGGTTCTTTTAGTCCTTCATAAAATATGAACAATTTCTTGTGATTTGGGGCTGTTGGTGGGGAAAAAAAACTAGACATTTTAGGCTGCACCTTGGGCTCTGGGAAAAACTACTTTTACAATTTTCTGACAACTTAAAGACCAAACAACTCGTTAATTACGAGTCCTATTGCTCTATCGCCCAACATAAGAAAGCCTCTACTTATCCAAACATGCAGGAAACGTAATGACAACTACTTGACACCCAGCAGACTGACTCCCTTTCGGTCGGGGCAACTTGGGCTCCTGAAACAGCGTGTGCGCGACGAGCAGACACGGCTGCCCAGAAAGGCTCTGACTTGGACTAACTGGCTGTCTGCATGCTGCCATCTCCTCACATATACAGTGTTCACAACAATGGCTACAGTATTTGGGGACAATGGTGATGAACTAGATTGTGAAAACATGATTGATAAGTAGGTCATGTGTTGTTGTCACCATGTGAGGCATGAACTCAAACAATCCTGCTGAAGTGTAGAAGCTTAGTTCATAGTCGGTTTTCTGGGTGTACTTAACTGTCCTTTGACCATTTCTGTGCCACCTCAACTTGATACTGGGACCTACAGTGGGCTGGAAATTACATGTCACAAATGTATACCTAATGCCACTGCAGCTTTAGCTTTCCCAAGAGAGTTGAAAAAGCTTTTTTTTTTGTGCAATTATTTAAACTTCTACTTTCAAACATATAATAAAAACATTTTAGAATTAAGTTCACACTACCAGATTTTGCAAATGCTTCTACGTCTAATTTGACAAAACTGAGTTTTTCACAGGCTGTGCTACATAAAATAATTAAATCTCATCTGGTCTATGATCACAGAACATCTACGCTCACTCCTCTGGGTCCCTCAAAGGAATTGAAACAGAAGCTGCTGCCTTAAGCTGGTCCCTCGGGGGGGCGCGGCTGCAAGATTTTCAAAAGAGCCAACGTCAAGGCAGGGCATACAATTCTGATTTGCCAACAGTTCTGATCTCTGTGCAGGATACCACGCATAACAAAGAAATGTGAGCAAGCGATTATGAGATGACCCAGCCTTCCCGACTAAACTCTGCTCGCGAGCAGCTGATGACGTCCCCGCAGGGCTCGAGGAGGTTGAAGAACACCTGCCCCGAGTCTGAGGAGATGAGCATGGGGACGGAGGCCGGGAGTCCGAATGTCTCATAAAACCCCGGACAGCTTGAGGGAATGTGCAAACTGAGGCAGGCTTGAGATACTGCGGTCCATGACCAAAGTCTGCTGGTTGCCAGGAGGACTCGGTACGCTTGCCCATGGCCAATCCCTGACACACACGCTCTCATCAATGCCCCGGTGCCAGCGTCGCCACTTAAAGGGGTTGACAGTTATCCGACGTGTGTGTGGAGAAAGGGGGGGGGGGGGGGCAATGCAACCATGGGTGGCACGATCCAAAAATAGAAAACCAGTCAAGAGAGTTATGTGAAAATCCCATTTGAAGGATATAGTGCCTACACGTACAGTAGCTTTTTGCGGTAGAAGCAGCATGTTTCATGAACTCCCAGCCTGATCGGTGAGTGGGACAGATGAGACAGATGGGACAGATGGGACAGATGAGACACATGAGCCCCCCCCCCCCCCCCTCAGTATTTACGTGCAGGCTTGCATCACGTATGCGTAGTGGGCTTCATTTGTCAGCAGGAAGCAGAAAACTCGAGAATACAAGTCCATCAAACTATAACACTACGACTACCGTCAGATTGTTTTCAACTACAGACAAGACACAGATACTTTATTAATCCCTCAGAGGGACATTTTTGTTTTTTCTTTAGGTGACTTGCCCATTTTTTTTTATAAGGTTTTCCTTAAAGTCCAACACTGAATGAAATATAAGTGAAATGCCCGAGGTCCAAACACGGCCAACAAAATCAGAAAGCAGTAGTTTTTTTGTTCTCCCTCAGAGACGGACACACATGACTGTCCATGTTTTTTTGTTGTTGTCATGTTGCGGGACTGTTCAAACTAGCAGACGCTCCTCCCGCTAGCAAGCGAGCAGCGAGCCTTCAGCGCATTTTCGATACGGATATAAAGCTTCTCCCCGTCGTGAAATAAAACCGTACGGACCGTGCTCTTGATGACTCACGAGCCGCCTTCGTTTTTTTTTTTTGTTTTTTTTTAATCAGAACAAACATTTTCTTTCGTCCCGACCAAAAACAACAACAAAAAAAAACCCCGCGCTGCCTTTAGCGAAGCGATCACTGCTAACAACCCGAGCTAGCTCGCTTTAGCATGCCCCAGACAAAAGCCTGAATGAAGTTCCTATGGGTGCAAACACCATCCAGGTACAGCTGCTTGCTGCCACGAGTGTAAACGCTGGGATTCAAACACAACGCATCGTTTCTACCAAAAAAAAAAAAAAAAAAAATACACCCCTGACAATGTGGCCCCCTCTCGTCAAGAAAATGTGAGATGTGTTCTTACCCCTCCTGGTCCAGCTTTACTTTTCTTCTGTGCTCTGTTTGAATGGGGTGTTGTTGTAGGAGGGCGTCCTGTTCCGGGGTCACATCCCTCCAGTCGGCAGAGCTCCGGCGGACTGACTCAACGCAGCGAGTCCTCCTTGCTGCTTCGGCAGTACCGCTGCCGGCCGCTGGGGGCGCCACCGGCTCGGCCAGCCGCTCCACATGCTGCCCCTCTCCCCCTCCTCCCCTCTGGGATCTGTCATCTAACACATATCTAGGAAGATCCAAGAAATGTAATCTATAGGAAGGTAGGTAGGTATTTACTTTATTAATCCCCGAGGGGAAATTTTTTCGCTACAGCAGCATACATACAGAAGCAATAAGGCAATAATAGAAACAATAGAATAAAATAATAGAATAGAATAATATAATATAATAATAGAAAAGCAATAAAATAAAATAGCAGTAAATAGCAGTAAAAAATATAAATATAAAATCCACAGTATATACAGTACATTATATATCTATATATATTATATACAACAAACCAAGAAACACAGTCAACATATATATATATATGTATATATATATACACAGTACAGTATATATCTATATATATAATATAATATAATATAATATACAAACAAACCACCTGGTCACGTTGATATATCCGGTTAGAATTACGATTGTTTTTTTGGTTTAATAAATACAAATTTGATCTTTGATTGTTAAACATTTAACCGGTCTCACATAAAGCGGAGTTTAGCCGGGTTTACATGTCAGATGTCTATGAGTTGTGAACAGCTTTGCCAATTGAGATGTTTCCCTCTGACCTTCTTACATGGTTCATTTAAATGAGTCTTCAAATGAGCCTTCAAATCAGAAGTCAAAGATTAGAGAATAAGTCAAAGACGAAAAAACTGATTTGTGGATACATTTTTTTCTTTTTTCTCGCACTAATCAGCAAAGGAGCCTTCAAATTCATGTAGCGTCCCTGTAGTGGAGACACCAGGCGATAGCTTGGAGTTATTATAGCAACACCAAGACACCAGCAACTCCTAAGCAACTCCAAGGCTTTTTTTTGTTAAAAAAAAATTAAAATAGAAATAAAATAAATGAATAATTATATATGTATATAAGCTACAAGTAAAAACAAACACACATATAAACATGTATTTAAATCGTAGTTTTGGAAAATATTTTTCTTTAACTTTTACAAAGTACAGTATGAACATCCGTGGTAAGTCTTGAGAGCTTCTCGGGGTCAGAGGTCACGGTAAGGCGGTGAGTTTGACAGGTGTAGATAACGAGGAACAGGTGCACAGCCAAGTGACCTGCAGCAAGAGGACCAGCTAGCCTGCCATATACTGTATCTGGCATCAGCTGGTGACGGACAAAGTGGCTCTGCATACTTCCTTGTTTTGCAGGCGGACTTTTTGCTCTTGTGTGCTGCCGGTTCAATAAAGAAAACACTTTACCCGTGATGGGATAACAGCTGCTGCTGGGTTAAAGCCACGCAGTCATCCCGTCCACAAAACGTGAGTGTTGGAAAGGATTTCATGGATGTCCGGCCTGACATTGACATCCATCGGTGAGTAAATAACTGTTTTCTTCCCTTTAGTGCATGTGTGTTTGCGGTGGGGAGTTTAAATGCCACAGCATACCCTGTTGACTTAGTCAACAATCGTCTCTGTGCACCTCTAGGTTTTGGCTATAATAACACTATAACTACTGTGTTGACAATGACAACGTCAACGGGCTACTGTTGTTTGGCCCGGCATTGTAGTTGACAGTGACTTGCAACTCTGTGCTGTGACGGACAAAGTGGCTCTTGCATACTTCCTTGTTTTGCATACTTCCTTGTGTGCTGCCGGTTCAATAAAGAAAACACTTTACCCGTGATGGGATAACAGCTGCTGCTGGGTTAAAGCCACGCAGTCATCCCGTCCACAAAACGTGAGTGTTGGAAAGGATTTCATGGATGTCCGGCCTGACATTGACATCCATCGGTGAGTAAATAACTGTTTTCTTCCCTTTAGTGCATGTGTGTTTGCGGTGGGGAGTTTAAATGCCACAGCATGCCCTGTTGACTTAGTCAACAATCGTCTCTGTGCACCTCTAGGTTTTGGCTGTGTGTATAACACTATAACTACTGTGTTGACAATGACAACGTCAACGGGCTACTGTTGTTTGGCCCGGCATTGTAGTTGACAGTGACTTGCAACTCTGTGCTGTCAATTAGCAGCTACTGAGCTTCGGCAGTGAAAACATCCTTGTGCCATATAAGTCTGTATTTACAGTAGCTCCACCTCCAGTTGCTACAACAGTGACATGCTGCTCAAATACTGATGCTTCAGAATTGATAATCAAATGTATTATAATAATACATCAGTCAGAGGAAGAAAATCATTACTGTTACTCAAACACTTTAAGTATGTTTGCTGATAATACTGATGTACTTAAGTCAGATTTTTCATGAAGACTTTTACTTATTATATCGTACTTTTACTTACGGTACAGGACCTGAATAGTTCTTCCACCACTGTTTTTTTACACAATGTGACGAGGAAAGTGTTTACCGTAAAAATATAATTTTCTGTTGGACATTATATAAAAGTACGACCGTTACATTTTGGAAGTAATTATCTCGACTCTCAATATCGATCGTAAATCTGTTTGTTAGGAAAAAAGGAATAAAACGTGCCCCTACTCAAGACAGACATTTCCACTGCAATATCTGTGACCATTGCCAAAACAATAAACAGCTGTGGACCCACTGGATGGACATTTGCCAAAACTACTCTGCATAATCAGAAAACAGTTTAACTGCTGCAGTCTCAAATATTTAAGCTACATTGAGCGTTTTTTTTTTGTTTTTTAAAAAAAATAAGTGGGCCCCAGATATGACTATTGTGTGATGATAGATACATTAAATTTAGCATTTATTTATGTATAGACCAGACTGTGTGAACTCCGACAGACCTGCACAGGAGGTTAATGCTCTGAAATAGTGGGCGATATGGAAAATTGGAAAATAGGGGTGTATAGTAGTTCTGGCCTTCATGCAATTAGTCAGCCTATTTTAAGCTGCATTAAAAAAAAAAAAGAGGCAAGAGCATTAAGCTAACAAATGGCATGCATCCTGGAAAGCCTCGGTGAGCTCTTCTGTAGTGTGTGTTTCCCTCCTAACAGCAAGTGAAGCAAATGTAAAAACAGGATGCAGATAAAGGACACGTCTACACCAGACACACTGTATATTGACAGGACATTTTATCGGTTTTAGCTGCACACATGTATGTCTGTCTGAGCCTCCAAGGATTTGTACCACTTGATAGAATTCAGGAGTTACAATCAGTTCAAAAGGCAACAGCTGTATATTTTACACTTTGCAAAAGGAGCCCATAAACTCAGTTCCCCTGGTTTAAAGCAGCAGTGTTTAGTGGTGCCCACATTAAGGGAAATTGATGACCTAAAGTTAAAGTCAAATCCACAGTGAATATTTCAGTAACTTAAGGTATTTAAATCTTCGTGGTGTGTTTTGCAGCTACACCTGCTCTTCTGTATGTCATCATTGTACAGAGAGACTCGCACAAAGAATAGAGACCAATTCAACTGTTCTACAAAATAAAAGGGGTTATGAAAAGCGCATCATCTTTTTCATTGAAGTGGTCCTTGCAGGACTGACAGCAGGAAATAGAGCACGTAAAGTAATCCGAATGCACCATAAAATGAAATATTCCAGCATACGGGCTCACTTAAACAGACAACACCATTTTGTATAGCATTACATATGTCACAATATAGAGGTGTTTTAACACCACACACGTGAAATCTCTTTCATGGTACCTGGCACATCCGTTAAAAAAATTTAATCAGTGCATAATTTAAATATCAGGGAGCAACACAAGTACGCACACACAGACACACATCTGTTCTTTTGAGATAGTAGTCCAGACTCAGACTTTGAAAGGAGGCATGTTAACCTGAACACATTTTCAAAAACACAACCACAAGTCTATGGCTTATACAGTAGGAGTCCACAGATTGTCTTATACTGAAGCATGTAATCAACATTTTGTCTTTTCCTTTGACCAAAAATGTATAACATCTTTGCCCAGCGCATGAGCTCTTTACTTTTCCCAGGTGACAATGGCATCTTCGTCAATAAAGGAATAGTTAGACATTTTTTTAAATCAATACTACTCTCAAATTTGTCTGTTAAATATGAAGTTGGAGCCAGGAGACAATTTTCATAGCGCGGCGCAAATAAAGAAAATGTAGAAAATAGCTAGCCTGGCTCTGTCCTAAATTAAAAACAATCTGTCTACTAGTGCCTCTAAAGCTATATAATTTAATATCTTGTCATATTTAGGGGGTCTGGTAGGCAGATTGCTTTTACACCCGTGTCCAATCTTTGTGCTAAGCTAGGTTGAACGTTACTGGCTTCAGAATGACACTTAAAAGATAGACAAGAAACTGGTATTAAACTTGTCTCTAACAATCAAGTGTATTCCCTAACATGGCAGACCTATAATGCGTAGTATCTGTTTAGTAAGCGTCTGCTGGGCAACAAAGCCTGGTACACAGGTGTGTTGTCAAAATAAGAGTCTAATATTTTTTTCATCTTACAATAAACTGTAAATGTTACAATGCTTCATCTGTGTTGGCACTCCAAAGGCAACATATTGTACTTCAAGGCAATATTACAATGTTACAGCAGTAAAACACAATACATCTTTTTAAAATATCCTCCAAATTAAATACAATAAAATAATACAATAAAAATTAAAAAACAAGACACAGATGCAAATACGCAGTTGAAATGAGAGGAAATGTCACAGCCATCGAGGTTTGCAAACCGTACCAAAGTCTCGAGGTGAAGCTGCCACGCTGTAATTGGACTCCGTGATCGGTGTTATGTACGTCGTCATAAAGTTTGTTTGCAGCCTGCTGAGTAATGCAGTCGGTGACATAAGCTTTCTGTTTCAGTGATTCATGGTAATAGTTTCCTTGAGCAGGGGGTTTTCAAGTAGCAATTTCAACAAATTAAAACCATGTTTATTATCTCAGCTGATAAGTCTCCAAGGCAAAGACATTCCATTAATAGATGGTTAAAAGATGGACTTCCTTTGTGAAAATATTTATGTTGAAATGACGCTTCATGATCATCTCATCGTCTTTGGATGCCTCTATTTAGTTGTTCTTTAGACAGGCCACTGAGATGTAAACATAAGTTGATGTCCGTCTTTGAATGGCATCTGTAATGTAAAATATGAGATTTGTATTTTCTTCCCTTGTTGTGTCTATAAGTTAAAATCTATCATTTTTGGCTGGTCCTCTGGCTTCATTGGATCAGTGTTCTTCACGGTCTATTATCTTTGGCCAAGGAGTGCATCATCCAGTTGACCTTGGTCTTCCAGCTCTCCCTCAAAGCTTCATTGAACTTTACTTTGAAATTCTTCAGTGCCTCATCTTCTGATTTGCCCAAAGCCAAAGAGTCCTTTTGAAAGCAAGAAACCATTGTCAATGTTTTTTATCATCTGCATCATCATCATCATCAGCAGTAGCATCAGCACCAGTGCATACCTTTAGATACTGGATATCTTTAAAGGAAGTGAGCTCGGGCAGTCCTGCTGCCTTCATCATCGCGAAGAGGTTGACGAACAGCGTCCCGTTCCGACACAGGATCTTATACGCCCGCTCACAGTACTCCCTGAACCTGGCAACACAGACACAAAAGCAAATGTCCATCATGCAAATATAGCAGAACCCCAGAACAGTATGTAAACGTATTAAATATGTTTTTGAGTTCCAAAAATGTTGTTACTTTACCTCTCAAACTTCTCACTGTTGTTTGTTCTTCCTTGCTGGATCACATGGACAAAGTCATATGTCAGGATGAAAGGCACGCGCTCCCTGTTGATCCCAAGTTTCCGTTTGAAGTTGCCCAAGAAATGCCCAAAGTCGATATGGAACAGCTAAATATCAAAGATTAAAAGCAATGTTAGGTGGGTTCTGAACTACTGACCACAGTCACATTTTTTTAAAGACTCTTTAACTTGTGCGTGACCTGAAGGATTTTACTCCAACTTGTCAGACAAAGTCATTGGAGTTCCATTAAATTCACCAAGGAGTACTATTACATTTAAGTTATATGTTTTTTTTCACATTGGAAACTTCAAAACATAGATGTACATGTATTACATCTCAAAGTAAAGAATAATGTCTTTAAGCATTAGGCAATGACATAGAAATATAAGTACATGCAAAGTGATTCATAACAGAGGAAACCTGACCTGTCCAGTTTCCCTGATCATGATATTATCGTTGTGACGATCTCCAATGCCCAGGACATAAGTAGCTACACAGTAGCCAGCACAGGACAGCGTGAACTCCTCTATTGCTTGATCAAGTTTGTCCCTGGGGAAAAAATAGGTTATAGAAACAAGAAAGCAAAGCATCAGTGGGTTTTGTTCTTACAGTACTTTTATGCTTCTGTTCATCATATAACCGGCATTATACAGTTGCATAGCTATTAGGCAGAATGTTATAACTGCTAAAGCATATCAAATATTCACGCAGGACTTCCTGTGACTGATTAATGACTGACTGTTCTGTCCTTTCATGGTCTAGACGTGCACTGGGCTCACTGTGTTAAGCTTTTACTAATTTTCTCTGCTCCATTTTAGGCACTGCAGCATTTCAAGCTAATTACCTTTATGTTCTGTCGTGCAGTCAGCTGGGCTTGTCTTGCCAACGTGACGTACAAAGGCTTATTCATTATATTAAATAGTTCTCTTTCGTCAAGGAGCTTTTAAAGTAAGACAAGACCGTCAAACTGTCTGGCACCAAATAAAAATCGACTCTCATTTAATGTTGCTGAAGGTGTAGGCGCCAGTGTCCTTCGTCCTGGTCTGTCACAGTTTTACAGAAAAAAATATATTTCCAGGTAAACAATTCAGACCAGCATTTCTTAAAACATAAAACATTAATGTTCCCTTCATAGATTTTCTGCATACTGTCAAGAAAAAAACCTGCTGTAGCTAGCGAGAAACCCAGCATGCCGTTCTGTGGTGTGATTTTGTAAATGCTACAAATTGTTTGTGTGTTATGTGCAGTGGTTAGCATCGTCGCCTCACAGCGAGAAGGTTCAGGGTTCGAATCTGGGCCGGGGCCTTTCTGTGCAGAGTTAGCCTGTGCCTGTGTGAGTTCTCTCCGGGTATGCCAGCTTCCTCCCACCATCCAAAAAACATGCATCTATTCTACAAATTGCCCTTAGGTGTGAATGAGAGCGTGGATGGTCTTTGTTTCCGTCTGTCTCTACGTGTTGGCCCTGTGATAGACTGGCGACCTGTCCAAGGTGTACCCTGCCTTCGATAGGCTCCAGCCCCCCTGTGATCCTGTTCAGGATAAAGTGGGTATAGAGGATGGATGGTATGTAGTAGGGATGGGTCACGGATTTCGAATATTCGAATAGTCGTTTTAATCTCCAAAATCGATTAGTACATATTTTTACCGGCGCCTGGCTGTAATGCGGTACTCCCGTCAGAAGGTGGTGGTAATACGCCTAAAAGCTGACCAGCAGCCGCATTAAATAACATGGGGGGAAGAAGAACATCCTGGTTTCAGGGGTCCGGAGCTTTGTAGGTAAAGTTTTCCCAGTATTAGATTTCCCGGTGCGAACATGGGGAAACATGCAAAGACAACTACAGTAGTCAGAAAGTTTTATGTATATATATATAATAATGAGGTGCAGTCCAAAGCATGTGGGTAAAGCTATTTGAGATATTCGAAGAAAAATCAAATAGTGCAGAGCAAATTTCGAATAGTAGTTTTGCTTGAAATTCCCATCCCTAATATGTAGTAAATTGGGTTCCCCCCTCATGGCACCCAACACAGTGCTCTGTAGCACTCACTGGTAGTTATCTAACTTTTGATCTATTAGTATGCACAGTTTGCTGACCATTTATAAAGCAATTGATAGATAGCAATTGTTGTAACGTTTCACCGGTATGGCGGTATATGAAAAATTCACATTGAATGGGAATTAAAGACGTAGTTGTCTGGTATACTGCTCAACACTACATTTCCAGGTTTGTAAGAGTTCCTAATGTGTCAAAGTTCATCCTACTCACTCAGGATTCTTAGATTTGAGCCAGTTGAGCAAGGCATCCTTGTTGAAGGCAGCGGTAGCGGCACTGTTACTGCTGTTACGCTGGATATTGGCAATGGTGTCTGAGTTCTTCACCACCTCAATGAGCCCCATTTTGTTCCCAGTGGACAAACAGCCATATGGGATCATCCTGTCAGTGCAGGGTGAAATGAACAGCATTAGGTTGGCGTAGAACTCCTCCTTGTGTCAAAGCATCAGCTACAGCAGAAAGCATGTCCTACCTGAGATCCAGGTTTTCTCTCTTCCACAAATTCTCCATGAGCTGGATCATCTGCAGGGTCAGCATGTCTTGTCGAAGATCTAAAGGTCAGGAGTGAAAAGGTGCTATAAAGTAATCCAATTATGTTCATCTTTTCAGCACGTGTGCAAACCAGTATTTGAACCCTTCACTGTACCCCCATTCATGCTAAACTAAACAGCATTTTAAAATCTGAGTGGGTGTTGTATGTGTGTGGTCATGTATTCAGATTTATTTGAATCTCACCATCTCCATTTTTGAAGATGATGCCAACCATGTCTCCTAGAGCGCAGGGGTTCTTGTACATCAACCAGAGTGGCTTCATCTTGGAGTCCATGAATCTGCACTTATCTGAACTGCAACAGCAAAAACATTCATTTTAAACACATCTGAAGAGCGTTCCGTATTCAAATATCTTTGTTTTCTTTTCTTTTTTTACAAAAACATGGATTCATTTTATTTATTTTTTTCTTTGATTTGGTCTTGGTGAAATTCAACAGACTGTCTTGGTAAATATTCATACATATTTAATACTTTGGAAAAACAAATACTCTAACCATCCTACTATCTCTGATTTGGACAGAACTCAAGCCGAACTGATTCACTTAATTGTGGGTTACAGTCAACATTTCCCAGGTTATACATTCTGTTAAGACACAGAGGCAACGGCCCTTTTTAGAAATGTACAGGATTGAAAATGAGCTAAGAATGACAAGGAGACACCCTGAACATGCTTTCACTCTGGGTCATTGAATCAGAACTTATGCGGGAATTGGACTTTCATGCGTTCAGTGATTTAAAGAAGGCCAAAGGAAAGCCAGTGGTTTCATTAGAATATTTTTCTCTGTGTGTGTTCGTAGCTGTGGCTCTGTACATTTGATGTTTATGTATCCTTTCATGGTTTGTTCTTCGTGGCTTTATTTAAATTAAGTGTTTGTTTTGACTCCTAAAGAGGTCTGTGTTGTGCTCTACATTGCATGTTTAGAACAATACAGACCTAAAATGCCAGTGATTTAACATGTCAAGAAAACACAAATTTTCAAAGTAATACATGCTATGTGGTTGTAGGTTACTCTGTGCTATTGTGCCACCAAACTTGTGCTTGGGGAAGGCACAGGCTGTGCTTTTGTAGCGTTTGTAAGTGTCGATTGAGATGCAAGGCAAGTTTGTGTCCAAGCCCCGTGAACACAAATGACCACTGTACCTTGGAGGCCACTGTAAGAAATGGGTATATTCTGTCTCGGCCAAACATGAGCTAGTATTTATTTAAAACAGGGACAGGTCAAGGGGATGAAGATGGCTGTAGACGGAGCACGAAAAATGTCACCATCCTCATCTGTTACCCATAGATTGCAGCGGGCACGGGTCTATAATGTCGTGTCTGCAGTGCTGTTTTGTTCTGTCCTCTGCGTGGCTTCATACCTCACGAGAAGCGTTTCAGAAACGAAACATTTCGTGTGTTTGATTTTGTTGACTTTCTGATTTGGTCATTTTGGCGTTTTTTTGTGCTTTTACTATTGGTACACGTCGTCAAATGGCTTATTTTTGTCTGTTTGAATTGTTTATTGTTATTTCCTGCTTTGTTGTGCTGTAGCCTGCAGACAGTTAATACAGCTGGCTGTGTTTTAGTTGTTGAGATATACAATTATGCTCATGAACATTTCGTAACGATTTCACATATAGTGCTGTTACCAGGAAGATAATTTCTTCTCTTAGCTGAAAGACCAGGAGGTCAGCGTTGCTGTGGTTATGTGACAAAGCACCACAGGGTGTTTTATTTTGAAAGTTCAACGGATTCACGATGCCATTTCTGTGTCTGACTTCCTGCGCGTCTGACCTGCTCTCTGCAGTTTGATCAGGCTTTTGTCAAAAATAGATTAGGTGCATATTTTTAGCAGAGTGGAGAGCGACTTCTGGGATGCTGCTGAAACATGCTGCAGCATTTCTGATGAGATCACAGGCATTATCTAGAATTACTGCAATCAGCTCCAGTGGCCGTGTCAGAGCCAGAATGTGACGCAGTCAGTTCCGGCGAAATCCAGTTTTTAGGGTTTTAGGGGTGAGAGATAAGTTTAAGATACTGTATAGTCTATTTCAAAATAAATTCTAGTGGTCCTGTAACAACTGAGGGTTACTTTGTCAACATGTTACATAAATGTATTATTTTTCAATTCAGTAAATCCAGAAAAGGACCCAAACGACCCTTGAAATTCCAATTAAGAAGGAAAAAAATGCAATTTGACGAAAACAGTCATGCCGTAGTGTGTGTGCGTCTGTGCGTTTGTGCGTGGGTGTTTGTGTGTGTGTGTGGCACTAACCAGATATCAGTGAGGATGATGCTGGGGTTGAGTGGTGACAGCAGGCCTGACAGGGCCTCCAGGTAGGATTCTTGTCTGATACAAAGCTTCAGGTCCTCCACTGTCATCTTCTGCGAACCCGACTTGACGATGTCACTCAGGGCCTTCATTTTGCCCAGAGCCTCATTCTGAGAGTGTGATGCAGAGGTTTAGTGATAAACAAAAACACCCGTTACAGAGTTTGAAGTCAGTGTGGAGAAGTGTGCGATTACCTGTTTGGTTAAGATCTTGATGTGATGGATGTTTCCTCTGCAATAGGCCTCCAGAATCAGGCCAAAACGCAAACTCACAGACGCCACGTGAATCTCTGACCTACAATCAACACAAATCCTCCAATCAAACAAAAGGCTGCAAAGGCACTCAGTCTTGTATTATTATACTAAATTGCTTCTCACCTGAGATGCCAAAACAGAAAGTGTCCTATCCTCCTGTTGGACAAAGCCCTCTCTAGCAGGAAAGTAGTGAGGTCACAATCGAGGTAGGACTCGTACTTCAGGACCTGGACTAGCTGGATTAAGTATTGTAGCAGTTCATCTTCACTGTTGGCAGATAAATGTTGTTATATATTAACATTCAAAACACATATTGTCTGACGCTGCATGCTGATAAAACATGAACATAAATATGTATGTACCCGAGCTTCCTGAGGCATCTGATCGTGAAAGAACGGACCGCTGGGTCGGGAAAACTGTAGTCTAAGAGCTCCAGTGCGTGAATGGCAGGGAGGTCCGGCCAGTTCCTCAGTAAACTCACCATCTGAAAGAAACAAATGGTTGCTCTCATTGTGGTAGACAAAATTGAAAACTTATATTTGTTTGATTAAACTTGGGTGTCGTACAGAATTCTTACTTTAGAAACATTTCTAAGATTTTAGCAGGGCTGAAAAGGTTAACAAGCACTTCTTTGCTAGATTATCAATCAATGGTTTAAGTTCTTTATAAAGTAGAAATAATATTTGCTGGTTTTCATTTAATCAAATGTGATGATTCGCTGCTTTATGAGCAAATATCTGCCAAAGATGATGAGATACCCATCAGAAGAATAGCAAATGTTATCACGCTAACATGCTTTAATTGAGCTGGTGGACCCAGTAAATATTATACAGAACCTGCGAAACATTTAGCATGTTAGCATAGAGGCTATACACTAACAGGGCTATACACTAACAATTTACAAACCAATTCAATCAATCAATGAGTTCATTTTTATATTAATTGTTGCAATAAAAAAGACAAGTTACTACCCTACTAGTTGGAATATTTAGTATAATGTACATTAGTATCTATTCCGTAAAAACACACCAAGTATTATCAAGTATGTGACATATGGGAAGATACTTGTGAAGTCTGGGATCTATTTTTGTCATTTTTCAGGTTTGTGTGGCAAACATTTCCAGATTGGTATGCAGACATCAAAGAAAAACGAATTTGATCATAGTGAGAGGATTGTCTTTCAAACATTTATTACCTGAGCTACGTCCTCACGCTTGTTCCACTTGGTGATGAGGAGCAGCTTGGACAGACTTTCAGGATAATGGTCGCGAACGTCGGTGCGCAGCTTCCACAGGAGATCTTTCTCATCCTCAAAACACTCAGTGTAGTTTTTGTTGTCCATGATTTCTTTTAGTTTCATGTACTACAGAGAGCAAAATGACCCGGAAACAAATTAATAAAAATTTGTAGTCAGCAAGACTTTATTAACTATAACTGTGTCAAAATTGTAAACGTGACTTATACAAAGTCTTACCTCTTCTTTAGTAGCAAAAACGATATCACCGTTCTTCTCCGGTTCACTTATCTGAAAACAGGGGGATACTTTGACTGACTAATTAGGGATGGGCATATCAAATCGAAACACAACCGTCTTCCCCTCCCTCCCCCAGGCAGAGTTTCACTGCCTATTATTTTTGTTTAGTTTTCCACACAGAACATTTTGATGGTTGTAGTAGTCTTTGAATGTTTCTTCTGTTTATATCACGGCATCAAGGTCTGTCACATCATTTACTACATAATCGCCTGATTGTGATTATTTGACAAGCATTTTCCATAATCGTTACAATCGTTTCCATTCATCTGTGTAAAACCTGCTGGGAGAAAATAACACAAATTCATGAATCATCACATTTTCCACGCCCTTTTCTCCGGTTTGAGATTTGGCTGGCGCTCTTGTAATGATTTCATTTCATTGCTCACTCTTCTTCTGCAATGGTTTAATGGCACATGATTGGGGAATCTGTGTCACTATTTTACATTGTTTATTTTGATTATTGACACCTTTTATGGTCAGTCATTACTTTCTATATTTCAGTAATAGTTCGGTATTTAATTTGTCTACCTTTTCATAAGGTGTTTAACTTCTATTAAACTTATACTATAGTAGTTTCATAAAATAAAATACAAATCATTAATTGCAACTATTTGTATGACAAATTGTCATAGAGTAAATTGTAATGAAAATGATAGTCCTAGTGTTATCTAATCTCACTGCTACTACGTGTTTTCTTTCTTCTGTTGCTAAATGGCGTTTGGCAAACATAGGAGCATCACTACCTTCTGGCAGTGGTAACGCATTACTACCAGGTGCCGTTAAATAAATATGATGAAACAATAGTCACATAAACTAATGAGTACCTGAAAACCATGACTCATCCCTTACTCTTAGGATAAAAAACAAATGTCAGTATGTACTCAAATACAGTCAGTAAGTACCTTGTCCAGTGGAGGGTAATAGAGGGGATGTGGCCGGATGTTGGGGAAGCGAATGAGAAGCCCAGCAGCACTGTCCACATTGGGGTTCTTCTCGACGGTTCCCATCGGGTTGAACAGGTCACTTTTGTCATCTGTGATAAAAATGTAGTTTATGAAATGTGCCATTTCGTAGAGGCTTTTATCCAGTTTGTGAGCACGTTTTAATCTTCAAATCTCTCCATTTTCTCTAAAAGCAACCGTGTTTAATAAACCTACTGCTCTTCCAAACCACTGAGAAAAAAAATATGGAGATAAAATCGCTATATACTACAAGCCACTGCGCATAAACACGTAACAACCCTACTCTACAGCTATGCTTTTGACACGGACAAACAACAGACATTTTAACATCTTAAAAAGACTATCTCGTGCATCAGCAAACACAAAATGTGTGAGTATGTGGGGTTTTGATTGCGCCACGTCTCTTCGGGTATTCCAGACTTCACTGTGTGCTGCCAAGTGTTGTGGAGGAGGCTGTGAACATGTGAGGTGTTTTTGAAGAGGACAAAATATAAAATGAGGCAAGGCTGAAAGTACCAGGAACAGATGGCCACGTGGACAAGAGGTACTCCCCAGTCTTTAGCTGGTCCTTGTAGTCGAACACCATGGTGTTCACCCAGGCTATCGGACAATCCTGAAAAGATGGAGAGCGACAGGGAGGATTAGGTTTGTTGTTTCGCTTTATGGACCATCTACAAGCTGTAAGACCCTGGAGATGGTGTCAGGGTCTTTGAGACGGAATTAAAAAAGAAGGATGGATTCAAATTGTCCTACTAAACTAACATCTGAAATTTTCAGAAGTTAAATTATTTGTTTAGTAACAAAAAATTATTTAATTTAGTTAAAATGACACATCAAAATAATGCCCTACTTTGGACGTAAAAGCTTTTAATCTATTCTAACATCCATTTGCTCTTTTTTCCTTTCTGAATGTAAAATGAGAAAACATCAACTCATTTTTGCTCTGTCCAAAATTACTCAAGTTTCTTATCAATTAATCTAAAACACTTTAAATTATTTGCCCTGTCTTGTCCAACATGTGCTTTATTTTGGAGGTTTACTTAGATTTAAATCACATAGCATTAATAAAACCTTAATATTTTAATGATATCAAAAGTTTAAAGCTTGTCTGTAGGAACTTTTTACCAATTCACTGTGTTAAATAATAAACTGTGCAGCTTCTGGTAAAAGATTTACATGAGAATGAATTTATATTTTTAAGGTTGAGCCCAGCATAAACAGCGGTAGAAAAAAAACTTCCATCAATTGAATGTGTTTAAAATAAACCAACTTCTGCTGAAAGCACAGTAAAAAAAGAAAAAGAACAAAAAAAGAGGCGATGTAGATAAACATGAACATCTAAAATAGCTCAACTTCCGTCTGTGTCTCTGGTGTCTGGTTGCAGGACTTCTTTTCCGGGCAAAAGAAGAGAGAAGTGGCTCTGAAAGCAGAAGTGGCCTCGGTGACCAAAAGAAACACCCCTGCGGGCACCATGTTTACGAGCTTTGCCCAAAAATGGTGCTGACAGCTGCTGCAGTGCTTCAAAACAAAAGAAGCTGTGAACAAAGCAAATAGGGGAACTTGTCGTTTCTCACTGTAGTTTTCGGTGTACAGTGTGAGTGGGTGTATGGAAGCTCTTCCCAATGCAGTCTCAGTCTCACAGTGTAGCACTACTGCTGTTGCAGGATTTCAACAAAAGTGAGTAAAAAGCAAGAGGATGGTAAAATATTAAACTTAGTGTGCTTCAACTGGCATAACATTAATGTTACTGATAGTGAAATAAAGGAACATATTAATGGCTATAATTGTAAATACAATTAGTGCTATACCTTGCTAATGTTTTTTATATTGACTAAACTGATGATTATTTTTGATTAATAATTCACCCAATGAAATTTCACAAAAATTGTGAGAAATGCCACAACATGTAAAGATGGCTACCAACTGTTTCTGTTGTCCAACCAACAGTGTAAAATTAAAAATCAGTTTACAAGGAAATACAACAGAAAATAAGCAGCAAAAGCTCACATTTGAGAATCTGGAACCACTTTGAAAAAATACAAATTCATGATCAAAAGAGCTGATACATCAGTTATCAGTTGTACTACATGTTACATATTACATCAGTTGCATTTTAATGTAATAAAATGTATTACTATTATATTATTGTCAATACACTGTCGATCAGTAGCCTACATTTTAACAAAACAGATTACACCGTCTTGATCTGTACCATCTTGTTACATGCCTATTTGTCTGACAGAACTCAAACTGTAGTGATGTCTTCAAACTTAAATGTCTTTAAATTCTCTAACATTTAGGCATTGCACCTGTTTTATGCCAGAGACGTAGTCTTATTACTTGACTTAAATCTTCCTTGTATCTCCACATACTGAGTGCAGATAAGACAAAATGTGTCTAATTCAAAACAACCCACATTTCAGCAGTTCATCTTCCTTCCATTCATACATTCAACGGAACAGAAGTAGCTTCGTCGGCTAGTTAGCTGATAATGTGGTTATCACACATTTCATTTTTTTAACCTAATATAGTATATATCTCTTAATTAGACAGAAAAAAAAACCACTGTACAATTGATCATGTCTGTGCTTGATCCTGGAGATCATATATTGTCATTATCCTTCTTATTATTATGATTCTTATCATTAGGCCGATGGTTTACCTCTCTCGCCCCGGTCTGTAAAGCCTCATTTAACTTTATTTAACTGTAGCTGCATGTTCATGTTGCGGATGTTATCATGCATGGCTACAGGGCTGGGTGTTGTTTCGAAATTTTTAATACCTTTGAAATACTTTTTTTGATACCAGTTTAAAAAAAAAACAAACATGACACTTTTCAGTACAAATCTTTAGTATAGATGCAGTTTAGAGGGTAAGAGTATAACCCTGAATAATTGTTGTAGCTACAAATAACTGATATCCCCTAAATGCCTCACATGCAAGCCATTGCAAGATGCTAAAGATTACTGATGTTCCCCAAAATGCCTCGCATACTATTAGTAGATGCTATTAGCTGGCTGTACACAAACAGGGGCTCCAGTCACTGGTCAGTTTAGTGCATGCAACACAGCCACAAAGGTGTTTGACAGGAGTGAAATAAGGTGTTCTAATGTCAGATTTACTTTCCTAAATTGTTACAGATTACTTTTATCTTCAAGCGGGGGCTGCACAAAATGTGCTCCCTAATGTTATGGCATTTTTCCAATAAAAGATCTTTCAAAGTCATTCAGTCGATGCCATAAAGGTATAGAAGTTGGGTGCACAGCCCCACCTGGCAATGCGTTTTGCTCTTCTTCTGTAGTATAGGTTGTGGCATAAGAAAAGACTTTAAAATAATTGTTCAAAAAGTACAAATAACCTGTTGCAACTTTGACTAAAACATTTGAGGGATCCTTGATATGATATTTAGAATTGTTGCTGTCTGAAATATCTAGTATTTGGGCAATTAATAAAAGCCTCTTGATAAAGTCCTCAAATTGAGAAAAAATGCTTTGCGATGTTTCAGACCTCCACTCTAAATTGCCTCCAGTGCAGGCCTTGAAGTCGAGCGCTAATTAGACAGTAAAACACTCGACGTGTGACGACTGTGATGAATTTAGAATTCCTTGAAAAGGTTTGCCAATTCCTTCCTTCCTTCCTTCCTTGGACTGATGTACAGATAAAAGAACTGAAGCAGATGAAAAGGTAACCACAGCCTTGCCACTGAATACACTTGCACAACCAGACACAGCAGCAAAACACACCCACACAGAACACACTGTGTTCACGCACTAGAGGAAACAGATCTGTTTGTGCTCGCTAACAAATTCACACCCACCAGCCCAAACACTCACCCGCTCAATCTCACGTTGTACTCAAAGGTCCCCTGACCACGCCATGATATTCTGAGCAACTCACCGCTTTCTTGTTCTTCTTTTTGGTGCCGCGGGGTTTCTTAGCCTTCTCAATGACAGCGTAGAGCGCGAAGCACAGGCGGCTCATGCGAGGCAGGTCAGCCACATTTATGTCAAACTCCAGCTTTTGATCCCACAGCGGCTCAGAACACACTGTCACCTCCGTGCTCGTCACCACCTTACAGAGCAGCTCACTGCCGTGGAACAGACCGGCCTGCACCACAAGCTGCGGGGAAAGCACACGCAAGCACACACACAATGGGGATTAAATGAAGGCATGATATGTGGTTTGGAAGCTGAAGAGTTTAGCACTTGTGTGAAGGAGATTGTTTGTGGAAGATTTACAGACTTCGCTGGATGATTCAGAGTTTCCTGTGTCACTCGAGCTTTGAGTCAAAGGGTCGACACATTTGTAAGTTAGTAGGTTGCGGAGCCATTGAATGCTATGCGGAGTCTATCATAAATGATAAACAACCACAAGAGTCACAATTCAATATTGTGCGACCATTAAGCTCCTGCCTTTTATCAAATCAAGATAGTCTGAATCTATATTTACAAAATAATATATAAGTGGCTATTCCCCCCCAGGGTGTGTGTTTTCAACCCTGTGTCTGCCACCGGCAGACATGACTGATAATTGTGACGGGACAAATTAGCCATGAGTCATGATGCTCTTAAGGCAGCGGCCGGAAGTGCACTTCCACTTAATAAGCCATCTAAACAGTAACATAGTTAGTTATGAAAGAGAATTACAAACACAGATTAACAGAATTCCCTACTTCTCACTCTTTCCGACATGGCAAAAAATACTTTTACTGACTATTTCGCCATTTCACCATTCATTTACAGCTAAACATAAAAGTTTTTTTTTTATTAACATTAACAAGTGTAAAATTTCAAGATAGATCCGGGCCTTTCTGCAATAGTAACAATGCATGCAACGCCTTCAAAAAAAGAAGTGCTTTTGAAAGCGAGGGAGGGAGACAGCATGAAGTCTGCCTTTTTTTCTTAGAATCTAGGCCTCAGAGTGAGACATAAAAACCAGATAGTCCCTCCCCACTTCCTGTTTTGAAGGTTTAACCAACCGCCTTGATGAATTATGGGAAACGTGTGGTCTGGACCATGTGACCCCCGTTGTCATTTACATGTCAAACCCTGGTGTTCCTACAACTGAAATTGAGATATTAGTAAACAAGTGAATGCTACATTTCATTGAGTCACAAAGTGACAGAAAACCCACGCAAAACCACACACGAACCTTCATTCCTTCATCTGCATTGACTCGGCTGCCCTGCACTAGCTGAATGTAGAAAGGTTCATTGATGGACCAGAGAGAGGAGGTATTTTGCTGCAGGAAAGGAGCAAGAGAAGAGGAAATTACATTTTTACCTCCCAATCTTTAATTAAAATTGCATTCATAGCTTTCAGTCATGAAATGTCATGAAACTGTTGCTACAATTTCCTGTTTGGCAACTCGTCAAAGGATAGATGTACAACCAACACTTTCAAAATAAAGTAAAAAGGGAACAAACTTGTACAAACTATAGATACAATGACAAGTACATTTAAGGGACCTAAAGTTGGTTTAAAAACATTTTTGATCTTTCTTTGTTGCTCATATTTTTAATTTGAGCACATGAAAAAAAACTTCAGACAAAAGCTTAAAAACACACAATAGCCTTTTTTTTTTTGCCATTCTTGTTCCAAAGATAATTGGAAAACTACAGTAAATGCAAGCAACGGTGTCGGGTATAAATGCTCTACAGCGTGACAAAGTCCGCTAGCTGGCTAAGGAACAACTGTGACGATGAGGGAGACAGACAGCATGCTGCTCTGTTAATGACAAACGTCAGCTTACCTTCTTCAGGGGCAGAGGAGGAGGTCGGGACAAGGAGCGACACTTGTACATCTGGCTGCACATTCTGCCTTGCTCCTCCTGATATTTGCTGATGGTGGAGTGGTGCACCATAGTGAGATGAGGGTTTTGGCCGTTTCTCAAACACAAGAAAATGTACTGCAGGAGACAAAAGATGGAGTAATACAACAGGAGGGGACAGAAGAGGGTTTCTTGTTTACTGGTGCAGCCATCTGTCAGCTCACCCACAGATATTTCCCAGTGTTCTGACAGCACTGGTTAACTCCTGAAGGCTGTTCATTTGCTGTAGGTTAATGCTGCTGAAATCTCATTATGTGTGGATGGATGCAGTTCGTTTCTGCAGGGCTGCTAGACAGATATGAGTCATCCCTGAAGGTAGCTGGAGTTTCAGAATCAACTGCAGAGCCTCCTGCAACCAAAATGTTGACTCACCCCACTCCTGATCTGACAATCATTTCAGCGAGTGGACTACCCGCATGGGGCAAAACTCACAGGCAGACAAACAACAAAGAACAGAAAATTGCCAGCGTCCACTGAGATAATAACAGTTGTAGTTTCTGTATGAAGTGTGTTTCGTGTTGCTTTTTCCAGCTATTATAGTTGTGTCATTGAGACACAGAGAAGGTTATTAAGAATTTCAACAGAAAAGTTCAAATTTAAGTTTAAAAAAAAAAAATCTTTACAAAATTATGTAAGTACAGTTAAATTGTTTGTGTAAGTTTTAATAGTTTGGTTTCATAATTGACTGCACAAGTATTATGGGGACGGTCAGGATTTACGAAAAGTCATTTATTCATGAAAAATAAAATAGTTTATGCGACTTTGCAAGCAGTAATGCTGTTTGCCAACCGCTATTAAGCTGCACAATGAACAGAAACGTGTTACTACCGGGCGCCAGTGAAATGTGTGTGGCGTTAAATGCCACTGTACAAACAGGAGAAACATGCAAAGACAACTACCTTTTAAAAAAAAGGCACATAAAAATGAGGTGCAGTGCAAATTCTGCCTGGTCAAGCTAGTATATCGTAAGCCTCCCACAGTTTATGCACAGTTATTTGAGAGCGAAGCACCAAGCAGACGTACCATGCATAGATCAGCAACCAATGGCTAGCTTTGTCACCAGAAGAAATGAGTTAGATGCTCAACGTGCAGAGCGAACAACGCGACTCAGCTTTTCAAAGGAGAGGGATGTTAGAGTTTGATTGCGTTCATTGAGCCCGAGGTTGAATGGGTCTCTCTCTCTCTCTTTGTGTGTGTTTACGTGGAGGTGGAGGTGGCGGGCTTAGAGCCTTAAAATAATAGTCTAAAAGTTCCCAGTGAATATTAAATAGTATTTTTGCTTAAAATCCATCATGAGTAAGTGTTCGCCTGCCTAACATGACAAGTCTAAAATGGTGATTTGTGAGCAGTTAAAATGCGCCTGTATTTGAGAAGTGCAGATGCATTTCCCTCTCGTGCTTTTCAATCTACTTCTTTAGTCTGTCAGGTAGTGCATAGATTTTTAGCTGAAACTATATCGTGAAGATGAAGGCTGGAAAAAGGAAGAGGATAACATTTCCCACAAACTTCATATTTCCTTGTTGGGCCAGTTATAGAGAAATGACAAATGTCAGGTATCCACAAAAATTGAGTGTCTGCAGGAACAAGACAATAATAATCGAAGCCACGATCTACTCTGCAGGGGAAAAGAAAAAAAATGACGACATCATGCTGATTATTTGGAGGCATGAGAGGATGCTTCTCTGCAGCAGGTCCAGAAAGCTTGCGAGAGTATGATGAAGGCAGCCAGATAGAAAAATATCATAGAGAAAAACGAAGTTTCAGTCTGAATCAATACTGAGTTATTTTCCAGCAGGACAACAAACCCAAAAGTAAAGAGAAAGCTACACAGGTATTGCTTCAAAACAACAATTCGAATGTCCGAGTTTCCCAATCCAGAATTTGTTGGGGCACCTAAATTGATCTCCTGATTCAGTTGCCTCGTGAAACTTAGCCTTAAGTGAGTTGTCCTACAAAGAAGAACGATGCCAAGCTGAAGTGCCAACGACGCCTCACGGCCTAATATTGATGTTACGGGGTGACTGCTTTGGTTTTGTGTACTTTCAGGTTTAATTTTAATTTGTCGGGTTATTTTATAACTGGTGTTGAATTTTCTGTTGATCAGTCTCAAAATCAACATAATCCAACTAGGATATAAGGGAAGATAATGTTTAAACGATACAATTGAAAAGATTTACCTGTATTTTCACACACACACAAAAAAAAAAGCATGAACTCACTTTGAACTGGCACAGTGGTTGTTTCCCGTACAAGAACTCCCACCTCCCGTTGACCTGTAAGGTGTAGTCCTCGGGCTCCTGACGTAATGAGCGAAACACCGTAGCCTTCTTCTTCAGGGCGCTCTTCATCAGAGCCACTGGGAAGTCCTGAGGGTCCTGCTGCAGCATGAAGCTTTCCTGTGGGAGCACCAGGTAACAACATTCAAATACAGCAAGCATCTTTAAGGGAAATTATACAAAATGTTGCTTTCGTGTTTGTGGATGTTGCTCCTGTTTTGAAGGTAGGGTTCACTGTGTGGAAGGGGGATTTCCAAAGGTGCTCACATTTACTTAAAGCCATCCTCCACAGTTTTTCTACACACAGTGGAACCACAGTTTTTCCAATCAAAGCCGTTTGCGGGCGGCCCGGCTGCTGCCCCATCATACCAAAACATTTGATTTGATTCGTCGTAACGACTTGACTGGATGACTCAGAGCAACTACAGCAGTCGATCAACTCACATCACAAGCCTCAAACTTGACATTGATGAACATCTTCTTGGTGTTTTTTGACTTGACGCTCGTGCACTCCGTTGGAGAGCGGCATGGCTCCAGGTCACATGGGAAACTGTACTCCATCCACTGTTGCCATGGCAAAACCTGACGCTCCTGAGCCTTGTCCTCGCAAAAGGTGCGCATCTTAGACCGAAACTCATTCACCTCGTGATTTTTCTGGACTTCAAATTCATGCAGACCTGAAAGTTTGTCATAAAAGGAAAGAGAAATACATGTTTTTTACTTTAAGAGGAACACAAACCTCTTTTCAGAGGTGAATCTGCCTGGGACGAGGCCATGTTTTTATTAACTGAAACTCAGAAACTACAGCTTTTCTCAATGAACTAAAGCCCAATGAACAGAGCAGAAAGGAATATATTATGAAAACATAATGAAGTCCAAATGTTGTAAACTGGGAAAAATTAATTAGTTTCAGATAGCGTAGCTGTGCTCTGTTTTCAACACATTAGCTTATAACTAGCCAGTAACCTGCTGACCTAAGATAAACATAAATACAAGCTAAAAACGTTTCTTATATTTAATGAAACTTTACAAACTGCTCAGAACAAAGACGGCCATTTGGTTCCACCCAAGGATTTAACAGAGCCGACCCGGGCCTCTGAGCCATTGCCACAGATTTGATTTCATCCATTCAAATAGGTTTGTTGTGACATTTGTTTCCCTGGTTGGAAACCCTGTGAAGCACCATTGTGACTCTTAACAGCAGATCATTGTAATCAGAGAAGGACGCTGCTGACCTTTGCCGATTAGCAGGCTGATCTGGGTGTTGGTGAGTTTCTCCACTCGGTCACCCTCCCTCGCCACCAGCCTCAGAACACACATGAAGGGCCGCACGTCGCTGATGCGCCTCGACTCCTCCTCCAGCTCCTCCCTCTCTGCTGTCTGGTTGATGCAGGTGAAGACATATCCATCAGGATCACCCAGTCCGCTGAACAGTGCCTCACTTCTGGCATTTCTCCAAACCATCTGAAACAGAAGATGACGGCAAAACACAGAGTTGAGAGCCCAGTGTTAATGACCTGCAGTCTCACGTCTCCGTTTTTTCAAACAGTGATTACTATTGCTATCTTTAAAAGAGAGACCAAACCGTCCACCACGTCTTTAACTTAAGGAGCTAAAATGATAACCGACCATGCAAGAAAATGACCCTGGTAGGTTTTGAATATTTTGTCAAATTCCTTGTGAATTAGCACGACCAGGACATTTAATCTTTTAATCATCTTAACAGCTTCCAAGAGTATCATTACTTAACACAGCTAAATCAAGCAGCCCGAAGTGGCAGAACTGTTGGCACATTCAACAGCACATTTAACAGCAGATCTGCTTCAGCAGACAGAGCTGGTCGTGTTCAGGAGGAAAGCTGCAGCTCCGTCTGCAGTCGCATCCAAACTCGCGAGCATTGTTCGAACTGTGTGGTGTTTTAATTAGTTTAATGTCTGAAGGAAAAATGAAGTCAACCAATTCGTTTAAAAGCATATTGAGTAATATTGTAAATAACAACAGCATTTCGTAGCCGTGGTCATCCGAGCCACAGTGTTGTGCTGCAGTCAATCAATTACAGTCTGTTGTAATAGATGTGTACGATTACACATTACGTATCAGTGGAAATCCAGGGTTTAAAATGGGCTTTAAAAGCGGTTACTGCTGAATCCACAGGGACCTACTTTTTTGATGTTTTTGATGGTGTCGTTTCGTGACACGAGAAATTTGAGGAAAATCCCAGTAGGCAGCAGGAAGTCCATGATGATCTCCTGGTCCACGTCCATCTCCCATTCCTCCTGCATCCCATACTTCCCCGGGGGCATGGTGACAGCCTCTCATTTACTGTCAGCTCCTCCGCTGCTCACCGGAACAGCAGCCGTCCGTCCACACAGACGAAGCACAGCCGGGGTTAATATGTTCACTATTAACATGTGTTACTGTGCGTGTGCAGAGTGTCTGGTGGTGTAACGTGTTTGTTGTTTCTTCCTGGATGCTATATTTTTACAAGGCTGTTGTTGTTGGAAATCAGAAAGGACATGCAGAGTGTGTATAATATGAATGAATGACATGATTGATAAACGGCAGTCTAAGATCCTTGCTTGCACCTGCTCCCTTTACTCCTCACTGCTCTGCCTACGCTGGTGAATTAAACGCATTTCTAAGTATATGTAACAAACAATATATTAAATTGTAGACTGAGATATTAAGATTTTTTTGGTTTTTGCTGCTATCACCTTATAATCTGCAGTTTAATGACGATGGTGTGCAGAACTAATTCACCTATACAGATTCAATGTTCTGTCGAAGAAACGCTCAAAGGTCAAATAAGGTGAAGACACGTTAAACAAGAAACTTCAATTCACTGAATTATAAGCACTGCATAAAATAGGATTATTTTGGAGGTCTGCCTGTGCTTCCGGCAAATGTAGTTTGTGCAACCAGACAACCTATAGGTACATTTTAAGTGTAATGCAGTTTGCCTTAAAGTAATTCTACACTATCGATTTGGGAAAGAGGAACCTTGTTCTGCGGGAGCTTTTCTGTCTGCAATTTAATCGCAGATGTAGGCTGATTTAATGCATATAAAAATGTATCTGATGGAAGCTACACTGTGCACCTTAAGAATAATGAAAATGATCATAAAATCAGACTTCGAAATGAAAACACAAGCTGCACACAAAGCTACAAACCCAACATTAAGGTGCCACAGTGCTGTCTGAGTGAAACTTGTACACCGCGGCGAAAGCCTCGCCAACCTGTTAGCGCAGACACTTGCCTGTCAGCTCTACAGTCCGGTCATCTCTTCATGGTTTTTTTTTTTTTTTTTTATCGCAGCGAAGATGGAGGCTGGAACATCACGGTGACATGCCTCGCTCCGGCGGCTGTGCGCTTGCGGATCTGTCCGTGGGGTGAGAGACGAGCTGCTGTAAATCCAACTCAGACGGACCAAGCGCTCGCACGGTTCATGTGAAGAGGTGAAGTGTCTCCCTGGCTCGCTCCAGTGCGCTGTCATCCATGCGGTGATGTTGTTGCACTGGCCCCGGCTGAGTGAGCAGCTGCGCGCTGTCTCCCCAGCGCTCTGCGGGCCCAGGGACCGTCCACCAAAAGTTGAGTCCGCCCCAAAGTGAAAGAGGGTTTCGCTCTCTCTCTCTCTCTCTCTCTCTCTCTCTCTCTCTCTCTCTCTCTAACTTCCGCATCTAAAGGGAGGATGTACATGGTCTTGTTCGCTGTTGAAGTTTAACTAACATCTGGTGATGAAATCCTTAAGTTAACCCACCAATTTAGCATTTAGAAGCATGTAGTTAATTGTAGTGGTAAGCACGTAAGGACCTTTAAAGTGTGTAACAATAATGTTAAGACATTTTATATTAAAACTGTTTTACTATACAGACCTTCATTTTCTGTATAGACTAACACAAGATGACTTATGGCTGTGAATATATACAATAATAATAATAAGCACTTTTTCTACATACAATGATGTGTCATAAAAGATATGTTTAATGTCCTAAAAAGGAGGCAGAGGGCTTAACGTAATGTTTTACCAAATCAGTCCATTAATTGATCAACAGGAAATTATTATCTGTTTTGATATTTGATTGTACTGATACATATAAATAGATTTAAGTTATCTGTGTTTATGTTGATAACATATATAAGCTCATCAGATGTTACATATGTAAAAAAGTAACTATCCAATACATGTAGTGGAGTACAAACATTTCCCTCTGAATTGTGGGGAATAGAAGGAGAAAATCAAATAGAAATGTTAGTAAAGTGCAAAGTTTTAGGAACACCGTGTTGGTCAGATATAACAAGCACTCTGAATACGTCTCCTTGGGCTCTGGCAAATTACAATAGTACTGTCACTTATTTTATACAGAAATTAATGAATTGATAGTTCTAGGAATCAGTAAAATAAACTCATCTATTGCAGCCATAACCTCATGTTGTCTCTGTAATATCTAATTAGGTCCGTCATGTTTATTATCATCAAACTAAAACTTTATCAATCTTAAAAAAATTATTTATTGGCTAATTGATATGCAAAGATAAAATGCAGCGGGTATTTTCGATCCATATTCCACTGTTGCAATTTTCACAAGTCTAATGTACTTTAACATGAAATTAGACCGGAAGCGTCTCATAGTCTTTGAAATCCTGTAATTCAGACAGAGGTCAAGCTTTTAGACAAAAAAATGATTTTAGATTTTATTGACACTAATAAATGAAGTATTGGTTTTTCCATGCACGTTCATTTTTGAGTCTATGAAATATAAATATAAATATGTATTATATAATTAATAGATACAGTATATTCCAAAAGATCATACTATTTCCTAAATATTAGCTAATAAGATTGCACCTTGCTCATGGAAGTGGAACATAAACCACAGTAGTACTAATGTTGATAGGGGAAATGAAGGGGCCAGCATCAACAGCATGACATTGCAAAAAATAACTTTTACTGTCTGATGGACAAAATACCTTTTTTGGTTTAAATTGTAGGCCAGACTAAGTCTTAGCAAGATATAATACGGGTAAATTAAAAGATTAATAGTTGTGTGTCAGTTGTGTTTGCAGGTGCTAATCTCTGAGTCGTGGATATCTATTGCTCTGAAAACTCTGGTTTCCTGTTGATGTTTTAGAGGCTATAATTGCCATCAGTGATCTGCCAGCAGACTCTGATCAAGTATTCTGACAAACACAACTTGTGTTTGTGAGTTCACTCGAGACCAGCTGGTGAAAACAGGAAGTGATTGTGCAGAAGAGAAACCTTTTGGCCAGATCATCAGAGTGAAAGCATAAGTGTGTTTCCCACCTCGACAAACCCTGAACCACCAGCTATTTTCAAATACGAGCCCGAAAATCCCCGTCAGTAAAAAAAGAAGGTGCACAGCTGAAACCTTGTTAAGCTGTGCCTGACAAAATGCACAACTCTACTGAATGGGAACTCAGGCTCGAACCCCATCTCTGTTGCGTTTGGGGTTTTAGAGTTTTGATTAGGTTACTGTACATTTAAATTGAACCACCAGTGTAATGAACAAATCACTGGTTGTCAGCAGCTTCACTAGAAAACAGTTTTTATTTTACCACACAGCAGCGGCCATCACCTGCATCACTAACTTTTCCACTACAAAAAAACACCACACACGTAGACCATAGACTTACACTGACAATATGTGTGAACACACGCGGTAATAGTTTAGTCATGTGATGTTCAGATCGGTGACCTGTTTACTGTCATTGTGTTTACCTGCAGTTTTGCGTGGGGGGGGGGGGGGGGGGGGGGGGGGGGTTTGAGAAGAGGGTCTTGACTTCCTGGATACACTAGAGCAGAGAAGAAAAAGAGTCATCACTTTTTTCTTCTTTTTTTCAATGTGTATTCTTTTTGTTATTCGTCTGCATTCTCTCTTGTTGGATTATGTGATATAATAGTGTCTTTAATGATGAGACCATTTGAGTTGTAAAGGCAGGGTTATAACACTAAGGTGCAGCAGCCCAGAGCTTTGTTCACAGCACCATAGTTTCACTTTTAGCTTGGCTTTACCAATGTTTGTTGTTGTTTTTATGGCAGACAGTGCATTTTGAGATACATATTGTAATGATAATGGTCCAAAATTATGTGAAAATGCATAGTTTTAAAACAACTGCCCACCACCACCGACTGCTACCACAGCATGTCCCCTAGGAACATGAGGAAAACCCCAACAAAGGTCAAGTAAAAACATAAATAGTACAACAGCATTAGATTAACAAATATAGACGACAAATCCATGCAACAAGTATGTATTCTCTCAGAGCTGATTCACAGGTGTTTAATTCCCTAATTTCACTTTCACTATACTTTTCCACCTGCAAATATAATGAAATACCCATCAGCCTCAGCTTACTTTATGTTTAGTGCTAATTATCAAATGCCAGCGTTCTAAACATTATATCTGCTTAACATCAGCCCACTATTAGTGTAGCTGTGAACATGTAAACATGTAAAGCCTCACAGAGCTGCATGCATGTAGACAGTTAGTCTTCTTCTGGCGACACTTTGTGTTTGAAAAATGTGGAGAGCAAAATATACAGAGGAAGCAGGTAAAGTAACTTCATGACTGAGTAGAAAGAATGAAAGCATTGAAGCGAGTGCACAAAAACTGGAAAAGCACAGCTCAAGGTAGAAGGAAGAAAATGAGGTATGAAATACAACTGACCTGTGGAGATAAAAAAAAAAAAAAAAAAGTGGCTTTTTCAGAATTTCTGACAGGAAAACAACTTTGATTCAAGTACCTCATGAACAAGCTATTTAGAAATGCAGACGATAACCAAAAATAAAAAATTCAGTCAGCTTTTACCTTCTTTATGACATTGAAATCAGGGGTATAATTGACTTTATGACAGCGTACTTGCAGGGTTGTAGAATAACTGGACTCTGGGATGCACTGTTGACAATAAAAAGCAACAATTAACAAGGCGTACAAATTGAACAAAAGGTTAATGGTTTGAAACTAGTCAGGAAACCACATTTATAACCTGCACACGCAATTATATTGTTCAGTAGAAGTACACATTTTTATACACAGTATACTTGTGTTTTTATAGCAGCCAGACATTTAGAGTATAGAGTTTGGAAACATCTTCAGGAATGTGG
Organism: Embiotoca jacksoni; assembly: GCF_022577435.1. Lineage (NCBI taxonomy): Eukaryota > Metazoa > Chordata > Actinopteri > Embiotocidae > Embiotoca > Embiotoca jacksoni. The sequence continues at coordinate 8,723,020 of NW_027185447.1, forward strand.
GGGAAAGAAATCTGAGCGCATCTCACAGTTTTGTTTGAAGAGTTGGGTTATTTATCTAAAACCATAGAAGACTTTTTTCTTTGTCCTTGACAGCTTGGTCAGCAATGCACTTATAGTCAACTATGTCAAATTCAGTCTTTCATTGCTATGGTAACGTGTTAGATGTCTGACTTTCCTCAAGGTTTCGATGGAAGCTCAGTGAAAAATTCTTTGCTAAACCAGCCAACAGACTGAAATATTCAAAGATACTTGTCTGATCAAACAAAACTCCAAGATGAACTGCAGGTGCAGTGTGCTCTTAGTGCCCGAACGGGGCCAGTTTAGCAAAGCATCTGTGCAGACTAACACATATAGATGAGCATTAATGTATTTGTTCTCTTCCACAAAACAGAAGAACTCTTAACGTGAAACTGACAAAAGTAATCGGCATCACTGTTAATACCATGTTTAATAAAAATCAGACTTTTAAATTTTTTTTTTGATTGAACAGATTATTTAAAATAATAAAATAAAAGAACACGGCAATGACAGTAATGATGAGACCCAAAACCTGAAATGTTCTTGCACCACCTTTAGAGGCAATCACTGCAAACAAATGACGTGTTGCGCTCTCGTGAAGTCTGCACCTGTCAAGTTAGTTTGGTCCACTCCTCCACAGCTAGGCTGCCTTCTCCAGACTTCATGTTTCAGCTCTTTCCATTATAGAATATAAGCTTCAGATCAGGACTCATTGAGGGCAACTTCAGAATAGTTCATGGTTTTGTTCTGAGCTTTTCTAGGGGGACTTTAGATGCGTGTTCTGGGTCATTATCCTGTTGTATTAGCAGTAATAGTATTGCTTTTTTTTTTTTCCCCCCATATTTTGGACGACATGCTGTAGTATGACACAGTGGTGCAGTGGTTAGAGCAGTTGCCTCAGTGCAAAGTAACTCGGTTCAATACCCACTCGAGGCATGCTTGTCAGTTCAGAAAAAGGTCATACTCCAAAAAGTGATAAAAAATTCATACTGTATGTTGTCCAAAACATTAAAAAAAAATTCATACTGTAGCCCAAAATTATTTTTTTGTATACAGTATAGCCAGGGCGATGCGGCTAAGTTTGATGTTTCGCCGTGACACAGGAAGTTGATGTTTAAGGTCAAACGATGCTCCAAACCTCACGAAACCTTGCACATGCGTCAGGCACCGGCTTTCATTAATTTTTGAAGATGTTAAAGCCGCCAAAAAAAAGGCAATTTTTTTTTTTTTAAGAATAAGGAACGGGATCGGGAAAAGAATTTAAACTGCAAGCGGGAGTATGCGGACCGTCAGCGTGCAGCGTGCGAGGGCCCGCATATCACTGCTTGTAGTTTTAATCTATAATTGTCTTTCAGACAGCTCTCTGCTTTGCTTCCTCTGGTCCATGCTCAGTGTGGTGCAAAAAAACCCCCAGCAGTGTGACCTCTTTTCTCCATTTAAATCCAAGATGATTACAAGATCTAAGACGTGTGATACTGATTAACAAAAACAGTTGGTTTGAAGTATCACTAATACACAATTATCTCACTTTTCCTGGGTGTACCCAACAAATATGTCGAGGCCATTTTACAATAATCTCGGTAGAAGAAGCAATCGTTTTATTTTTTTCACACTTTATATGCTTTATTTTACTTACATACGTGTACATCATGTTCATTTGAAAATGACCTTTAACATCAATTCTATTCAGAAGGAATAAAGCATTATTTCAATGAGGTGTTAAGGGTACCAACAAATTTGTTCACATCTGTAAAAAACAACTGGCTTTTGTGCCTGGACAGAAAGTAGATTCAATTCAATTCAAAGATAATTAGGGAAAAAATACTTTTATTAAAAAAGTATGGGTCCAAATGAAGTCAACATTGTTCCATACAGTCACAGACCAAACATGTGCATATCTAAACACAACAGTGAAAAACAAACTTTGTATTAATACATGAAAATATCAAAGAACTCCAATTCAAACTTCTTGCAAATGGACAGTCTTCAATAACACTTTAAATACAAATTCAAATTCATTTTGAAAACAAATGAAAAATGGTTTGTCTCATTCCGGAAAAGCAAATAGTTTTACATTTCAACATGTATCATAATCTTTCAGTAAATAAGCCTTCTTCAGAGAAGAAATAAAAGTACGCCACATTACACTTCAAGTACTAATACATAAGTCTGTATACAGTGTGTTGGAAGGTTAAAATACCTTTCAAAAACTATTACTCATTACAAGCTTGTCTCATGATAGATTTCTAAATCTACCATTGGACAATTTCCAGTCCTGTAGACGTCTTTCAGTAGCAATTTTTACTTTTACAGAAAATCTATTTTTATATTAGTTTCATTATTTGTTACTTTGGCTCAAAATAACTTTAAACAAAACCAAAATCTACCACAATATCAAATTAGCATTTAGTGTCTCAGAAAAACCACATAACCCAGTAGTGATCAAAAGAGAATTAAGAATTATACTTAATAATCGAGTGCGTGTTCATGTAACAATATTCTTCATATGATTTGTACACAAGAAGCAAAACATACTACAACCTGGATACAACTTATATGTGTCCAACATTTACAAACAAACACTCAAACATATGTGCTATTCATCTCAAATAGAACCATTTCAAAACACAGTCAAACACAAAAAAGTGAAAGTACAATTCAGGAAACAAGTACAAAACATTTGCATTTGTAATGGTGTAGGCGGTAGACAGAAAATGAGTTTTCTAATGAGTTCACAGCTGAGTCAGCAGTAGAACGTCTCTGCGGCTTTTAAAAAAAAATAAAATAATAATAATTATACAGACATCAACATGATTTTGTTTTACAGACTGGAAATAATATTTTCTTATTTTTAGCATTGCATCTGATCTCAGGAGTTTTGCCTCTTAAGAATTGGCCAGTAAACTGGGACTGAAAAAGATAACAGAAACTGGAATAGTTTGATGAAAGAGAACCATTTCAGTTGTGAATGACAGTGATACAAGTATGAGATGAGCATAATGTTGATAATGTTGTTGACTGTAACAAAGTAACAGAGCAGAGCACCTCTCATTCTCAGTTGAGTATTCACTGAAAGATAATGGAAAACACCAAACTGACATTTGAAAATCTGTACACGTTCCAAAAATGCAAAACTGATTACATGCTACAAAAAAAAACAAAAAAAAAAAAAAAAAAAAAACAAAACATGCTGCTTAATATATTTTCCATTTTTTTGGCTATTGTAGAGAACCAGAAATGTTCTTCAGATTGGGGAAGTGTTTCATCACGATCCGTATTAGCAGGTAAGACTTTGACACTCTTTGACCGAGCAGCAGCGACTGAACACCATGTATTGCACATTTCACAGAATGGGTTTTAAAAAGGCATCGAGCATCAGTGCAAGAGTTGACCCTTTCGCACCCGACTTTACATAAGAGGAGCAGTGGCCAAAAGACCAAACAAAGGCCAAAATGTGCTCAAGCAACAATGAATAACAAATTCAAAGGTGTAATTTGAGTTCATAGTACATTTTACTATTAACTCCAATCTAATGGGAGGTCTGTTGCTGAAAATGTTGTCAGCTGACATCTATATTTTCACTAAGCACCAGCAAACAATTAGTAAGCACCAGAAAGATGAGGTTTTCTGGCATTGCTGAATAACCTTCAGGTCTACAGACAGAACGGGCTTGTTAAGTCTCAAGAGGCCCACTCGCTCCGTACAGGTCACAAGAGAACAGCAGCAGAACCATAAACGCTTCACCTCCAGTTGTGGTACATATGGAGGCCGGCGAACAGCAGGTTGCCAGTCAGGCTCGCTAATAAAAGCCCGGGCCAGATAAGACGCTTCACCAAACCTGGAGAGAAAGAGAAAGCAAATTTATTTCATGAGACTCGGAATCATCAGTCTGAATCTAACGTTTTCCATTTTGTGTAGGTTTAACGGTCATGATTTCAGAAGATCATGACCGTAAACAAGCCTCAGCTTGTTTAAATTTAGGTACCTATCTGACAATTACCTCACAAAGCGGATCATGAGTCAGCCAAATGTCAACAATCCACATCAAATAGACTTTTTTCTATTTTTGCTAAATTTCAGACTTTTTTGGGAAGCGGTGTTGCAATTCAGTTTAATGTTGTTTTTTTTTCCCCAGTAAAATTGCTGGAATGGCAAGTCGAGGAACATTATTGCAATCCTTTTAACCACTACGTGATATAAAACAACAGTTATATGTAATCACCGCCTATGATAATAAGCATATCACAGAAATATCTGGGACTGTTTTAGTTCTGATTTTTTAATTTTCAGAGCCTCAAAGTTACAAAAATAAATCCTGAGTCATTAAACTGATGTAGCTCTGCAAAACCGACCGTGACAGTCTGTAAATAAAAAAAACACGTAGGTTACATTTTATGCAAAAATAATCGCTTAAGATGGTTTTTCGAATCATATCATATCAATTCAACTCAATTCAATTCAAATTTGCAATGTTCTGTTACGCTGTCTAAATCAGTCCCCAAACAATTTGAACTGTTACTGTTAAAACTTAAACTATCAACAAATGTCACTCTGTCTGTAGCTGTTTGCTATAGATCACCCTCTGCTCCAGCATGCACATTAAGAGCTCTCGGTTTACTGTTGGCCCCTCACATTTCCTCTGAGTTTGTCCTTCTGGGTGACCTAAACTGGAATATGATCAACCCCCCTGATTTAGTTACACAGCAATTTGATGCTTTAAACCTCTTTCAAATTGTATCTGAGCCAACCAGACATAATTTGACTGGCCCTCCCTTCACACCAGGCGGCTACAACACTGGCTGCTCGTGGTCTACAAATCCCTTTTGGGAATGACCCCTCGCTACCTCTCAAATCTTCTGCACATCTCGGACAGCAATCGCCATTGAAGATCAAGTGACTTCATTAGGCTCATCATTCCAAAAGTCCGTACTGTGTTTGGTCATAACGCCTTTCATTTTGCCTCTGCAAATGACTGGAACTCACTTCAAAACACACTCAAACTAACAGCTCTCACCTCTCTCAACATGTTCAAACTAAAGCTGCAACAAATCATAGTTGACTGCTGTACCTGCTGACCAGCCCTTGCTTTTCTCTCTCTCTCTCTCTCTCTCTCTCTCTCTCTCTCTCTTATTTTTATAAAGAAAATCCAGTAATCTGCCTTTTTCATTTTATTTATTTATTTTTATTAATTTTATTGCTTATTTTGGTACATAGTGTTTATTCATTTACCCATGTTGTCTTTAGCCTTTTCCTCATGTGTTTGTCATACTGTTTTGTATCTGTGCTGTTTGTGTCACTGTGTGGACTGTGCTGACAGATCATCATTGTAAATGAGAATTGGTTCTCAATTGATTTTACCTGGTTAAATAAAGGTTAAAAAAAAAAACAAAAAAAAACTGTATGTACAAAAATAAAGTGCAATCTCTTATAACTGTCAGAGTCTATAATAAGAATTCTACATATACTAGACGATAAGACTGATGCAGGGACGATTGGCAGCCTAATTTTAATGATAAAACCACATTTCCCATAAACCCGTCACCTCTGGTTTTGCGTTTTTTTCTTCTGGTCAACTGGCATTTGTTTCGACGATGACAGGTTAAAGAGCCTTGCTGAATGTAAATAAGAAGTAATTTTTCTTGATGAAGCAAGTTTTGTTTGGAAAGGCTGACGTTGTGCAGAAATGCCGTTTGTGCTGTATTTTTGCAAAATTACCAGCCCCTACAAATATTCCAGAGATTGGTTGAACTCGCATACATCAATGCAGTCACAAGCAATTTAGCAACGGGACTCTTTCACTCTGTACATTTACAGTGGTAAGCTAATATACTAAAAAGAAAAACGTTTCACCAGATCTTTCATGAAATTTAAGCCATAAGAAAAACATTATGAAATGCATTATATGAATACATTGCATAAAATATGTAATTGATCCATTCAATTGTGAAATAACTAAAGAAAATTACTGAAACCCAACTCATCACAATGAAGTGTTTGTCTCTTGCATTTGCAAAGAAGCTCAAGAACTGCTGTCAGATTTAGCCAGTTAGCTCTCGTTTGCTCGAGGTACCACAATTAAATGATTCCAAACATCGTGAACACAATATTTATCTCCCTGGTGGCTTTTAATCAGATTGCTTACCTTTAGAGGGAGGGATGCCTTCCAGACCGTGTGTCGTAGTGCCAACTCGGCATGCTGACGACTCTGAGGAGCTGCTTCGTTTCTCTTCCTCTTCAATCACACTGCCATCTCTTAGCAAGGAACTCAAATCTGCAAAGCAATGTCATAATACATAAATTATTAAGCCAAAGATAAAGCCATCTAAACATTGTTCAAAATCCTTTTTCTTTATAGAGCCACTATCTGCAGATTTACAAAAGGATTTATGTTGCCATCTGGTGGTGGTATTAAGAATGACACCAAGGTAAACAGTTGAAATTGCTACAAGCCCCCAACAATAACCAGTTCAACCTCAGCTGTACTTGCCATTTTGACTTTGGAAGGGTGACGTGTCAGGTGAAAAGCAGCCACTGTAAATGGAAGAGGCCGGCTCCACAAGGAAATGCGATGGAGAAACAGGTGGGGACATGAGAGTGGGTTCTGGCTCTGCTGAGAAAAGCCGGAGTTTCTGACCGGTGATGTTGAGGCGAGCAGGGCTGATGAGGGGGCGGCGTAGTCTGGCAGAACCTGAACTGGATGTTACTGACCCAGCGACTGAGGGAGTTGGAGAGGGACCTGGGGATGATGGGCGACTCCCAGACTTCAGTGAAAAGTAGTCTGTGTAAAAAAATAAATTTAAAAAAAAAAAGCAGTGGAAAATGTCCATCAGATGCTCTGATAGGGTTAGGAACTGTTTAAAACACAAAATGTTCAATTGAGATTACAGAATCACTTGGAGTTTTAATAATACCTGAGGATGGTGAATCTTTGTACTGTGAGGCTGGTCTGCTTCCACTGAACAGGTAACCAGAATCTGAAAAAGAGATAAGACCAAAAACAAGCATGTTGTTCTGTTTTTTAATAACATAAAACAAGACAATGTCATGGAAACATGTTATATCGTAACAAAAAACTCAAGGATATTCAGTTTTATATAACATTAGACAAAGAAAAGCAGCCTGTAAGGTGACCTAAATATTTTCCAAGAAGCACAAACTGAGAGCTGCTGGAGCTTATAAATTATAAATCTTGTCTGTATACGAAGCACTGAATTGCAAGAAGCAACTCAAGATCAAACATGTTGTTGGGAACGCATACAAAAATCAAATGTAAACAGAAGAAGGCCGAGTATTCCCACCAGCTAATGAAAGTAGTGTGGCAGTTATCTGTAAGGTGCCAGACTACAAATAAAAGGACATGCCACTACATCTGTGCAAACAAGTCATCCTCAGATTATGTTTTTCCTTCAATTAACACAAACAGAAAAATGCCAGTGTTACCTGTCCTGGTGAGGGAGGGGATCGTGCCGAGGCAGAGGGCTCTGTTGAGGCGCCCAGGCAGAGAGGAAGGGGAGGCTTTGCGCTCGCAAGGACCTTGTTGGCGGTTGATGAGCTTGGAGAGGTTAGGCGGTGGGGAGGGGATGAAGGAGTCCGTCAGGTCAGGGCAATACAAAGGAGGCTGGCTGCTGAAGGGGACTGCAGAGCTGCCTGCAAGGTATCTGAAATCAAAATCATAACACTTTAAAAAAAAAAAAGAAAGAAAAAAAAAAAAGGTTCTAATATTACATGAAAAATACACTCTAATGAAAATCTAAAGTAGTTACACGAGGCAACTTCACAAAAAAAAAAATTGACAAATAGTGTAATGACTGGATTTTCTATTTGTGATTATATGTAGACAGCAAAATGGGATTTACATGTTAAAGAACAATTTTGACATTAAAATATATAGTCTGAATTACATACCAACTACAAGCTGCGTCTAAAATAAAATCAAGAGGACAAACTTTGTACCATTCAGCTTTGATATCCAGTAAATGTGAGCACTTTACAGTCTGTGGCAGGGCTGCCACTGACATGTGGCTGCAGCTGTCTGACCACATGCAGCAGCTGGAAGTGCCCACAGAACAAAAGCTGCAGGAAAAAGGCTGCCCAGCCATACAGCGCTTACATTTCAATACAAAGTCACTGGTCCATAGAAAGACGTGTTAATCAGCCTTTGTCTTTCTTAAAGAAAGAAAAAATCGGGACAATCTTGATTGTTTACATTCTCCAAACTCCAACGCTTTGTTACTGTTTTAAAAGCATGACAGAGACATTCAAAACAGGACAGGACAAGACGTTGTGTTTGTGTTGTCGAAAAACAAGCAGACGGCGTATCCTTTCACCAGCTGTTTATTACATTCCATGTACAGCAAGCATTCCTACAAAGTCTTCAAAATGGAGCCTGACATTAAAAGAAAGACACCTAATATAAGCACCCAAAACACAATGTGTTGCAGTAAAAACCTTTCGGTGAGGACGGCGCTCCACTTTGAGGCTGCTACAGAATATATAAACACACAATAACTGATCAAATTAAGAAATTGCTTAAATTGTATAGAAACTATCAAGATTTGGCATCGTAGTAGCTCATTAATAAAATACTGAGTCTTTTAGTGTTTCTTCAACACACACTCTGTGAAAACATTTAGGTATGACACAATCACATTTATGAGCTACACAGTGCAGTAAAAACATGAATGGGTCCATCAGTAAAAAGGTAGCTATCACTGTTGAAACACCACACAATATATTTGTGGCTATCATGTAATTAGTTAGATATAGTAGCTTAGACTTAACATACCACTGTAGTAGTGCTTCTCGAGCTAAATGCTAAATACAGTAAAGTCTAACAGTCGTACAACTCATCAGGTAGATGCAGGAATTCTCTCCAAAAAAAACCATGCAGAAATAAAAACATACTCAGGGTAGATATGCATATATCAGGGCATAAGAAACATGCATACTGACGGTTTATAACAAACAACACCTTTTGGTACAGCATGTAAAACTTTGGAAAAAGATAATACATTAAGTTGTACCTTAGATATACAAACAAAAGGTACTATTACTGAAATATATCCATTTCTTCCTTTGCGAACACACAGAGCGGACCAGTGTGAACTTCAGTGAAAGCCCATTAAAAAAAAGTCTCAACTTCTCTAAAACAGCATGGTTTGTTGTGTGACCTGTTTTAATTTCAATGAAATATTATTTTTGTCAAAAGTTTAAAAATGCATTTTATCACGTTCTACAGTTTATAAAAATGTTTCCAAGTCAATACTGACAGATGTTTATAGATCACAAGTCAGTATAACTCATTAAATAGAATTGCAATCCTTGCATTTGATTTGTAATAGATGTGAAAAAAAAAATCAAAATCACAGCTTCAAAGCTCTAAAAATGATCCTCTATGAGCAGGAAAAACTTTATTCATGACCTATAAACTGCATTTCCAATGTCTTATATTCACAATATGTAAAGCTTTTTGAGACTACTGCACCAAAGGTGCTGGTTTGAGAACAGAACTCCATCTACAGGACAGCACAACATACCATATAAACCTCATAGTTACAGTAATCTACGCAGATTCTCTAGTATTAGTTTGTAATACCTTTTCACATTACTGTCAAATAAATATCCCTTCATTCAATAAATTCCAATCATGTAAAACAAAACAGATGAACAGAAATAAAGAGGTGAGAGATTAAACTTTAGTGCATGCACCTAATACGTCCATTAGTGTTTATAATATATCACCATGTTAGAGTGCTGATGGATGGACTGACCTATAAAAACTATTAAGGGTGGAAGTGTCCAGACATGTGTAGAGTTGAGCACTTAGTCATGTTTGCATGTTCAAGGACTCATACAATAAGGCCACCAGAAACTAGTTTAGACTGGATTACCTTAAGTGAACGCCAACACAAACCAAGTACCTGCCACATAGTGGCATAGCTGATCACAACTAAAGATAATACGAAGCAATATACGTGCAGTAGATGCTTTGCCGTCGTAATGCAACACCATCAGTCGGGCATGTGATGAGTCCCAAGTTCACTCTGCAGCACGACAACAAGCCCAAAACTTAGAGGTGGATTTACAAAAAACTATCTTCAACAACAAGGAGTTCTGTCGCTGATGGCATGACGACCACCACAGATCTCAACGTCATGGAGTCCGTCTGGAATTACAGGTCGTGACAGAAACAACGGAGCCGAAACGCCTCAATATATAAGAAAAACTGAGTTAAGTTGTCAAGGAGGTTCAAAACAACCTACCTGCAACGCACCTTACAAAACTGTACACATGTTTACTGAGGAGAATTGCTGCTGGGGTGATCACAGCAAATCTTTGTTAGATTTTTTTTTTCTTTTTTCGTTTACTGCATTTGCAGTTTATTGATGAATAAAACCTCACCGTGGCACGGTTTTTGAAAGCATACTTACTCAACATTTACTACTTAAAACTTATGTACAAAACGTTAAAAAAAAAAAGAAAGTATTTTTTTGAAATATAATTGGCTTATGGTGAAGGTCACGCATCATTTCAAACACCACGGAAAACTGACTGAAGCGTCGTGCCAATGTAAATCACAGGAGGCCCAACATCACAATAAGGACGGGAGAAGAACAAAATTCAGAGCGATAAAGATCGCTTTTCCCAGGCAGCTAAGTGTTAAGTTTTTAAATTGACAATAGATACATAGTGACCAATCCTCACATTAAAAGGCTTCAACATTTCCATTGTTAAAATCTAAAATCTGCTTCAGCTACTGATAGAGATATGTAAAATTTAAACGCGTTGGCTGTCAGGATGTTGGCAGCACACGGAAAACCTTCCAGCTCTGACCAGAGCATAAGCATTGATGCTGTAGTCCTTACAGAGATCAGTTACACATATATGGTGGCATTACTTTTTTTTTTGGTCATATCCACGGTTCATCCTTTGTTCAGAAATTGTAGATGATGTGAAGCAGTACAGGAGAGGTGTGACTGCTCAGATACAACATCTTGAATATGGCCAGAAGTGTTCTCACAAATTAGTATTTCATGCGATAAGCTGTAGTTAGTGAACCATTTTCAATCCACAGTTTTACCAGAGTGTTAATGAATAAATTAGTACATTCAAAACCCTTTAAACATTATAGTGCAGTGTAGAATACATAGTTAGTACAGGCTGGGAACTTAAATGTTCCAATCCCTCTATATTAGTTTGAAATATATGGCAGGTTTTAAGTTGTATTTTGTTTATCTGCGATGGTCAGTGCATTGCATAATGGATATGGTTAATAAGAAACCAGAAATGTAATTAGACAAACATTTAAAAAAATACAGGATGAATTTGAATGATAATTTTGCACATTTTCCCACAAAAGAGATTCTGTATAACGTACTTGACTAATCGTCTTGAGGGTTAGCAACTAATAATAATTTATCATTGTCGTTTTATTAACAGTTTCTATTTGACTTCATGATTCCTGACAGATTCTTTCATTGATTTCACTCACTGGAAAAGTCCAAAAATAAAAAAAAACTATCATTGAGTCAATTCTATGACCAACCACAGGGATTAAAAATTGTCAGCTGTTCATGATACAGCTCTATCTTACTTCTGTGCGTACACTGATTTTAGCCTCCCAAATCTGACAAACATCAAGCGACTGTACACAATGTCCTGTGTGCTTCAAGCAGATTTCAGTGATTAAGCCGACGGAACCACTATTTAGTTACGTCAGCCGGACACACAATGTTACAGGAGTTTAGCAATCACACGTCATGATCTCAGTCATTCACACGCAGCAGTGAAACAGAGGGGTTGAGAGGAAAAAATGGTAAGGTAAAAGAAATGACGTGTTTTTTTTTTTTTTTTTTAAATGATAACACTAATTAGATTAATGTATTTGGACCTGGTTCTGATGAACACAAACCACTCATGGAGATAGGACACTCGGTACAATCGCACGTTTCAAACACAACGTGAACATTACTGCTCAGATTCTGACCTTCGGTATTTGGCTCTTCGTGGACCCAGTGGTTTGCGAGTTGCCGCAGCAGCAGCAAAGCTGACTAGGCAACAGAGGGAGATGGTGATTAGCTTTGCTGTGTCCATCCGATCCAAGGCACCAGTCAGGTAGCTCTCAGCCAGGTAGAGGCACAGGATGGAGAACCACAGGACAGAGGCCACAGCATCGATTCTCCGCAACCTGAAAATGCAGCAAGACACACACACAAAAAAAGAAAAAACGTTTTGTTTTTGCTCAAGTTAAACCTCCGACAACTTATCCAACGGCAAATAAAGACGTGGTGGTTGTTTACCTCGCAGGTCCTGCTAAGAATATAGCAGTGATACAAGTCAACAGGCCAACAGAGACTATAGCCAGCTGGTTGTCCTTTCCATGCTGCCACACCAGCTTAGCATTTTCTATGGCCTTGTCAGGGAGCAGCTCCAGCAGACCCTGCCACACAGGCACGGCTCCGCTGCTGCTGCTGTTTCTGTTGCTGTTGGGGGTGGATTCATTTTGCGGTTTAGGCTTTGGAGGAATGACCCCCCCACTTAATGGCTGTGGGCCACTAGGCGAAGCAGGCTGATCCGGCAATTCACAGAAAGACGTAGCAACTAGAAAAGCACAAATCAGGAAGGTCAGGGCCCGTAACAGTATGACCCCCGTGGGAGAAGACAAGGAATGGCAGCTCTGTAGGAAAGAAAACATGTTTTTAATGTAAGTATTTATCTGTCAGAATCAGAGTCATCATCTTGGTTATAATCATCATCTGATTTAGTATTTGGCTAAAAGTTAAGACACGTTGCATGTCATAGCATAAAGCTGCTCATCAAGACTTGCTGTGTTTTGTGTAAATTCAATCAACCACTTGTTTGCAGACTTTGCCTGTTAAGTGCTTGAAATTTGGACTTTGGGTTTCACTGACCTTTACGAAAGCTGTGTCTGATTCTCGGGTACGCCGAAGCTGATTGTTTAAGAGCACGGTGCGAAGCTGGCGGTTCTGATATTTAATGTAGTACTCCACTGCTGTCTGACACGGTCTGCATAACTTATAAGTCTGCTCCAGGTGGTGCTTGAAGGCCTCAATTTCCTCATCATAGTTCTCCTACAATAGAAAGAAACAATAACAAATTCAGCGTTGATAATTATAACGTGATGCGTTAACATGAAGAAATGAGAGCAAAGTACATACATCATCCCTCGGGATATACGAGGCCAACTGTTTGATCTTTGCAGACTGGTTGTTATTACACTTCCTGCATAGCAACATCTGACAGTTGACCCACTGCAGAGTCTTAGGGGTCTCAGATGAAGGAAGGCTTCCAGATACGCCGTGATTTAGATGCTCCATGTACTGAGCTGGGATGGGTTTGTTGTAATCCCCATTCTGAAAAACACACATCAACAAAAAGGTTAAACAAACACACCAAAAAGAAAAGTTGACTGAGAAAAAAAAAAGAAGTAATACTTAAACTCACCTCCTGGAAGCCATTATACTGGTCACAGTTGGGACAATCCCAGCAGTTCCTGTTCCCGTAGGGCACCACTGTGTTTTGATTACAGAACCAGCAGTTTACACTTGCATGGGTGGGCTTCTTCCTGCAAATCAAAAGTGGATTTCTTTTTAAAATGATAATGTTAATCCATCCTGCTGATGACACTTACAGAGAGCATTTTACTGCACAATGAGTATTTATACTTCTGATACTTCAATTACATTTTGCTGACTTACATACTTTAACTTGGGTAAAGTTGCGAAAGCAGGGTTTATACTTATAGTAAAACATTTTCGAGGTGTAGTATTAACAATATTACTTTAAGTAGACGTGAATACTTCAACCACAGTCGTTAATCCTATCGGTGTTTATCTGTCCTATCCGAGGCAGGAGATCCGCTCCTGAAAAACATCACGACTCTAAAACACAACCCGATGTTTTATACTATTTACGGACTATTTGGATCGACACTATCATCACGTTGCGTCGTAAACACGGATGGAAAAGATCCAGCGGGATTTGGGATCTCATCCACTACTATCTAGCAAGTTAGCAGCCACGGCTATCAAAGTTACCGCTCGGGGTCGCGCGTAAAAACACGCACCGCTCCTGAGGGGGAAAAGGAACCGATTTGCACGATGTCTGATGGCAAACGGTATTGATTGTACTTTTGAATTTTGATCAGTCGGTGTGATATTTAACGCTGTCTGCTAACATGCATCTCACGTTAGCTAAAAAAAAAAACACTCACACACACACACACACACACACACACACACACACACACACACACCGCGGTGCAGAACCGTGGAGTTTTACCTGGTGGATATTTTATATATCAGCGCTCCGCCGGCGACAAACGCCGTAGCTCCGACTCCACTGTACATCAATTCAGGATACTCCAAAAGAAGCTTGTTAAACGTCTCCATTTCTGCTGAAATTAAAACGCTGTGCGTAAAACTGTGTCGGCAAAACACGGCTCGGAGGAGCTCACGCGGGCAAAGCGGTTCCTTTTGTTCACGCCCATGTAACGGAAACGGAATTTGCGTAGCCACGTGGACGCGCTCCAACATGTTTCATTCACTCGTTCTGGGCTCACTAAACCCACTTATTACTGAGATTTATTTTAATTTTTTTTTACAACAAATGATGTATTTAGCCGTAACTCGTGTGTTTTGGGTGATATTGTTCGTAGAAATAGAAAGTAATCTAATGTTTGCTCAGCTCTAAGCAGCCCGTAGTGTAGTAGGAACCGACTGTGATAGTGTTGGAATGTGTCGAGGGGCTGTTCATGTGGGGTTTTTTTATTTTTTTTTTCTCCCCCCTGCTTTGAACCTTTAGGACATTACATTAGGAATCCTCTATGTTTAATGGGTTCATGAAAGAGGGACGGCTGATACCATGTCGATTTAGTTCATCTGCCATTTACAGAGGCATATTGTTGGCTGTTAATTTAAAAAAAAATATTTTTTTTTTTTTTTTTTTTTTTTTTTTTAATTCTTCAAAGCTTGCTTGAGAATCATCAGATTTTCTAAATCTCGTTCATATCAAAGTGATTCAGTGATAGTTGTCAATACATTTACTGGTACACAGCCAATATGAACTGTCAATGGCAAATTCGGCGTATTTAATGTGTTTATTAAGCAAAAATAGGCTTTTAAAAAAAAAAAATAAAAAAAAAAAAGGGCGGGGAGGGAGGGGGGGTATCGAGGGGGGGGGGGGGGGGGGGGGCTCATGTTGCAGCCCAGATTGTATTTAACTGGATCCGGATCTTGTAGGCTAAAGATCTTTTCTCGTAATTATGACAGTCGGATCTCTTACTTATGAGATAGCAAGTCACAATTCCGAGAAAAGGTCTCTATTTTCTTTTCTTTTGTGAATGCATTGGGCCTCCATATAGTTTTTCAGATTGTCTGCTGTCAAGAATAACTTTTGTTTGTTGGTTAGCCTGCTGAATTATTCACCTATACCAATCAAGGCTTGGGTGTAGGCCAAGGCAGAAACACCTTTTTTTTTTAAATTGCTAATTTCAACCAAGCTAAGAGAATGTAAAGCTAAACCTTGTGACAGCAATTAGGTCAATGAAGAATAATTATTTTATAAGTGAAGCTTACACAATAGGAAAATGCTAAAAATTTGTGTTAATAATAATACTGATAATGATTACTTATAATACATTGTCACCCATCATAATAGTAAAGGTTTAACTCAATCAATGAGAGTATCTGATGCAAAAATAACATTTTTATTTAAACAAACGTGATGTATTTTACATCACGTAAACATTCAGAATCAAATAAGAAAACTGATCAGTGCTTCAGTGTCAATAATTGTTATAGCAGCTCAGATAAAAGGATCGAACAAGAGAAAAAAATAAATAATAACAAATGTATTGGCCCATTCAAAAATATTAACATAACAATGTAAAAACACAATACAAGTTTCGGGTACTTGGTTGCAAGACAATTATATCCAACAAAGGTGGCATAATTTAAGCCTCAGACTTAAATCAGCTGTCTTCCTGCAATTCACACTTGATCGGTGCCATTCTTGAAGCAAAGCATCCTCAGTATAGGACTGTAATTATTTGGCTTTTCAAACAGGAGCCTGTAACAGAAGTTAACAAACAGTTCTGGGTATAACATTTAATCAGCTGTCAGCAATTTGATACCTTAAACAACAAACTTCGACCCGACAAACGCAGTAGCCTTAATGAAATGATGAAACAGATGAACTGTGAGTCTGTGAACCGGCCGTCAGCGGTCCTACTGCGGCGCCTCCGCCTGCCTTGCATAGGAAGTGAACTGCGGGTAGTTGCATGCCACCGAGACGGTGCCTGCGTCCGGGCTCATCGGCTGGGTCACTCCGCCGTAAGGACACACGTTGTGGGGCACCAGCACGGGCGGGTGGTGGGGGTGGTACGCACCGTAGGGAGGGTAGTGGAAGGGTGGGGGCGCGCAGTACGGGCTCACCGAGCCGCTGGCGACGACCTGGGCCGTTGGGTATCCAGTCGGCTGGGACGGGTTGGGCTGGCACATGCTCCAGGACCTACTCACGTAAGGCTGCAGGTAGAGCGGCTCGGGATACTCCATGGGTTCCCCGGTCAGGTAAGGGACGCTCCTGGGTATGTAGGGTCTCCTCACCCTCCTCCGCCGCCGGTAGTTCCCCTTCTCAAACATGTCCTCAAACGCGGGGTCAAGCATCCAGTAGTTGCCCTTCCGGTCCCCCGGGTTCTCCCTGGGCACTTTCACAAAACACTCATTGAGAGACAAATTGTGTCTTATACTATTTTGCCAACCTTTTTTGTTCTTCTCGTAGTAGGGGAACTTGGACACTATGTATTGGTATATCCCGCTCAGGGTTTGTCTCCTATCTTGGCTGTCCTTGATGGCCATGGCGATGAGAGCCACGTAGGAGTACGGTGGCTTCTCCAGCTGGCCGGTCTCCTCTACATCTTTGGGCTCATATGGGGGCGAGTTGGAGCTGATGTCCAGGAGCTGCACTCCCTGCCCACCAGGGGATTTCTCCTCTACATCCATGGCTCAGGTCTCCCGTTTTTTTTGCGTCCTGCTCGGGCAAAAAGCTGCTGCATCTAACGAGGCGGGGAAATGAACGTGTCCGCAGGTGCACACACCCCTCCCACCTTCTTTCATCTCACCGGTTTCCCACGCTGTTATGCCATTGTATGTGATACAGTGCAGGCTGTTTAGGTTGAAGCAGGGGTTACGGCACCGTGTTTTAAAAACAATCGAAATATTCTCACTTTGAAGCAACGTGATCAAAGACTAATGTATTGTCTTTACTGTTAAGTGCTCATAATTATGAACGATTTATTGAGAAAAGATGGACACTTGTGAGCCAACAAGCCAAAAAAGTTTGTTATTCATCCCAAACTCCAGCAGATCGGCTCTTCATTTTATTTTATTTATTACGAATCATTTATTTTAGGGCAGGGGAAACTTAATTTATTTATTATTTATTTATTACGAATCATTTATTTTAGGGCAGGGGAAACTTAATTTCTAACTATATATTTTGGAATTGCTATTCCCCCTTTCACGTATTGGATTTTGTGTGCATGTATTAACATATTAAGTGATTTTTATCAGATGTTTGTCCTCTATACTGAACAAGGATGTACTGACACACACACACACACACACACACACACACACACACACACACACACACATTTGCATTGATTTGCAACTTTTACACACGTTGCTTTTTACAGCTTGTTTGAACTCTGCAGAGACACACCATGGTTGGGGTTTTCCAGCACTTACTGTGTTAAAAGTAGGAGTATGAGACTCACAGGTATCAGAGCCCACATGCCACCCACATACAGAGAGGCATGAACAGCAGGCCTGTCTGTCTGCTGAGGACACTAGATAATGATCACCTGCTCTCACCAGACAGTCTGTCTCCCCTAAGCTGATAGGGAAACACAGATCTCAAAAGGTGAGCAACCAGTGGAAAAACAAATTAGTCTTCGGCTATTGTTGTCCCTGTAAAACTATTAATTGGAGTTATAGTGAATACCTTTCTTGATGGCGTACAGCTGCTGATTTAGCACCCAACGTATAATGTCTTCACCATTTATTTTTTTCAATTAAGTTCTGTATTCCCCCCCCCCCCCCCACAACCCTTTCACCTTTAAAATACACTCAAATACAACTAAACTGTTTCTCCCCATTAATTCTCCCCTCAAAGATGTTTTGCACTCAGCAGTCTATAGGTTTAATGTAGTTAGAGTGAGGTGCTTCAAAAGGCAAACGTGTTGGATAACGCTTGTCAAACAAGATGCAATCAAATCTTCTTATTTTGATGCACAATATTAGGATGCCTGATTCTTGGGCATTAAGGACCAGACGATTAAAGACAAAAACTAGAGGGGAGAAACGTTGCAGGCCATCCTGCACAGTAAACTAAATTAGTTATCAGTGGTAAGTTCCTCTCATGCAAATATGGTAACTGTGCATGTTATTCCTGATATGCAGTACCTTTTTTGTTTACTATTCCTGACTCAAATTATGCTGCACACACGAGCAAAAATCAGTCCTTATATATTCATAGTTTGTGTCTCATCTCTTGACTTAACTTCCCTCTCTGATTTCTCAGATTTTTTTAAAAGTATTTAACAAAAATGACGTGAGGAAACTGGAGGTCCCACTGTGACTTTTCCCAGAGAGAAAGCTTGATCCTCCTGATGTCATGTGAGTGAAGGAAGGCGCCAGACTAAACACAATCTGTGGAGCAGAAACTATCTGAAACTAAAGAAGAATGTAGCACAACTGCCAAAAGCAAAGATTATGAACACTGGGTTCAGACAGCAAAAGAAATGGAGATTTACAGCCCACAAGCATCCTCAAACAGCCCTCAGGTGTGACCTAGGACATAAATATACATGTTCAAGACCTACCACCATGTTTCAAAGTGTTACACAGCCTTCAGATTTAAAGTAATTGTAAACTGACATCATTGCAATCTGTTTAAAACCGTAATTTTTGGATTATTATTATTTTTTTACTTTTATTTAGTGAGAAATGTTTTAACCCTCGTGTTGTCCTTGGGTCAAAATGACCCGCAGCTGTGTTCAACCAATTTCTATTTTATTTTCATATTTTTTTGGGATCATTAGTGACAAGGAGGCTGTGAGGGGTACTTTAAAGAATGATGACCAATGATCCCAAAAAAAATATAAAAATATAGAAATAAAATAGACCTTGGTTGAACACAGCTGCGGGTCATTTTGACCCAAGGACAACACGAGGGTTAATCTTTAGTACACTGCAATAGTTTTATGAGTCCTTAACTGTTTTTTCTTTCTAGTCCCACATGAGTTAAGCTACTCATCTAAGATTCGAGTCACTCATAGAAGTTTGCCCTTGCTAAGCTGTCTGGTTATTTCTTTCTAATTGAGAACTTATAACAAAGATGTTTCTTTATTGTTTTTACCTGGAAGAATGGATGGGAAAATGTAAATATATAGCCTGAGTGAAATAAAGCTTGATGATGTGTGTCATTAGCGAAACAGTGATTTAAAATGAAAATGCAGGTTAATCGGGAACTAAAAAGCTAAAACTTGAAATTGCTGCTAAAATGTGTATCTTTATATACTGTTTATCACAAAACATGTGTTTGTAGATGTTATTGTGTATTAAGACGATCATATCAATATGTCACTGTTGAAACCACCTGCAATGATAATGCTGTATTGTAAGCCAATTCAGCACCCTTTAATGTAATTACTTTTCAGCGAACCATGAACGTAAACAACCGTTAACGGAGTAATAAAAATACAATAAAAATTCCAAAAAGATGCATGTCATTGATATAAAATTCAGTTATGCTATTAATAATAATGATTATTCTGTTATTATTACATTATCCTAAAACTTGAATGTTTAAAGATCATATTTCAGATCCAACTTCCTGTTAATGCCTTGAAACCCCACAACATAAATATTGAGATTTGAGCCGATATAACATTCGTAGGCAGATGATAAGTAACCTACATTAAAGTAATGGTAATTAACTACTTTATCATGATGACAATTACAAACAGAAACACATTTATTTTGCACAGTGAGAAAATTAGTTGTCTTGTTCGGTGTTTGACAAAACTGCTTTTCACTGCTGTTTCGTAACAGAGATGTAAAGTTACTAAATATATTTACTTAAATGCATTACAGTAAAGTACAGAAGGATCTGTAGTTTACTTGAAGGTGGCTCTTTTTCTAATTTGTTTTCACTGTTCTTTTTAAAAAGTATTTTAGGTCTCTGTTATACTTGCTTCACAGTTCACTTGCAAACATAGAGTGAGTTCAGAAATGTTTAAAGCAGTTTACAATATATTTAGACGCATGTCGCTATACTTAAACAATATGGGAGGTGCCATTCTTTTTTACTACAGGCTTTTCATTTGTATTCTAGAGATCAGCTTTCTACTGACGTGTCAAGAAAGTAAACAGCAATACATCACGGTATCGCTGCTGTTTTTCTGTGCGCAGAGGATTTTGGCAAGTTGTCAGTAGCCAGGATGAGTATCTGAAAGACCAAAACATTTACTTTTCAGCTTGCTACAATCAGGAACTTTCCTGCAGTCATACCACAAATACCTTTTATGCACAGATGGTGACTACAGAGCTGCACTAGTCCAGAACACCAACAACTCTTAACAGATCAGGTGGCTCAACACCTTTACTTCTCTTCTTCCTGCATGCTGACATGGGTGGGAACATTGAAGTGTGTGTGTGTGTGTGTGCGTGTGTGTGTGTGTGTGTGTGTGCGTGTGTGTGTGTGTGTGCCTCAAAAAGGTCGTGTTGAGGTTGAGGTTACAACATGCCTTGATGTTTCTGAGTGAGATGAGTGATGTCCAGCTGCAGACATTCTCTCAGCTGCAAGCTTTAGTTTTTACTCACCTTGCCTCTTACGACTCACTACACAGCTCAGTGGATGGATTAACATCCTGGTAGCACATTGTTAGTCAAGGTGAATGTCTACACAAATAATTGTTGTGTCGGTACCCACACTTTAAACAGCTCGTTTGGTTTTGGCTAACGTTATGTATGATTCTTGTTAAGCCTGCACAGAAGACATTTTGACTGTCCCAGCAGGAAAAGCAAGGGTGTTACTCATAACGTTAACGATGACTCAGCATGTCGCAGTAAACCACAGCAGCAGGACCCTGAAAGCGAATCAGCTGTCTCGAATTCAGCCATCACTGATTTTATTATTTACACCTGTGCTTTTCCTACTCTCACATGTCACAATGTTATTCTTTAAAAAGGTTTGGTACCCTGACATCCTCTTCTAAAAGACAAATAATGGAGTGAGGTATTCTTCAGTGTTGGTATTCTATTAGTGATTTCATTGAGGTTATATTAGATTTTATAAAAAAAAAAAAAATTAAAAAAAAAAAAAGCATAGTTAATTCTTGATTAACAATTGTAAAATGCAACTTTAAATTAAGATGTGTTACCAATTTAATGGCAAAATAGTAACAATTATCAAAACAATCGGTGTCAGGTAAAATGTGTTCATGTACTGGGTTATATTACACCTGGCAAACTATAAATATGCCAATTTGTTTTATTCTATGAATTTCCAGTTCATCAGGGGGCTTTGTGGAGAGAAAAAAAACATTTGTAGTCTGACTACAGTGAGACGAGCAAGTATTAAATCTGACTCGTCACCAGGACACCTGCAAAGCTGCATTTAGTGATAAAAGGAAATGACAGCATATGTGCTGGGGCTTCTGTCTAAACAGAAGCGCATGTGGTAGACCACAGCCGACTGCTTTACTTACAGTAGTCATTTTAGGCCCCACTCCCAGACATATGTAATCCAAGGATTACAAGTAGCCCGACTTCTCTCTGTTAGTGACAGAACAAACAGCACTGGCTCTCGGACAGACCAAACGTCAACAAGTTCAAAACAAGTCAAACTCTAAACTCACAAATGCAATGCCCCATGACAAATGTAATGCCACCCCCACCCCCACCCCCGTAAACTGTAAGAAACTACCCGTATGAATAAACAGGTGACAGATATGATAACTTCTTTCACTCCTCTGCCACTGCTTGTTGGCTAAATTCCCATGCTAGGTGTCTCTCTCTCTCTCACTTGATGAGTTATCCCAGTTCCCTATTCAGTTCATGATATCATTGACCTGTACCTCCTCCCACAATGCATCACTTTGCAGGGTTCTACATGACTGCCTGTCAACCAGCCCAGTGCCAGTCTCATCCTGCAGCTCACATCTGCTGTAAACCACTCCTAACTCCAAACTGCCAAACTATAAATTAATCTTAGTGTACGTCTTTTCCACTTTGTCAGATTTGTTGTTTGATATTCATGCATTATATTGCCGACAAAAGAAAGAATATAGCATTTTTCAGCCTGATAGTCCATGGCATTAAAAGCTTTGGTGTGTAGGATTTAGGGACATATATTAACAGAAATGGAATATAATATTCACAATTATGTTTTTGTTAGTGCATAGTCACCCAAAACCTAGAACAGTTGTGTTTTCGTTACCTTAGAATGAGCCCATCTTATCTACATTAGGAGTGGGTCTTCTTCCAAGGAGCCCGCCACGTTGCACTGCCATGTTTCTACAGCAGCCCAGAAGGGTCAGAAGGGTCAAACCAAACATTGGCTCTAGAGTGGGCCATCAAATTGCCCTTTAAAGTTACGAGGACCATCCTAAATGTCTTCACAATACAGAAATGTCCCCTCAACAACAACTTTGTGGTCTTTACAGAAACTGCACAGTGTGCTGCTGAATGGTCAACATTTATTTAGAGTTTGCCTCCCACATGTGCCCAATGGGGCGTGGTACATAACATATAAATGTGAGAATCTGTATTTTATAATGTGTGGATCATATTAATGATCAAGATGATGATGTCTCATTCCAAAAAGCTGCAGAGTTTCTGTTTGAGGAGAAAGATACAGATAGTGAGATGGAAGATAGGGATGTTTCAGAATATGAAATCTTGAAGCCTGTTTGATAATAAGTAGAAAATCCCAGAAAGTTGAATCAGTTCATCTGGACCCAAAATTATGTGATAGAAACATTGTATTACTCATCCAAGTAACTCTGTCAGTATCAGTTGAGTTAGGGATACTTCCAGTCAGCTGAGACTGCCGATGTCACCTGTATGAGTGACAAATAGACTTTGTATATATATATATATATCTTAGCTATACTGTATGACAGATCATAAATAAAGCAGTTTAGTAACTACTGTTCTCGGTTTATTGAGTCTAGATCACAATGCTTATGTTGCTATTACCTCTGGTTGCTGTTTGGCAGGATAATTGTATGTGTTTATAGGTGGTTAGATGCATTTTGAGAATGTGGACCTTAGAAAAACCATAGCAACTCCTGTGCTGGAAGCTAATGGGGATACAAATACATACACAAACAAATATTACTTGAGGGGGAGTTAAAAAACCTAAATCCATAGTTATCATGAGATTTTAAATGTGATTAGTTAATCCTCCAATTTTGTTCCATGTCAATTTGCCCTGGAAAACATAACAAGAAGTTGCCAAAAGTGAAAACATTATAATTCATATCCGCTGTGTAATTTCTGTTTGTAAGATTTTCTCTGATGGGCCTTTAGTGATAGCAATGATGATGGACTGATACTGGCCTTCGTGGTGAAGACAAAATGTCTCAGAAGGTTAAAGGTAAAAATAACATTGTTGCACTCTCCTGTCAATTATCCAAACAAGACCTCTGCCAAGATAAAGTCAGCCGGGATTCCTCAGTGACACGTTGCAAAGTGAAAACTTTGCTTCTGGAATGATCATCAGCCACACAGAGGTTAAAAGCCTCAATGTAGCATTTAATAGACTCGCAATGACATAGACAGTGTACGGTTGAAGTTCAAGGTGACTTCTCAAGCTTTTTACCATCTTATTTAAAATTTACCAACCAGAATCAAACTGACAAATGTCCTGTTTGACTTGCTGTTTCTCTGCAGATCATCCTGCTGCCACGTGTGCCCTTTGTATGAAGCTGTTATGCAAAATTTTGCGACACTATGCTTAGTTCTCGCCTCTTTCTACAGAACAGCTGGGAATGCGGATCCTGATCTAAGATAGCATGTTAGTGACATCTCACTCATAAATGATTTCCATGTAACTCAGAGCCTCTCCCTGTTGGCAAGAGATTTGTGACTGAAGTCAGGTCTCATGAGGAAACTGCCAAATAGTAACTCTGCCTCAATGATCATGAACCATGTTCCCACATGAAAATACATTTACATTTTTTACTTTGCACAGCAATTGTTCCAGCTTCCTTCGCACAGTTCTCATTTTTATTGCAGCATTAAAAATAGAAAACAGATTTCGTTAAAAGAAAATCTATTAGGATATATTTTAGATTCAGTCTCCTCAGTAAACATCTCGTATTCAAAGAAAAAGGAGAAAACAATGACATGTTAAAATTTCCCAACTTTTATTTGATGCAATGATTTTACTTCCAAGATTTAAACATCCATAAGAGCCCAAGCAGTACATATATATATATATACTCTGACAAAAAAATAAATGACAGCTCCCCTACAACTGTATTATCACATGATATAAGGTAATATCCATAATCCCCAAACAATTAACACCTGTCCTAAACAGAGGACTTTAGACCACACGGGACATGTGATATATATTTGACAATATGATACACATTTGGACTATATGTTTACAAAGGGTAACTGTCTATTCTGTCCTCCACTGGGGTCGGATGTGTGCACAACCCTCGTTGTTTGCTTTAATAACCTGGTATTAACATTACTTTTTAGCAAGCATATGTCAATTGTCCATTTCCTACTCTCGTCTACCATCTTGTGGAGAAAAACTGTAACAACAATTATGATTCAGTTGAGATAGATTTTTTTTTTTTGCATGATTGTTTGGGTTTTTATTGCATTTATTGGACAGTTTCTATTGAAGAGGCAGACAGGAAATGAGGTGGGAGAGAGATATATTCAGCTATATACTCCTTGTTGATGTAGTGGTGGAGAGTCAGAGAGGCCACAGTCTAAACACCTCTTACCTCGCATGCAGTAATTTGATGAGTTAATAAAATTAGGATCATTAAATAAGACTAACATGCATCATGAAAATTACACTTGAACCCCAAAGAGGCCTGCAAGTGTTGCAGCAGCAAAGAGAACATCCATCCATCCATCCATTATCTATACCCGCTTTATCCTGCACAGGATCACGGGGGCTGGAGCCTATCCCAGCTCACATTGGGCGAAGGCAGGGTACAACCTGGACAGGTCGCCAGTCCATCACAGGGCCAACACAGAGAATAGTAGTGGAAAATAACTGAGTACATTTACTCAAGTACTGTGGTTAAGTAAACTTTTTAGGTGCATTACTTGAATATTTCAATTTGATGCTACTACATATTTCCACTCCACTAAATTTCAGGGACATTTTTTTTAGTTACTTATCAGATGACTTATCAGACTTGACACAATGGATAATATAACAAGCTTTTGAAATACAACACATTGTTAAAGATTAGACCAGTGTTTTACAACGTTTTGTCCTCTGACATCTCACGAACAGCAGTGTGTAGTTAAAGTCATATTTCAGATGTCTATAAGTTGTTAACAGCTTCACCTAATAGTGATTTTTCTCTCAAAACGTTTCTCATGGTTTTATTCGAATTAATATTCAAATTATGTAATATCACACAACAAAAAAAAATCTAAGATTAGAGGACCCCTCCCCCAATTTTTTTTTAAAAACAGATTTGTGTATTAGAACTTTGTTTTTTCTTCTTTCATCTCAGTAATCATCTGACCATGTATCTGCTGTCCCTGGATATAACTGCAGCAGCTACAACAGCAACTGTTTATTAATAATTTCATGATGCCATATATAATAGTATATCATTCAGAGGGTCCAAACCAATACTTTTACTTTAATACTTCACATTTTGCTGCTAATTTTTACATTGCAGTATTGGTACTTTTAGGTAAAGCATCAGAATACTTCACCACTGGCACAGAAGTAAAAATAGAAAATAAATAAATAAATAAATGTATCTAATAAATAAAACAGTAAAATTGAAACAGAAAAAAATAAAATAACAACAAGGAATACAATTTCTACACAAGGTGACATTGTTGTATAAATATATTAATAGCAGTAAAGTCGGTATAGCACCAGACACCATAATTTAATGGTGTTGTCATGTATCGCTGCAAAATCACAAGAAAAGATATACATTTTAGGCCACAAAAACAATAAAATAAAATTGTTGAACTTTTTTTTTTTACATGGAGGGATTTTCTCCCTCAGCTGTTCATCTACAGTCTGGCAGCAGGGGGCAGCAGACTGACATTTTTTAAGGCTGCAGAGTGAACGCATGAATCTTTCCTTCTGTGGAACCAGCAGATATTGAATGTGAGGATCTTGTTACACTACTGTGTGTGTGTCATATATCAAAAAAATATAGCGTTACACGTTTTAGTTTTGCTAAATACAATCCGATTCAATTCAAGATGATCATAAACAGCAAACTCAAATAATAAGGGACCTCTATAATGCTCATCATAATTTTTTTTTATTTGGTTTGTTTTACGTTGTGGTTCCATGCCAATGAATGCAGCACAGCATTCATGTTAGAGGATAGATTTTCATTCTATGCAGAATTTCTGCCAATCTTACGATAATACCATGACCTCAGACGTCATAAACAAGCACTAAGGATGTAGGCTGGATGATCCTTTATGTGTTGATACACAGTGGGCTGTAACCCATCAGAACGATCATCAAAACAAAAGAGACTAAAGCAAAAGGAGGGAGCGTGTTTTTCCCATTACGTGAATTGAGCCCTGAAAACACCTCCATGATTGAAAAATGCTCTGTGTTTCGCGCCGTGGTGACTACATAGTTCAAATGCTCCTTGACTTGATGAGAAGTTTGATAAACAACATCCAGTGTCGGACCTGGTGACCCCCTCGGTTCCTTCATTCCAACACGTCCCATTACACATAACTTTGAAGTCAAAGACAAAAAGGGGAAAATGTATCCCCGGGGTCTTTGGAATTCATGCGAGGAGCCACAATAACAACACTTCATCAGGGGCACCATTCAGAATGCTGATCAGCAATATATGGTCACATTCAAATGAGAAGCATTGTGTGAGGCTAAAGCCAAAGAGATTTGTCTCGTCCCCGGCCCCTTCCTCCTTTTTACCATCTTCTCGTGAGTGACTTTGATGTGGACAAGATGATTGAAAAACAAAGCGCCGTGGCTCGATTCAGCTCCAGCGGAGAATAGGTTAGTGAGATGAGTGGGTGGGTAAGTAGGCGAGGGGGTGAGAGCAGTTTCATAAGAGACACACAAGAAAATCACATTTCAGTCAGTGTATCAATCTGCCAAGGGGAGGAGGGGAGGGTGAAGGAGCGAGGAGGAGATACGGAGCAGGGCAAAGTGAGCTGGGTGTGAGAAAAGGAGCTCCGGTTGATCTCTCTTTAGAAAAGGCCCCCCACTCTCCTGCTGGGTCCTGCTCAGCTCTTGTCCTCCTGGTACAATGCTGATGGAGCGGCTGCCCACCTCCCTCTCCCCTTCCCCCTCTCCCCCCCTCCCACACACACACACACACACACACACACACACACACACACACACACACACAACCCCAGAATACCCCCCCCCCCCAACTGCCCCCTATGTGCTGTAGCTACGCTGACAGACTGGACCCCAGACCCCAGCATATGGACACCAGACCAAGGGGCCTGCTCTCCAATGTGCTCCACAGCTGGGGATCTGCAGGAGTGGGCAGCACGGCCTCGTGCAGCCACATGCTGTCCGCTGACTCTCCTCAACCCTCACAGTTCAACTTTCTGAGGGGTGTAGAAAAGCCGATAATTGGCAGACTTATAAAATATGTTGGCCCATTGGATGAAAAGAAAAACACATTTTCTCATTTGTATCTGGTGATATCGGGTCATTCAGATGTTTATCTTATGTGAACAGGTTTTGAATCTATCTATTCCACCACCTCCCAATACAGCATATTTTCTTTATAGCGGACGTTATATCTGCAGTAATATCTCTGTTGTATTCAAGTGTCCAGTACGTTAAGTGTGAAAGAGAATAACTAGCCTGAAACTGAATTAAGCCATCATTAGATTTATTATTTACGCTCATGCTTTTACCTCTGTGATGTGTCAAAATGTCTTCTCTAGGAGAGGCCAATAGAGGTGAATGATTTGTTATTTCATTTCATGTATTTATTTATTTGCAGTACTCAGAGCATTGAAAAATTATATTTGAAAACAAAATCATATTGTAACTTCAAAAGCAACATTATTCAAATCAACCCATCAGCTGGTCCATCATTACAAACTTGTCTTGTGTCAAATATGACATGATCAGTGAAAAGGGAAATGTATGATGTCCAAACCATTTTTAAGTCTTTTTTTTAGTGGCAACGCTTCGTAAGCAAATCAAGAATAACCCACAGCAACTACAGTATAATGCCTAAATATGTTGACGCAAAACGACTTCAGTTCTCAGAAGCCATGTACAGTACAATACAGTAAAGAGGGAAATTTTAAAGGTTAAAACAGACACACAGTAAATAAATATATAAGCTAAGCAAAGACAAATCTACTTTGTACAAAAAGTGTTGGCATACTATACACTGTGTGTACAGGGTTGTGCAGGAAGGGCCTGGCAGTGCAACTATTTCTGGTGAAAAGAATGAGTCAAGCAAATTAAAAATGACACAGCATCCTTTCAAAACTGCACATATAGTATTTTTCACTGAGCTGACACCATTTCAATATACATAATAGGCCTTAAGTAGATGAATGATTAGATATGTAACCTGTACCAGGGCAAAAACCTGTCAAAAAAAAAAGTCTTGTTGCACCTCGGTTCAGGTCAGGTCAGGTCAGAACTTCAGACTTGAATGTTTTTGCTTTCAGGTCCTAAATTTAAAAAAAAAAATTTTTTACAATGTACAAAGTCTCTCATATCCCAGCTCACAAATGGCACTTGCAAACTACAGATACATTTGTGTGTCCTACAGGTCTCCCGCATGCTTAAATTTCATACTGATGTATTATTGCGGCAATACAAAGAAAAAAAAAGCTTTACTATCACTAGTTTTTGCTCAGTACAAGCCAATCTGCAAATACAGAAGAATAATACAGTCTGGGAAAAAATTTGAATGTCACGCTGAGTCAGCTAAAGGGAAAATTAAAAGGAAATGTTATAAAAAATTGTGTTCAAGAGTTGCAATATAAACAAACACATACAGCTCCATAGTCACTTGAAAGGAAAAATAGCTTCCGTGACACGCAACCACAGAAAGGCGACAGGGCCGACCCGTACATCTGAGCTCCAGTAACACCCTGATTTACACGGTCACACATTTACAAACCATCTCAGCCCCGTGAATCAAACTACACACCGAGTACACTCGTCAGCGGT